>NC_134404.1:102535236-102876069 GCF_038048845.1 Mixophyes fleayi | reverse complement strand
TCAATATGGAGCTGAACTCCAGTTACAACGCCAAGATCCACCTCTTAGGAGTAGAGAATATAGAACTGATAGACTCTTGGTTAAAACTACTGGTCCAGGTGAACAGCTGATCAGTTTCCTAAGCTTTCACTTTCACTCTCCTGCTGTCTGGAAGACATTCATTCAGATATACTGCTGTTTGACAGGTGGATACATATCAATGACTCTTAGTAGTTTGTGATTATATTTTAAAGTAATAATGTATCAATTTTGTTTAATTGTATCAATTGATATCAACAGATTCACTTCAAACTGTGTTAATTAATCCTTTCTGGTGCGCTTCTTTATTAACTAGAATGATTTAATCACAAATACACTCTACAGGGTAGTTTTTAAGTACTGAACACCAATTGTAATAGAATATTAGTTAAAAGAAATTAACCTGGGCAAAAGAACAAAAATACAGGCAGGCAAGGCTGAAACAAAATATCACATTCTATATGGCAAAGTGTCTTATATCCCAAGACCAATCACCTACAACCATGTCAAGAGTAATGTAACTGAAAGAAAAATTAAAGACTTAACACAAATTTTGAGAGACATAAAAAATCAGACACTGGTGGGGATTTCCTTTTAATATCCAAGTTCATACAGATTGCAAAGTATTAGTGACCAGAACATTAGATGAAGCTCTTCATCTCCTCTGCTGGATGAACCTCTCTGGGTCTTCTACTCCTTCATTAGAGTCTCCTGCTGGTGACAAAGTCCCATTCCTCAAAGGGCCCCAAGAAATGATTGGCACAAAGTATTTTTAAGATGTTGAGTTAATCCTTATATGGGGGCGGGGAGCATGTGGAGAGAGTCGGGTAGCATCTAGGCCGGCTCCATTTAATTAACTATAAATTATCTCACTACTGAATTAGCACCAGTATGCTGCATTTAGATTCATGCCATAGATACATAGTTTTATTTTTTGTAAATGTTTTAATCACCTGTTGTATGTTTTTCCAGTTGTTATTCTAGATTTTCTCAAACCTAAACACAAAAGGCTTTCCAGCTCATCCTTTTCATGACATAATAGTTCTGCAGGAGACCCACTTTACTGGTATCCACCATCTGGAATTCAAATCTAAAAGATTTCCAAACACCTACCATTACTTTGACCTCAAACATAAGAAAAGGGTGTGATCATCATGTTTGACAGGCATCTGACTTTTATTCCTTCCACTATAATCCATGATCTGAGGGGAGGTATATAATCCTAGTAGATGAACTAAACAACGTCCTCTACACTACACTCACACATATGTTGGCTCAGCTCAGAAAGGACAGGGTAGCCTTTGTTAGGAGACTGTAACATTACTATTGTTTGCCACATAAGTGTAAAATCCTATTAAAATCTCTCCAACAAGTGTCTTCTAAAAATTCAAAAGGAGCGTCTCTCATTCTTTCCCAAAATCTCTTGTTTGATATGTGAAGGATTAGGGAGCTCTCATTTACTTGATGTCCACACTAGGCTAGACATGATTTTTTTTTAGGACAAAATCCACCCAGATTATCTTTGATGCCTCCATCTTCCTCCATATATGTTAGGATCATAGACCCGTTACTATAGATATCATTGGTTCTCAGACAGGACAGCCACCCCAACCTTGGCATCTAAACTGTAAAACATTTCTCAATCTCCAATTTAAGATACATTTACAAACAGAATTGCCACATTAGCACATATTATTATTATTATTATTATTAAATTATCCTTTATTTGTAAGGCGTCACCACCAGATTTTTGCAGCGCCACACAGAAAACAAACTGTAGAGCATATAGGGTAAAACAGTACAGAACAATAAACAAATAATATCAAGACTCCAAGAGCACCAAGCATAGCTAGTACGGTGAAGTTAGATCAGAAGAACAGGTATAGAGACAGGTGGGAATAGCGCCCTGCTAGTAAGAGCTTACATCTGAAAACAGACAGCAGGCACAATGGGGAGTGAAGGGGATCTAGCACAAGAGGAGCGAGATAGAGGGGACAGAAGAAGAGAGATGTGAGAAGATCAAGCATGAAGAGATGATTAGGTGGATGGCTGGTAGGCTTTGAGGAACAGATGAGCTTTAAGTGCACTTTTAAAGGTGCAGAAGATCAAGGGACAATCAGATAGAGTATGGGAGGTTGTTTCAATGGAGGGGGGCAGCCCAGGATTCTGGAGTAAGATGAGGTTATCAGAGTGGAGGTCAGGCGATGGTCATTGGTCGAAGAGCACAACATATCGCATTCCTAAAGCTAGATGTGTAGCGGTGAAACAGGAGATTAAAAAAATGATGGACCTCAATGTCATTGAGGAATCCAATGGGGATTCAATTGGGCAGCACAGTGGCGTAGTGGTTAGCACGTCTGCCTCACAGCATTGGGGGTCATGAGTTCAATTCCCGACCATGGCCTTATCTGTGTGGAGTTTGTATGTTCTCCCTGTGTCTGCGTGGGTTTCCTCCGGGTGCTCCGGTTTCCTCCCACACTCCAAAAACATACTGGTAGGTTAATTGGCTGCAATAAAAAAATAAAAAATTGACCCTAGTCTCTCCCTCTCTGTCTGTCTGTGTGTGTGAGTGTGTGTCTATAGTAGGGAATTTAGACTGTGAGCTCCAATGGGGCAGGGACTGATGTGAATGAGTTCTCTGTACAGCGCTGCGGAATTAGTGGCGCTATATAAATAAATGATGATGATGATGATGATGATGATGATCCAATAGCAACTAGAATAGTCCCATTGTATTAGTGCCCCAAGTTGACAAAGTAAAGGCTGTCAGAGATTGGCCCAAGCCTGTATGGAAGACCCAGGTGAGAACCTTTCTGGGTCTATTTGGTTACTATCTCCAGTTAATGGCTAATTTTGCCATTTGGGCTTCAAGTCTTACAGAGCTCCTAAAAAAGGCTTGTCCAGACAAGTTAGTCTGGTCAGAAGCTATGGAGACTGCCTGGCGGGATCTTCGAGTGGCTCTGTGTTCGGCACCAATACTCCAAGCACTGGATTATAGCAGGAGATTGTATCTCCAAACGGATGACTCTGGAGTAGGTTTGGGTGCTGTGCTCTTGCAATGGTTTAAGGGGACAGAAAAACCCATCCTCTACTTGAGACGCAAACTCCTGCCTAGGGATAAGAAATACTCCATAGTGGAACAAGATTACCTAGCATTTAATTGGGCCACAGAAGCTCTCAGGTACTACCTCCTGGGTAGGAAATTCACTTGATCACTGACCATGGACCATTGAAGTGGATGCACAGGAACAAGGAAGTGAATGTCTGGGTAACTCGATGGTTCCTAGTGCTACAGCCCTAACACTGCACAATGGAGCATAGACCAGGGAATCTGCACAAAAACGCAGATGCCCTTTCTCGTCGGGAATCATTGTCCGCAGTGCCAGCGTCACCGAGGTTGGCAATGCTAAGGGCAGGGGTATGTGGCAAAGAGGCTTATTTGAAGAGATGAGCGGGCTCGGTTCCCCAAGAACCAAACCCGCCCGAATTTTGCCTATCCGAGTACAGAGCAGAGCAGGCTCTGTAATCGAGCGTACCAAGTACCGAGCCTACCAAGCCAAACGGGCTCTGTACTCTCCCGCCCGCTCGGATTCCAAATCGAGGCCGAACGTCATTGTGACGTCGTCGGATTTCGGGGCTTGGTTCTCGCGATATTTGAAAATGATAAATACCTGTCTCCATAGCAATCCATCGCCATTTGACAGAGGGAGAGAGCAGGGTGTAGTCACAGGCTGATTAGAGCAGGGACAGAGAATACAATTCTGATAACAATTCTGATTACAATTCTGATTAAGATTCTGATAACAATTGACAGAGAAGAGAGGAGGATAGAGGAGTCTTTTTTTCAATATTTGGCACTACAAGTGCTTTGGGGTGTCCCCCATTCTTTTGCATTAATATTTCTGGCTGTCAAAAGTCCTATTTGTCAGCAGACTTAAAATATAATATTTAGCACTCCCAAGTGCTTTTGGGGTGTCCCCCATTCTTTTGCATTAATATTTCTGTCTGTCAAAAGTACTATTTTACAGAAGACTAAAAATATAATATTTAGCACTCCCAAGTGCTTTTGGGGTGTCCCCCATTCTTTTGCATTAATATTTCTGGCTGTCAAAAGTCCTATTTGTCAGCAGACTAAAAATATAATATTTAGCACTCCCAAGTGCTTTTGGGGTGTCCCCCATTCTTTTGCATTAATATTTCTGGCTGTCAAAAGTACTATTTTACAGAAGACTAAAAATATAATATTTAGCACTCCCAAGTGCTTTTGGGGTGTCCCCCATTCTTTTGCATTAATATTTCTGGCTGTCAAAAGTCCTATTTGTCAGCAGACTTAAAATATAATATTTAGCACTCCAAAGTGCTTTTGGGATGTCCCCCATTCTTTTGCATTAATATTTCTGGCTGTCAAAAGTACTATTTTACAGCAGACTAAAAATATAATATTTAGCACTCCCAAGTGCTTTTGGGGTGTCCCCCATTCTTTTGCATTAATATTTCTGGCTGTGAAAAGTCCTATTTGTCAGCAGACTTAAAATATAATATTTAGCACTCCCAAGTGCTTTTGGGGTGTCCCCCATTGTTTTGCATTAATATTTCTGGCTGTCAAAAGTCCTATTTGTCAGCAGACTAAAAATATAATATTTAGCACTCCCAAGTGCTTTTGGGGTGTCCCCCATTCTTTTGCATTAATATTTCCGGCTGTCAAAAGTCCTATTTGTCAGCAGACTTAAAATATAATATTTAGCACTCCCAAGTGCTTTTGGGGTGTCCCCCATTCTTTTGCATTAATATTTCTGGCTGTCAAAAGTCCTATTTGTCAGCAGACTAAAAATATAATATTTAGCACTCCCAAGTGCTTTTGGGGTGTCCCCCATTCTTTTGCATTAATATTTCTGGCTGTCAAAAGTACTATTTTACAGAAGACTAAAAATATAATATGTAGCACTCCCAAGTGCTTTTGGGGTGTCCCCCATTCTTTTGCATTAATATTTCTGGCTGTCAAAAGTCCTATTTGTCAGCAGACTTAAAATATAATATTTAGCACTCCAAAGTGCTTTTGGGATGTCCCCCATTCTTTTGCATTAATATTTCTGGCTGTCAAAAGTACTATTTTACAGCAGACTAAAAATATAATATTTAGCACTCCCAAGTGCTTTTGGGGTGTCCCCCATTCTTTTGCATTAATATTTCTGGCTGTCAAAAGTCCTATTTGTCAGCAGACTAAAAATATAATATTTAGCACTACAAGTGCTTTTGGGGTGTCCCCCATTTTTTTGCATTAATATTTCTGGCTGTCAAAAGTACAATTTTTCAGCAGACTAAAAATATAATATTTAGCACTCCCAAGTGCTTTTGGGGTGTCCCCCATTCTTTTGCATTAATATTTCTGGCTGTCAAAAGTCCTATTTGTCAGCAGACTTAAAATATAATATTTAGCACTCCCCAGTGCTTTTGGGGTGTCCCCCATTCTTTTGCATTAATATTTCTGGCTGTCAAAAGTCCTATTTGTCAGCAGACTTAAAATATAATATTTAGCACGCCCAAGTGCTTTTGGGGTGTCCCCCATTCTTTTGCATTAATATTTCTGGCTTTCAAAAGTCCTATTTGTCAGCAGTCTCCAAAAATAATATTTAGCACTCCCAAGTGCTTTTGGGGTGTCCCCCATTCTTTTGCATTAATATTTCTGCCTGTCAAAAGTCCTATTTGTCAGCAGTATCTAAAACAATTTGTAGCACTACAAGTGCTTTGGGCTCATAATGGATTCAAAGCAGTCCACATATGAGCAGAATGAGCATCCAGGTTCTGTCACCAGTCCTGATGGTAGTGTTCCCAGTACGTCATTTGGGAAAGGCGATGTCAAACTACACAGTCTTTTGAAATCAGTCAAAAAAACACACACCAAATTTTTTTTTATCGTGTTGAAGGGAAAAAGAAGTGTAACTGAGAAAAAGTTAACTGGCGATAAAAAAAAAATTGCCAACATGCCATTCTACACACACAGTGGCAAAGAAAGAAGGAGGTCTTCGCCTTTCTCTATTAGTGGCAGATCAAAAAATGTTACTGAGCATTCTTTTTGTACGGACACTCGTGACAAAGCAAAACCAAGTAATTTGGAGTCTAAAAGTGGTGCACAAGTACTGTTATGCGTGAAAGCCAAGCTGCAAGAAAACAGTAAGGCATTAGAGGATAATGTATGCTCTGAATCAGAAATGACATCAATCCCTGTGGAGAGTCCATCCAACAGTGGTATGTCTAATCGTGAGCATTCTATTAGTGACAGTGTACTCATAAAGAAGGTTCCTTTCAGCAGTTCTGCTGATGTGTGCCTTAACAGTCCAAGTGTAGTCGGTGATACACCAATTGAGGATGTCACTTTTGAATTAGAAGAGGATGAGGGGAAGATTTGTGTAGGCGACGAGGGCACTAATGATGATGTTGATGATTATGATGCAGACAGATACCAAATTGCCTTTCTCAATTTCTATTTATATTCTAGACTCTATAACGGCTGAATAGTTTTCTATTAAACTCCTAGTGGAGAGGGGGTCTGATGCAGACAGATACCAAACTACCTTGGTCCATTTCTTTTTACTTTCTAATTCCACAGTCTATGCAGGCTGCTTTTTTTTCTATTCAACTTCAAGTGTAAGGCGGGGGGGCATAGATAGCCACCATACTACCGTGGTCCATTTATTTTTACTTTCTAATTCAACAGTCTATACAGGCTGCTTTTTTTCTATTTAACTACAAGTGGAGGGTGTAATATACACCCAAAGACGATGGCTACATTGCCAATAATCAAAGATGGAGGAGGTAGACAACCAAGTTTGTCTGTATAATTTGCAGGCAAGTGTTCGCATTAAGGACGGCTTACCAGGGATTAAACTGTTTTTTTCATAATTTATTAGCTTTAGAATTACCTCACTTATCCAAGAAACTAGTGGAGCACTAAATTAGATTATTTTAGACCAAAAATTTTTTATTTTTTTCAAAAATGGCAAAACCAAACCAAACAAAACCAAAACCAAAACACGCAATGACGGTTTGGCAAAACCAAAACCAAAACACGACGGTAATCCAGATCCAAAAACGAAAACCAAAAACAAAACACGGGGGTCAGTGAGCATCTCTACTTATTTATCACACCTATACTATAGGGAAAGAGGTAGAAACCCAGGAAGTCTGCAGGAGCAGGCCGCAGAAAGAACAAATTTTTCCCTTGGCTCCTCTTTCAGCATATATACACATAGGTGTTCCACATGGGTCTAATTGTTTTTTTGTTTGCTGTGATTTGTTTGTAGTGCTTGGGTGGAGGATAAAAACACTTTTTGTATTTCTGAGTGGGGCACCTATGGCAGTTAGTGGCTGTCTAGTAGTGAGGGAACTACTGTTTAGCCAGATATGGGATTGTGGGAGAGTTGTGATGCTTTTACTGGATATGTCTACTGTAACCATCGCTGAAACTATTTAAGCCATCCTGTCAACTGCCAATAAACAGTAAAATGGTTCAGCGAAGCTGTGTGAGACTCCAGTGAATGCCGTGCTTTATCACATACTATAAATATGAGCAATCAGTGGTGCAATCAGTCACCTCACTTCAGGTATCTGAGGATAAATGTATCAAGCTCTGATTTATTTCAGTGATTTAAAATCACCGCAAATCGCGAGAGATAACCGGCGATTTGCAGTGCAAAATGGCCATATGTATTAAGAAGCGATATCTAGTCTGATCTTCATTTCTTGAGATTTTCCGCGATTTCAAACTCGCCCATATTTAGCAAAGTCACTTGTGTTCAGCTGAAAATCGCTATTTTAAAACCAATATTCATTGCTGATTGGTTGCAAGTTTTTTTCAAAACTCACGCGTTTTTAACCTTACTAACATTATATTAATTTAAAAAAAAATACGTGGGGTCCCCTCATCTAAAGACTATTAAGTCTAGTGCTGCCGGTCTACTGCTGGTTGCACAAAAATCAGGAAAAAATTGGTCTGGGGTCCCTCCGATTTCCATGCAACAAGCACTTTGCAAACAATCCGAGGAGTTTTCTTTCTTTTTTTTTTTTCTTTTTTTAATTTTCTATCTCCATTATTACCTTACACCCACCACCCCAAGGATGTAGGAAGAGCCCTAGTGCTTTCAGCATTGAGCTGGGGGTTCTTAGAGGGGAGGTCCCGCACATTTTTTTTGCGGATCCCACTCTATAAGGAATCCATCCCAGTGCTGAACAGTCTTGGGTTGGTTATCATTATGGCAGGGGGACCCCCTGCTGTGTGTCCCCCTGCTATAGTGACGCCTACCCCGGCTGGTTTGCTTAGTGCTGGTTGCGCGCAAATTATTTCCCGATTCTCACGCAACTAGCAGTAGGCTGACAACGCTAGGGTTAATAGTCTTTAGACGGGGGACCCCATGCTTTTTTTTAATTCACCTAATTTTTACATTATAAAGTCCTGCAGCTGTATAGCCTAGCAGTATAACAGTGATGTGCTTGCTAATCTTGCATCTAGAAAGCAGCGTGTTGTATCTGGCGATTTTTGATTCAAACCCGGGTGAGTTTGTAAAATCGCAGCGTCGTACATTTGGCGACTTGTATAGCTAAAGTGGGAAATAATCGAGACCGCGATTTGTAGCGATTTTCAAAAACGGCTATTTTTTTAAGAAACACATCTGGCGATTTCACATCAAATCTCCCTTTAAATACATTCGCAAAATCGCAGCTTAATACATTTACCCCCAGGTGGGGTTTCTGGGAGTAATATCTATAGGCTATACAGGGAACATGTCTTGTATACTAGTGGCTGTCTAAAAGTAGACAATCTTATTAAGAAAACTTTTATGGCATTTTATTTAGATTATTGTGATTTTTAGCTATGCTTGACCCACTGTACATTGACCTAATTTTTGCAGTGTATAGGTTCTCTGTAAGTCTTGCATTGTATATATCATAGTTGAATATAACTTTACATATCTAGTTGTGTCTGTGCTAACCATTGGTCTGGGTGTATATTTGGCCAAAAAGGATTTATAAGCAGTGATTTACATGTCTCAGCTCACAATTGCTTTAGAAGTAAATAGCTTTTTATGGGTGGGGTGGGGAGTTTAGTAAAGTAATTTGTGACATATGAATAGTGAATTCCATTTGGTTTGAAAATGCATTAATTGTATTATAGACTTTATTGTAAGTCTGTTTTGTTCTATTTCACTGAAAATATAAATGCATTTTACAATTTTTACTCATTTTATATAGTGTGTAGTTGGAGCTACCATTGTCTAAAAAAGTTGTAATGCATTAATTCATTGCACATATCCACAGTAGCTCGAGTAGCTTAGTCATGGAATTTAGAACATATAACTTAAGGCCACATTAAAGTTTTAGGCACTGTGTTCTCTAAGGAAGGCTCACAACAATGTATGATAAAAAAAACACAAGATGACCTAATAAACCAAAACGGAGAACATTGATTATTTTGCAAGATACTGTCACAGCAATACAGTATGTTATCACTATAATAAAGATGTCACAACTAACATTATGTGACTTTAACAGTAGGCAGTGCAAAGCTTTTTTTGAAGGTTACTGAAAGAATTCATAAATATTATGTGAAGTGTAGGTTATGGATACCAAAAAAAGCATGAACCACAAAGTTAAATGAAAATTGTACATAAAAATAGCTTTTGGGTTAAAAGATAAGTTACATTTTCCATTACCAGCAAATGACTTTTTGTTTTGAAGGATTTATTAAAATATAAAAATTAGTGAAATTGTCACTAAAGGGGTGATGCAGAGTGGGGTTTATGCCAGTTTGCCTAGCGTGTTTTGCATTAAATCTCTCTACATATGACCAGAAATTGGGTGCTCACATATAAACCTATGTAGACATGCGCAATTCTGGTACTTGCGCAATTTTGGCACTTAAGCCCCATGTGCTCTGGAAAGGCGGGATGGAAAAGGGAAGGTGCTTATAACGTTGGCTGAGTACAGTAAAAATGTGGTTATGCAAATGTTGCTCATATAAACCTGCAAAAACACAAATATATGTCTGTTAGCAGGCATATCTCTTGCCCCTGCTACCCTGCTATAAGGTACGTGCAAATAGTAACTGTTAATTATGAATTGTCATCAACCAGGGGCATATGCTGCAAGTACACATGCAAACAGATCTCACATTGGCACAGCATATAGGATATTATTAATACTTAAAGTTTAATACAAACTTTGTAGAAATTTTACAATTATGACAGGGAATATTATGTCGTAATATTTGATGACCAGTCTGTATGCAGAGTGAGATGTATCTACTCATTGCACCTGTCCATGTGTAGAGAGAATAGGGAGAGAAGAGGCGCAATTATCCAGAGTGGAAGGAAAGGGGTGTCTGAGGTGATGGCCAGAAGTAGAGACCCTCCACTCTACTCCTACTGCCAACACCTTGGTTTATCTGGTCCTAGAATTGGAACTTCAGAAATTCGGGACAAGAAAGTATCCCGCCCGAATATCCTACTCACCATTATACTGGTGAGGGCCCCACAAAGAAAGAGACAAAACCTAACTATGATACTCACTGGATAGTCACCGCCTCCTCTTGATGGTTGTCTGTAACTCTCAGGATCGGCTCTTGGAAAAAGGGCGAGACACAACAGCAACCCAGAGAGCTATCTACCAGTGCTAGCTGCGCCAACCTGGTCCTGACAACTATACTACTTTAAGAGTATTCTGCAGAACATAACTCCTAGCACTAGGTGTTTTGTACTAACCTAACTACCATCCTCATAGTTTCAAGATACCAATACACCAAATACAGGCAAAAGGTACAATAACATATACCAAAAGCCTAACTTCAATGGGGGCCTGACTTTTGGATCCTATAAAGGAAAATCACCTCAAAAGCCTACCTTTAATAGGGGCCTGACGGTTTATGGCAAGTGCACACTAATGATATACAGACATTACTAATAGGGATCAGCACACAAATGCCACCTAAGATTAACTATACAAATTGGGTGAGACTGGGCACAGACTAAGAATGACAATCAATCGCCTAGCTGTGCCAGGTCTATAGCTAAGCTGGTCTTCACAGGCTAATGCCGAATTTAACTGGGCCCACAGGCTAATCCTGAAAATACTTAGGACACAGGCTAATGCCCTCTAATTCAGCATGGGCCTAGTGCCTGAAAGAAACCACAGGCTTTACCTTTTTCTGGCAACTTTAGCTGGCCGCTCAGGGAAGTATAACAGCTCTTTCCCATCCCTTTACTGCTTATTCTCTGGACAGTCCCCATCGGTCTTCTATCTTGAGTCCGTCCCTCTCCAGCTCTCTGCTGTCTTTTGCCATCTTTAATCTTCCATAGAAACATAGAATTTGATGGCCGATAAGAACTGCATGGCCCATCTATTTTGCTAATTTTTTTAACCAATGGTAACCTTAAACCCTATTTGATCCTTTATTCTTTGTAAAGATGTCCTTATGTCTATGTCAAGCATCTTTCACTTCTCTTCTCCAAACTATACATATTAAGATCTTTTAGTCTTTCCGGGTAAGTTTTGTGCTGTAGGTCATGCACCATTTTAGCTGCCCTTCTTTGTAGAGTCTCTATTGTGCAATATCTATATTCTTCTGGAAATATGGCCTCCAAAACTGAACATGGTATTCTAGAGAAGGCAGTAGCAATGTCTTCTACAGTGGCATTATTACTTTTTTCTTTCTGCTACTGATTCCTTTGGGTATTCCACCAGTAAACTTTCCCTTCTGTTTATGCAATTCATTTATTATAACTCTCTGTTTTCTATCTTGCAACCAAGATCTTATCCATTTTATAATCCAATCCCAAGATTTTGAGTTTATTTTATTACAATATGATACCGTGTGAAAAGCCTTACTAAAATCTAGATAAGCTACATCTACACCCCCCCCCTTGATCTATTAGTTAGTCACCCAGTCAAAAAAGTCAATAAGATTTGTTTGACATGATCTTGCCCGCCCCCCCCCCTTCCCCTGTATATCCATGCTGTTTGGGATCCTGTAGGTCACTGGATTTGAGATATTTTACAACTTTTTATTTTAAGAGTGTGTCCATCACTTTCCCCACTACTGATGTTAGGCTCACTTGCCGGCAGTTGCTTGCCTCTTCTTTGCTTCCACTTTTGTGCAGTGGAACTATAATCGCTCTTTTCCAGTTCTCTGGAATTGTTTCTGTAGCTAGTGACTGGTTGAATAATTATGTTGATGGTGTTACCAGCACTCCTTTAAGTTATTTTAGTATCCTTGTAAGTATCCTATCTGGCCCCATTGATTTATCCACTTGCAGTTTTGACAGTTCTGTTCAATGGTGAGTCTTCTTGCTTGCCCCGCCGTATTCTTTCTTTAACTGGACACTTCTCTTCTCTTCTGGCTTGATTCTGCATACTTCTTTCTTGACCGCGACGTCTTCTTTCTTGGTCATATGGGCATATTCTCTGGAGCTCTATTCGGATGAGTCTCCACCGTCGAACTGGCTGCCCACAGCACTGGACAGCTTAATAATAGATGTTGTGTGGCACTGAGCAGTGACGCAGTGAGCAGTGATTGGCCGGAGATGAACCCTGATTGGATCACTGTCACAGCCACTGATTGACTCCCAGCAAATAATTTCCCATTCTCTGTCACTAGCGCCGGGGACCCTAAAAGATAAGAAAACATATCTGCCTCCTGACACCGCCGATCAGGTAAGTACCCCACCGGTAAACTCTTCACATATCTGTTGTGACTGAATCCTCTCCTGGTGCAAGAACAGTGCTCATGATGATGATCATCAGTACAGACCTTGCTTTTGATGTAAAGGTTCTTCAGTACAGACCTTGTATGTGCTGTAAAATAAATAAATAAATGAGTGCCCCCCCTCCTTTATTGACAAAATCAGGTGGACAAAAAGTGTGGTCCCACACCCTAACTTTAAAGCATGTAAAATTCCTCTGTTAAAAATATCACTAAACTGCTGCTAACAGCACATTTACAGCAGATCTCTTAACTGATTTAATATTGCAGCATCTTAAAAGGATATTTTTATTTTGCCAAGACTGATTTGTTTCAAGAAGTTGCCAACAGTGCCAAACTTCTGACTTAAGTGAGGAAATAAAGAGGGTTAATGAGGGTTGGGGCGGGCTGTTTTTACTTAAAAAAATTGTATGCACTTGGCACTTCCACTTCCTCAAGTGGCACACATGGGTATGCCTGCACTTATAGTACTACAATTGCCAGCAAGCTCATCCACTTAAAGGTGGCCTGACTATGAAGGGACCTGTACTGCACCATTGACAAAATGCTAATTTAATTATTACTTTAATTTATAAACCCACACCCACTGCTCATAAGTGTGGGTATAGCCCATTTTTCTTGTGAACAAAACTATTGAATTCAGCCTTGTGCTAATCGAATTAGGTCTGGTCGATATTAGCGCAGGGGAACCATATGTTGTCAGTTTTCCTGCTATAGTGCCACCAGGCCTGGATGGAATAACCTAATGCTGGCAATTTTGCGTGGACCTCCAGTTTTTTGCCCCCTGAATTTGTCAATTTGCCTACCCTCCCCTTAGATTGTACGCTCCTTCGAGCAGGGCCTCCTCTCCTCCTGTTCTCCACCACCTTAACTCTGCTCTACAGCTCCATGTCTCTTCCGTGAGGCCCTTCTGCCCTTCTACCCCTCTAGCTATCCCGCTGGGGCTCTCGCCTGTCATCTAGCTGTACTTTGAGCTTCCGAGTTACTGTGCTTTTTGTTAACTGTTCTGTGATGTCTCACCCTGTACCGTATTTCTGTCTGTCCCTGTACGGCGCTATGGATACCTAGTGCCGCCCTATAAATAAATAATAATAATAATAATACCAAACTAAGGTGACAGCACTACAGCTGGCTTGTCTTTTTGTAAGATATACTTAAAACTCATAAAATGCTTCTCAAGTATAAGGCATTTTAAGGATATCTTACTGAAATGTAAACATTTTATGGACTATGCAGAGTCACATGTATCTTAAGATATGTGTGACTCTTCATAGTTACTAAATTAAGTTATTTAAACAGACATAATTTATACTACACTTTTGGCAAAAATGATGTATGACTCTGTATAAGTCCATAACGTTTTCACTTAGGCCACATTTATCTGTAACTTCTATGCACCCTTTTCATAAGATGCTCAAGAAAAAGCTATTATGCAAAAAATGTTCCTAATTTAATTGAAATACTACGATGAAAAATAAGCATAAAATTATATTCCAGGAAATGATAAAGGTCATTAATATGTTTGAAATAATTGATTTCTGGGAAGTCAGCACGTGTTTTTTTTTATAGCAAAGTCAGGAATGTAATACGAAGGTCGCAAAATAAACAAGATGCATTAATAGAAAATAGAATTAAGACTAAATCGCATCCAAAGCATTTATTGCTAAGAACAAAAGGTAGGAACTCATTACATTTATTAGTAAAAAATATACACAAAAAAATTACAAACGGAGCAAAGTAAGGACCTCTAATGCATGGCTGGAAATATGGGTAATCTTTAGGAAATATTTGATTACCAATCCGTCCAATATCGGGCTAGCAATTAGGGAGTAAGGATTCAAGTAAGGGTTATCACTGTGAAAAGAGAGTCTTTTCAGTGTATCTCATTGCATTTGAAGGTGGAGAGGGTAATGTTCAGTTCAGTAAACTGTTTTGATTAAGCTTTAATTTCCCTGTATATTTTAGAGACTCATACGCTGAGCAATGAAGAAGGTAGCAATGTTGCATAGGAGTTAAGGGGCTTCTAGCTATGCCACTGACTGTGTTTCATTTCTATGTACAAATATATAGTACAGACAATAAGTTTCTGAAAATAATCTTTCAAAATGTATTGGACACTGTGTAATAATATACATAGAGCTGCAGTGCTGTATTTGGAGTAGAAGAGTGTCATATTTAGATATATAATTATGAAAGCACCATTCCCATTGCTTGCCTGTACAGCAAGAGCAGAAAGGATCAGCAGCAAGTGGGGCTGGACTACTGGCAGCTCTTTCTAACTCTGGATCTTTCAAACTCCATATCCCTAGTATTCAAGGAGGAATCTGTACTATAGCTGTGCTGTAAAGTGGAAGAAGTAGGAGGAGCATTAGAAGCATAAGAAGATAGCAAAGAAGGGCAGTGTGACTGGTGTCTGGAAAGCTGGGGAGAACAGTGAGGTTATCCCCCAACCCAGAGAGAGTTTCTGTTGCAGCAATCTAGATTGTGGCCTGTGGTGCTCTGGTATATAGTGTGGGTTCAGTGCCAGTGTCCACCATACACCAGAACCCAGAGTGTGTCCAGTATTTATTGATAAACTGGAATCCAGAACAGTGCATCAAGTGCCAGTGTCCTTGGAAGTTCTGGTGTTCATCTGGTGTGCAGGATTCAGAGCTGGTCTGTTGTCCAGGAAGTACCCATCAACCAGGGAAGTCCAGTCATCTGGAGTTAATCCAGTGGACCGGTTGTCCAAGGCATCCAGAACCATGAAGAGGTCCAGCACCAATCTTGTCCTGTGATAAGAGAGTGTGGGGGTCAGGAACTATAGTCAGACCCTAGTCCAGAGCTGGCATGACCACTTAAAACAATGTAAGTAACTCTATGAACTATCCTCAGTCATCTACTGAGGAACCAATGCAATTAAGTAATTCTAGTGGACACCAGAAGAACGAGACGTTAAGAAATGATTTATATCTGTACTGTGCTGAAGTGGCTTATTTGCTTGCAGCTTTCCTTATGCATTTGGGAGAAGCTAAATTCTAGTTGGTATATGAAGTGCCAAGCTAGGTTCTGCTTCCCACTCTCCTTCTGTACCAAATTGTGGTAATTGTATATATACCAGTTAGTTTAAACTCCATGATGTTTTCTCCAATCTTGGATTCAAGTTCTGTTGGAAACTTTATTTCTTCTGGCAGCTAGGGGGTCCCAACCTCATTTTTTTTTAAATTACAGATGGCATTTGAATCCAATGTGGCACGATTAAACACGTCACCATCTCTCTATCATTGTTGGTAAGAGCCTTCCAGAAATATAGCATCTCCTTCCTAGTTGTTTCTCATACCTCTACTACCATCATCTTGGGTCTTTAATGGTTGCAGTTACACTCCCCACATATAGACTGGATCACCACTCAAATTTTATCCCGGAGGCCTTTGTTTCACTCCCATTGTAGTGGTAAATTGATACTTCTCCAAAACTTAATTACTGTGGCTTCTACCAAGACTTCTTCTATACCACCATAATACTGGGAGTTTTGGGATGATTTCAACAAATTACAATCTGAGATTTTGCCACCTCTTTGTGTATGGGACAATTACATTGACCTAATCCCTGGTTAGACCCCACCTTGTGGTCATATTTAGCCACTCTCTCTTCCTGAATCAAGGGCCATGCCCGAATATATTAAGAACAACCTTCAATGAGGTTTAATTAGACCCTCTAGTTCTCCTGCAGGGGCAGGATTCTTTTTTGTAAACCAGAAAGACAGGAGTATTTGACCATGCATCAACTATTGGGGCCTCAATTCTGTCACCATTAAAAACTTCTACAAATTTCCAATGATCACTGAAATGTTTGATTGCTTCAACGGAGCGCCCACCTTCTCCATATTGAATCTCAGAGGTGCATATAATTTTATTCCCATAGGAGAATGGGCTGAATGGAAAGCCACCTTTAATACCCGAGCTGGCTATTATGAATACCTGGTTACTTATACCACTCAGGTTTTGCAACGCACCTGTGTTTTGGCAAAGGGGGCCTGTGGCAATGCAGTGTTTTGGCAAAGGGGGCTTGTGGCAATGTAGTGTTTTGGCAAAGGGGGATTGTGACAATGTAGTGTTTTGGCAAAGGGGGCTTGTGGCAATGTCGTGTTTTGGCAAAGGGGGCTTGTGGCATTGTAATATGGGTGTGATGTAGTGATGGCTAATTAATGGGTGCTATTTTGTTTGTGGAGTGATGGTGGGGCAATTTAATTTAATAGCGGGGACTATTTAAGAAGGGATGGTTTGGGGGCTATTAATTGAATGTGGGGGTGAGTTTGGGAAGAATGAGGTCTACTTATTAAATGGAATTTGATGCCAGTGATGGTTGCGGGAAATAGGTTTATTAAACATAAATGCTATTAATTTATTGCTGGAGCTGTGGACGTTCTCTACTTTAATTTGGGTGGGAGGTAGGCTAGTAATTTAATGGTGGACTGCAAGTTGGAGCAAATTATTTAATGGTGGGTGCTATTTAATTTATTAGTGGAGTCTATTGATTTAAGGTGAGATGACAGGACCTGTAATTTAATGGTGGGGTGGTTTGGGGCTATTGAATGTGGGGCTGAGTTTGGGAAGAGGGCTATTTATTAAATATGAATTATTTAATGCCGGCACGGTCATGGGAAATGGTTATATTTATTAAATGTAAAAGCTGTTAATTTATTGCTGGGGCTGTTTGGAGGGAAATAGGTTTATTTAATAAATGTGAATTCTAGCATTTTAATGTTGGGGCTG
The DNA here is from genome assembly GCF_038048845.1 of Mixophyes fleayi. NCBI lineage: Eukaryota > Metazoa > Chordata > Amphibia > Anura > Limnodynastidae > Mixophyes > Mixophyes fleayi. The sequence goes on along the minus strand of NC_134404.1, from coordinate 102,858,546 downwards.
TAGGGAAGCCTATTTATTAAATGTGGGTGCTTTTGATTTAACACCGGAGCTTGTTGGAGTTTTATATATTTCATGTACTTATTTTTTTTCCAAATAGGGCCCCCAGCATTTCAGGGATCCAGACAAGTGGCAACTAATCAAGAGACACCAGCAACCACAGGTAGGGAAAGCAACAAGAGCAGGTAGGAGAGAGCAGGACAGTCTGCCAACTGTATTTTTACTATATTGGCAGTTCCTCTGCAACATGTTATTAAATAAACATGAATATGTTTCAGCGGGACAGTCCTGAATTAGGACTCTGTCCCATGAGTGAGAATGTTGGGACAACGGTGGTATGTAATGGGCAGTCTAGCAATATTCAGCCTTTTGATGGCATAATCAACTTTGTATTAATCCCGTCTCTTTTTGTGTTTGCCCTGCCTACACTTGATTTGGCCCCGACTACATGAGGCCACTTCCAGGTTTTTTTCCAGGGCCACTTTATGTTCCCAATCCGCCCCTGTCCTCAGCTCCCCCTGCTGCCTACACACATGGTCATCAGCCAGTCCCCCCCCTGCTGCCTACACACATGGTCATCAGCCCCCCCTGCTGCCTACACACACACACACATTGTCAGCAGCCCTCCGCCCTGCTGCCTTCACACATACACCTTGCAATCAGCCTCCCTGCCTTCATTCACACACACACACACATTGCCATCAGCCCCGCCTCCGCTCACATATACACTCACAGGAATCGCCCCCACTCTGCTCGCACACACTGAAATCAGCACCCCGCCGCTGCCCACATACACTCACAGGAATCGGCCCGCTCACTTAGCTTTCAGCCGCTTCCAAGCTGCGCTTCTCTGCTCACATGGGACGGCACCTGTCACATGGTGCGCATCCCATGTGATATCCACTTCTTGTCGGTTAGGCCACAGGGGGGGAGGGACAGGTCTCAGGAAATAAAAAATAAAAAAATCAAAGGAAAAATAAAACCAGACAGGCAGCCTCATTAGGTTATCGGCCTACCGGTAAAGTTCCCGGTAAGGCCTATGACCAATCCGCCCCTGCTCATATCTTTGTAAATATCAGCTGCTCTGTATGCTTGAGAACTGTCGTTTTGAATGTGATCAGATTTCCTTCCTGGCGTACATTGTTTCTCGATCTGGTCTTCGAATGGACCCAGAAAAAAGTAAGAACAGAATCCCAAAAGCTTTTTCTCTTGCAAATTTCTTCCAGCAGAACAAATTATGCAATCAGAGAAAAGCAGCTGGAAGAATAGAGGAAAAATGGAGGTATCTCTTTGAAGGAGCTGTTTTTCCAGTAACAGTCCTTACAGAATTTAAAAATATATGATACCTTCAATCAGCGATTGAATTCCAACAAGCCCAGTGATCTTTATTTTTTCAATTTATTCAAACTTCATATAGCGTTTAGATCAGAGGACAACAGTAAAAAGGTAGATGAGTTGTCTCATTCTTTTGATACCAATCTGGATCTTCGTTGTCTACTTAGCTACTTCCGCTATTTCTCCACCTCAGGGTAAAACATTAATCACGTATCAACTTCAAAAAAGGGTAGTCCAGTGGGCACATAAGTCCTGCTCTCATTACATGCGGCTTATCAGTAAATAATTACTTCTCATCACCATGTATTGGTAGCCGACTCTTTCAAGACGAGAAAAATGTTATATCTGCCTGCTCAATTTCTATCCAAAATAAGTTACCTGACAAGATCCTCTTGATCCTTTACACCCTCTGCCTATTCCTACAAAACCATGCGGGCCGGATTTCATTATGGATCTTTTCTCCTGCGAAAAGTGTAATACTTTCAAAAAAATTTCTAATATTGTTAATTTTGTTTCATTACTCGGTATGTCTTTACCTAGGCCAATGTGTATCAATGGAATCTCTTGCCTACACGTATATCCATTGGAGAATTCAGACTGTGGAGAGCAATTCGTTTCTAAATTCAGAAGATCGTTATGTAAACTTTTGAACATCCCTCTTAACTTTTCTATAGCATATCATCCTCAATCGAATGGTCACACAGAATGTGTGAATTCAAATCTACACTTCTGCAAATAAAGATAATTGGGTGGAACTTCTTCCTTGGGCAGAATTTGAACATACCAATCATTTTCAAGAAACTTGTTTGTCTACTCCTTTCTATACTGTCTGTGGTCTCTACTACTGTGTAGTACCTGCAGTTAATTTCTTAACTGGAAATTTTTCAAAGATTTGGTCTGATGTCCTGCAAATTCTGAAAAGATCATCTATCTGCTATAATTTTTTTTTTTCTGTCAAGCATTGCAGAGCAGAATAGGAAACAGGGTTTGGTTAGCTACAAGGAATCTACAGATAAAAGTGTCCTGTATGAAACTTGCCTGTCAGGCGCCGTCCCTGCTTCTCCTCCCTTGCCGTGTGTGCGGCTGTTGCTACGGCAACAGGATGCTTTCCGTGTGGCGTGGCTGACCGCCGATTCCCTGTACACCAATGAATTTACAGCTACCTCTATATCTGGGAGACTCTGGCACCATTAGGGTGCCAGAGTATGCCAGAGTATTTAGGTCTCCCTATGCTCTAGCACTCCTGTAACCATTACAGCATCCTGCCTGATTTCCTGTGTACCGAGCCTGCTTGACCTGACTTTGCATTTGATTCCTCTCTGGTCTGTTTCTTGTTTCCTGGTTTTGACTCCTGGCCTTCTGACTTCACTTTATCTACTCCCTGGTACTTCGCTTCCTCTCTCGGTTGTGACTCCTGCTTGTCCGACTACGATTGTTCACCACTCACCTCGCTGGTAGCTTCCTGGGAGGGCCGCGACCTGCACACCACTTGCAGCGAAACCCAAACTCCCTTGCGGGGGTCCCTGGTGAAGACCTGTGGTGTGCTAGACTCTGCGCCTCCCTGTGTAGCAGTGCTAATACCTGCAGGTGATCTTCAGTCTCAAACATTCCGTGACAGTGAAACATTCCGTGACATTGCCTCTTGGTACATTGGCCCATTTGACATCCTTCAAATTGTCAATCCAGTAGCTTTTAAGTTAAAAATTCCCCTCTTCTCTGCTTATCCCCCAATACTCAACCCTATTATTATTAATTGGTCCTCTTCAGTATTCATGTCTCTGTCTACTATTAAGACCAATCATGGTGATGAATTTGAGGTGTAACAAATTCTTGATTTCAGAATCTCTTGTGGGCTGATTAAATTTTTAGTGGACTAAAAAGGATTTGGACCAGCGGTGAACATGGATTGATGCTGCAGATGTCTATGCTCCTATTCTTCTGAAAAAGTTTCCCAGGAAACCTTTTATTGGGTGTCTGCAGCAGAGAATTCTACATCTCACATACCTGGGTCTGGCTTTCTCTTTCCTCTGGCTCAGTCTGTGCCGGGGAACTTCTTCTTTTCTTGCACCACCGCTGTTAAGGTACTGGAAGGTGCCATCTTGAATAGTTCGGGCATGCGCAGTATTGTGCTTACTCATTCTATATATTATATCTCCTATTGAACTCTGCCTCCCTGTCCCCTTTTGCCTCCATAAGCAAAATGCTACAAGTTGATTTAGTCTAGTGCCTGCCTAATTGCTTTTGATTCACTCCTGCACCCCTGGATATTCCATCACTGTGCTTTATTGTGATCTAGTTATTTCATCCATGTCAGTGTATACTGGTTATTCCATCCACACCAGTGAGTCCTGGCTATTCCATCTATGCCAGTGAGTTTCAAGCTATTTGTTACCTTTTGTGTTCCACATCATTTACATGGACAGCACTGTGGCTTAGTGGTTAGCAATTCTGCCTCACAGCACTGGGTCATGAGTTTGATTCATGGTCTTATCTGTGTAAAGTTTGTATGTTCTCCCCGTGTTTGCGTGGGTTTCCTCCAAGTGCTCCGGTTTCCTCCCAAACTCCAAAAACATACTGGTAGGTTAATTGGTTGCTATCAAATTGACCCTAGTCTCTCCTCCTGTGTGTGCGCGCGTGTGTGTGTGTGTGTGTGTGTGTGTGTGTGTGTGTATGTTAGGCAATTTAAACTGTAAGTCCCTTACATCAGTCACTGCCCCATTGGAGCTTACAGTTTAAATTCCCTAACATACACACATTCAGATCATCATCATCAGCTATTTATATAGCGCTGCGGAAATAGTGGCGCTATAAAAATAGCTGCTGCTGCTGCTGATGATGATGATCTGAATCCTTCCTCCTGCCAGTCACATCCAATACCTGTTCGGAGGGCCATGGCCTGTTGGTGGATAGCAGCTAACTCATACCTCTTTGCGGGGGTCCCTCATGAACAACCCTTTGTTAGTCCACACTTATACTGCAGGAAGTGTCAAATCGGTCTGTCTGTTTGAATCCAGAAAAATTCCTGTGTGTTTCCGGGCACATCCCCAATATGAGCCAATCATGCAAATTTATTATCCTGTGTCAAATAATAGCTAGCCTGCCTAGAGCTATTCTCTAAAGCAGGGGTGTCCAACCTTTTAGCTTCCCTGGGCCACATTGGAAGATGACAAGTTGGTTTGGGCCGCACATAAAATACACTAACCCTAACGATAGCTGATCATCGAAAAAAACCATAGAAAACATAGTTAACATATTAAACTTACTTGGAAATGAAGTTAGTAAGAGTTAGGAAACCTGTTGCAGAATCATGATTAAAGCAGTAGTCCCACTACAATTTAACTTACCTGCATCTGTCCCTTAGTGGGGTTCGGGGAATTAAATGCCAAAAACTTTTTTTTCCTCTCTTTCTGCACCCATGAATCATTCTTTTTATTGACCAGTTTGAAATGGTCACCGATATAGGTAGCATCAGGAGGACTAATAGAAATCTACAGAGATTTAAAGATAGGGTGGTGGGAAAAATGGCTCATGGAGCAGCCTCCGATGAGGGTAACAGTGGGTGATATTTTCACCCTACTCAGCACTGCACATTTAAAATGGTTTAAAATATTAAAAATACAATCATCTCTTAATATTTATATTAGATACAGAGAACACAGCTAGGTCATAATTGCATGGTGCAGAAAGTCCAAATTCAGAGTAACAACAATAAGATACTGGATAATCTTTCACTGCTGCTGATAGTTCGCGCGGGTGACTCCTCTGTGCTGCGCTACGCAATGGATGTCGGGTGTGATGACGTCACCTCCGACATTCACTGCGAGCTCCACACGGAGGAGGAGACCAGAGAGGGAGCCGGAGCGCCAGCTGACGTGACCGAAAGGTAAGTATTTTCTTTTCTTTTTTTGAGTGCTGCCCCCTTGCCACAACCAAAACTCCTGCTGGGCCACATTTACAGGCATGCTGGGCCACATGCGGCCCACGGGCCGCGGGTAGGACAACCATGCTCTAAAGATTCTTACTATGACCTATGTAACTCAATCCAAAGAGAATTTATATGTTTCCACGTTGTTGTCAGATACATTTCTCTGTAATTTTTGGGAAGTGTGATCAAATTATTGAAACACAAAAAGTTAATTGTATAATAAAACAACATCACAGTTCACTTACTCTCATGATTAATATAAGGCATAAATGGAGATGAACCAAGCAGTATTTAAAGCACCTCTATTTACATTGAAAAACACAAACCCTTTTCAGTTTGACAATGTTGCTGGTCTATGACTTTGTAATAGGAAATGGACTGTGACTTCCTATTCAGTATATAAACTATTAATATTATGTAGACAAGTGATAAAAAACACACTATGGAGGCAGCATATATTAGTGCTTCTACTTGTACTGCACATGTCAAATTTTCTGCATTTAATATTTAATGCTGATTAATGAGCAAAAGCTTAAAGGCACCTAAAGGTTTAAAAGTGTATCCAACATGATCAATCAAAACTTAAAAAAATAGCAGTAGTTTATGCAACTGATAATCCTACTGTGAGGGGGTTCAAGAGGTAGCTTGTGTTACTGAAATTACAACAGCTATACTGTTCAGTATCCAGAGACACTTTGTAATTACACAGTCATATTCAAATCTGGTTATGACATCAGGAACAAGTATTTTGTAAATTATGGTATTCAATTTTGTCTTTCTGTGACATATTCATATTGATATTCTGCACTTTCACTATATATAGTCCTGCAATGGTGACCATGCTTACCTTATTCTGATGTTCACTCCTCGTATACATATGTTGTGTGTTGTTCAAATTTGTCTGTGTAAGAAAAATGAGAAGCTCCACTCCCATTGTGATTATTTTTTACAGGACATTCACACTGTCACATGGTATGTGGCATTTACAACACAGGTTTTAGAAATGTGGAAATTGTTGCATCATGGGCTAAATTGAGCCAAGACAAGGACTATATATTGACATAATGGATAGCAGACATCAATGAGAAGGAGAAGACAAATGAGAGGCAAGATAACCCCCATGAACTGGAAATGGTAGCCAGCTTAGGATAAATAACATAGTTGCAATAGATGTAATATATGTGTTCTCTACAAGATCTTGGTGTGTGGGGTAGTTTTTGTGTTCAGCTCAGTAGCCTATAGAAACACTACTGTACTTTAGTCATACTTAATTAGCCAATTTGAAAATGTGTTCTCAGGTATTCTCACTTCCTTTTTCAATTCACCTAACCTTGCATTAGCTACACCTTTAGCACTAAAAGAGTAATTCCCCAGCACAACTCCAAATATGTCAGGATGTGTTACACTAATTATACTCAGTCCCATGTCTGCAACTTCCAAAGACATGCCATACTTCTTTTCATATACTTGTGACCACAAGTCAGGTAAAGTGGAAAAAACACATCCTGCTATAATGATCTACAAACAATATTGTGGTAAAATAAATCAGATTCAAAATCCATTAACATAAAGCAGATTAAACATTTTATTCAGGTAATGTCACTGCATATACAATTTTTTTTTACGTGGCAACAGAAATTTGGATTTGATAGACTATATGTCATAGGTTTGCCAGTGGGATGATAGGGCAATTTATAGTACCCAAGTAGATTGATGTTGGCATTTGAATATGACAGGCTAAACACAGTCTGCTGGCAAATAGCTAGGGTTTGAACCCCTATTGTTTCATATGTCAAAGATTTCTCTTGAACAATACGGTGAATGGAGGTACAGGAAGTGAGCATCCAAGAATTATAGCGATCTGGTGAATCATCTTCCCAGAATTCTCTAGTTTCAAAATGTCCAGGGATTGTGGAGGAGAATAGGACAATGAAGCAGAAATTAACAATTATAAAACCAAACCCGTCTTCTGAAAATATTTCTCACAATGTGATCACTGTGACAAAATAAGAGCAGCCACCAAAGTGCTTTGCACACCACTGGAAGAAAGGGTTAAATTAGTGTGTTACACAAAATTCCCTCCTTAAATAATATCTGTAAAAATGGTAACAATAAATGTGCTTATGTTTTATCATTATAGGAGCTTCTGTGAATCCTAGTACCAGTTTTCTGGTTCTACATTTTTTCAAAATGTAGTTCTAGTGGGAGATAGGCAGTCTGTTACAATTATTTATTATTACATGCAATGATTGTGGCTAAGCTACACCATCAAACACTACTGCATGGTTCCACTACAAACTACAGTTTTAATCCCGCACTAAGCTAACAACTGCAGAGAAGGTAACACAAAATGGAGTTTGAAGTCAAAGGGGGTGGGCCAGACTATCCCAAGGCTGCTTACAAATGTATTGATAGGAGGATTGGTGGCATTTTTATGACCACAAACGAAATGTCTGACTGGCTTGCTTACTTGTTTTTGAGTTTAATTTACTTATATTTTCTTTTATATAGTTATCTATTTATTTTAGCCTATTTCTCACCCCACTACCTCACCATAATATTAGTGTCCATCTCATTTCTTACATTGATCATTAGCAACCTCTTGCTGGAAAAGAATGATGCACTTTTATAAGAGGACACCATGGGGTAAATGTATGAAGCTCCGGGTGCTTCAACACCCGCGTGTTCGGCACCTTCGGCGTTTAAATTTAAAGCGGCGCTGCCTTGTAAAGGGAAACTTCCTTTTACAAGCCAGCACCGCTTTAAATTTAAGCGCTGAAGACGATGAACTCTCGGAAGTTCAACAATCCGGAGCTTCATACATTTACCCCCATGAGTATTTAGGAAAGGACCCATACAGGCCAGTTGAAGAGTATAATTAATTCTCGTTAGTAAATTGTAATAGTATGGAAGCATTAAGTTGTATTCTTGATAGTGAACAGAAGAAAGTGGCGTGTGGTAAACTTGTGTTGAATGCGAAAGTTTATAGGTACTTTTTCCCTGACTGTTTTAAACTAATTCGATTGCATTTCAATTCAGGGGGAAGGAACAATAATTGACACTTTTCTCTAACATTAAGGCATTATTATAAATATCTGTTTTGTGGTTTTAAGAGAACAATAAACCATAAACTAATGGGAAAAAAAAAAAAAATTCAATGTATTGACCAGCACTTCATTTACCTATAATTAATGCATGTTGAGTTGGAAAGATGGCTATGAAATACACTACATTGTCATGAACATATGTCACATGAATATATGTATGCTACTATAGCAATAAATGTATCCTATTTTTCATGCAGTGATCATCAGGTTCCTTCAATTTAATATTACTTAATGCACGATGGCACAGTGGTTAGCATTGCTGCCTCACAGTGCTTTGACAATAGGTTGGATTCCAACCAGTGCCCTATTTGTGCAAAGTTTGCATGGGGTTCTTCCCACACTCTAAAGATATACTGATACTTTAATAGGCTTTTCATGAAATTAAACCAAAGTTTGTTTGTGTCCTTGTTGTAGGGAACATGGATTGTAAGCTCCACTAGTGACTAATGTGAATGATTAATTATTCTCTATTATGTAAGTGCTATATAAATAGCTGTTAATAATGCAAATATAAGCTAAAGCAGATAAAACAGCAGATGTGTAAAATCTTTGAAAGATCAACATGACTGTAATAAAAACTTTGGAAACATAACATTAGAAATATAGCATATATAACTGAACATGTATTTTCACTAGATAAATAACACCCTGTAGTTTATACATTGGAATAACAGCCAAGATGTTTCAGATTGCTTTGAAGATATTATATTCCAATAAATGTTTTGTCTATTTTTGTACATTAGATTAAACTTTTGTTCCAATTACATCTGGGACGATAGTTATGAATTTTCTGTAGCCCTAAATATATAAGATAAGTTTTATACTTTACACATTGGATTTTGCAATTGGTTTGGTAAAGCCATCTGGTGCTAAAGACAGATGCGATTGAACATTGGTCCCAAGTGCTTCCAAGTTACTGATGTTACTTATGTAACTATTAATTCAGAAACATTGTAAGCTTTTCCTCTATTCGAGGACATCCAAGAAATATATTGGGCAACATAAAATAATGCTCCCTGCCTTCTGTGTGTTGATTTAAGAGATTCAGGGTGTTGCTTACTCACAATGTTGTGGTTTATCACTTTGCAATAAAGAGGATCACACTTAAAGTGACAGAAGATCTTCAGCAACATATGCTTGTTTTTCAAAATTTTACCTAAGCCATCTGCTTTTATTGAAGTCACATTTAGTTCAGAATAAAGGGAGCAGTGTGAGCACTAATTCAGATATGTGCTGTCTGGATTGAAATGATACATGATAAAATGTACTTAAATATAATACAAAAAAATTATACTGAGCATTTACAGTTGACAGTTTGTATTCATGCCCTTAGATGTTTTCCAGGTTAAGCTTCTTATCTCCAGCATGGTAAATATTTTGGGATTGAGTTGATTGATTGAAAACTCTCCAATATCCTTATCAGTATTAGATGAATTCAACAAGCCGAAGCATAAGATTTAGCAGAATAATGGAGTCTATATGCACTACTAACTGACAGGCAGAACATATGCATTGCACACATCCAGTATTCCCATTAGCAGTGCATATTCAAGAGTAATTGTACCAAAAGGTTCTAGATTTCTTAGTTCTATAGAATTTTAAGAAAGTTAATGGATTTGGCAACAGCTACGTATGTAATGTTCACCATTTGTGCATATAATTTAGTATGTTCTACATAGGATAATCACAATTAAAAAACAAACAAACCACTTTCCCCTAAACATAAGAACAGAAGTGGACACATTTTGAATATGTTGTTGGACTCTAGGGATGCTACTCAGGGCTGCCAACAGAAATTGTGAGTCCCAGAACAAATGAGAATAGACAAGTCCCGTCTGCTTTAATTTCTCAAAGGAGGCTAGCACATGCAGAGTGAAAGGATGAATGGATTAGGCTGCATAACAATGCCTTTATATGGGTGCTATAGCTGGCACATCAACTGTTCAGCAACTACTCAACCCATATAACCTCCCCAGACATAAAAGCCTGGAGAAGTTTGAAACTAAGAAATTTGCACAAAATTGTTGTTAAGACTCCCAAATCAGCAAGTCATGCAGCCAACCAATCACCTGCTTTAACAAAGAGTTCATGTTCCCTGTGTCCTTTCAAACTTCCCCAGATTTTCATGGTAGAAGAATCAACCATTGCTATGTTCTAAGTTACAGTGAGAGGGGTATTTGGACAAGTCTCCAAATTACCTGAAGTTTCCCAATTGTGTTTTAGAAAATGTTTTCTAAAATCTCAAAGCATGTTCATTACATATCTGTTAAGTCTGTGAACACTGTGTTTACATATGATATACAACACTTGCTCATTTCCCAAAAGTGAAATATGACCTCAAAATTATATTTAGATTCATGTTCATATTTGTGATACAATATGCTTTAGTGCTAGTTTATGTCTTTATGTTGCTGTTGTTTTTTTGTTTTTGATTTTTTTTTTTTTACTTATGTTGGAAGTCAGCCATGTTGTAAATGTCTCAAGACATATACTAAAAATATTTATTAATCAGTTGGAACAAAAAATGAGCGTATGCAAAGTATGCTCATTTTTAGTGAAACTTCATTGCTTTTCCTAACTTTCGCTTCCTAACATTTTCTCATCATGATCCAGGTCAACCGCACTGCTTGATCCACCAACTGTGAAAAGACACAAGGAGGTAAATGTATTAACTTCTGATTTTTTCAACCTGCCGCTATTCCGTGAGTTTGCAGTGAAAATTTAAAGCAGCAATGAATTTAAAGGCATTTGTCTTGCCTTTAAAGCATTACATTTTTGTGCAAACTCGCTGAATAGGTGTGAGTTGAAAAAAATCAGAAGCTAGTACATTTACATCCAGGAGGAGGAAGGAGCCACATATACTCTCCAGAGGATACATGTATTATACAGCGGATTCTGCAAGTCAACGATATTCGTCGACTTTGCAGGGGAAATTTAAAACTGCAATGGCTTTTTAGGCAAAACTTGCATTAAAAGCTATTGCAGTTTTAAATTTCGTCTGCAATGTCGCCGGATATCGGCAACTTGCAGAATCTTAATACATTTACCCCCAGGAGTGTTTCTTTTCCTGATTCCATTCAACTAAGTAAGGAGGTTAATCCATCCTATGGACTGCCAGGGAATATAAACAGGAAAGCACATTTATCATAGCAACAAGCTCCATTCCATCAGGGATCTTTTCAATATTCTATTTAAAATTGTGCTTATGTCTGAAGAACCAGAAATTAAAGGGAGCAGCTAATGTGATATGTTATATATCTCAGTGATTAACGCCATCTTACCTTTCCTAATGTTGTCTTAACTTAGTAGCCATATGGACTCAATGACTTCTGCAATCTCTAAGGAATTCTAGCCCACTTAAGACTATAGGAATTTGTTTTACATTTCCACTTGCACATATTAAGCATACAATACAGTAAGTTTGCTTTTACTGACTATTGACTCCATTTATTTGAAAACAACTTATTAAAGTTAGGCACTGTCACTTTCATAAAACAGCTTTGTTTAGTATAAATGCCATAGTGAATTCATTATGGTAGCTCCCATGCAGCAAGGGCAGAGGCTGTATAACTGTTGGGAAGTATTGTGCCTGGCATTGCTGAGTACAAAAGTAGTTTAATTCAGTTTTATTGACTTTCAAATGTTTGTTTTAACTTCTTATTTTATGGTTACTTAATGAATATTACTCTGGGCCCTACTGCAAAAATCACACCTGAGGTGGTCTCACTAACCCTCCAGCCTGACTTTTTTATCCATTATATGCCCCTAATTTCTGCTGCCACCTTGCCTTATATCTGTTCCCTTAGATTTTTGTTGGTAATATCTCCAACCATACCCTCGGTGGTCAATCTGTGCTTCATCTGGGAATTTGGACTCCTCCCTGACTACCCCCTACAGTTGCAACCCTGCGCTTTCTGTTTTCTTGTCTACCTCTTTTTTTGTGCATTACTTTACAGACATCAGTTCCTGTTGTGTTAATTTGTCAATTTACTTTTGAACTGCATATACATTTTCCATGCATTGACCAAGCTTTTGTTAGATTCATTTACAATATTAATTTTCATGCATACTTTACTCCCTTTCACTTTATTGAACCCACTAAATTGAGTCTCAAAAACACCCACCTTACATTTCTTCATTTGATGTATACATTTATACATGTATACATTTACCTCGTCTTTTGACTACCTCCTCAATTGTTTCTTGATTTTGTCTCTCCCTTTCTCTATTCCCCTTCATTTTTTGAAGTTTCCTCACCTTTGGTCTCTTGTTTTTCCCACCTTTTTCCTGAGTTTTCTCCCACATTTCTTCTGATGTTTTTTTTTTTCCAAGTTGTCTCTTGTTGCAAACTTCCTTTACTTTTAGCTAGTTTCCTTCTTTTCTCTTGATTGCCACCTTCACTATTCTGTCAACTTGGCACTCCACTGGCTGTGTAATTCATCCAGTTCTCCAGTATAGCCTGTTTGGTAAGTATTGGAAGGTGGAGTCCTGAGCAATAATAACATTGGACAAAGACAGCACTCAGTAGCAGTGTAGGTGTAGCTAGCAAACCACGTCCCACAGAATCCAATGTATATGAGATCATGGCTTAGGAAGAAGCTCCAATGCAAATGCAATGGTCATTAATAAACAACTGGTTTATTTAACATGGGTCAAAACAGTTTATATATATATATATATATATATATATATATATATATATATATATATATATATATATATATACCTATGTCTATATGTATATATGTATATCTATCTATCCATCTATCTATCTATCTATCTATCTATCTATCTATCTATGTATAATTTAGTCTGCAATAAGTAGTGACCACTCAATTACTTCAAAATAAATGAACCAATTTGAACTGTCATATTTATGAGTTATTTCACAATTAAATAGTTGACTCAAAGATGACAGTTATGCATAGTTCTTCCCCCCCACAGTGTTCCTGAGCTTATTAAGAAATATAAGCTTAGAACAAGGCACATGAAAAAATAATGATGAAAAAATACATGAATAAACCTGAGTTGTTATCATGGGTACAGTATTCCTTAATTGGGTATTCACAAATCAAACAGAGACTGTGACTTGCATCTATTTATGATTCTGGAGCACTCAATGTTTATCCAAATCATTGCCTACCAAAAACATAATGGGATTTCCTCCAAGATTTTAGATTTATAGTTTGAAAGGACAGCTGGAAAAGATTAAAATGAAAAGTAAATTAATTCTGATTATCTTTAGCAGGTGTTGTTTGGGTATGACAATAAACTTCTTAGGAGTACTTTGCATAATCCGGTTCTTAAGATACCCTAAACAGGAAACTTTACATATTTCTGTTTTTATGATTTCTTGTAGATTAGATTAAAAAAAGAAAAGGAGGAAAGTAATAATTGTAGCAATAGTAGTAGTAATAATAATAATAATTATTATAATAATAATTTAAAATAAAAACAAGAGGCAGAAAATATATATGAAGGACCTATTTCATTGAGGCACGCATTTGTCAATTTTGTGTGTAAAGCATGCAAAATTACTGTGTGCAAGTCCAGAACCGGGCCATATACGCAACTAAACTCTCAATGCATCTCCGTATGCAAAGCCTACAATTTCTGGGAGGAAACAGGGTGGGTAAGGAACATTTGCCCATAGTCAATGTACAGTAAGGGCATTCCAAACTTGAGCACATGCAGCCATGTCCAAATCAAGCTTTGGGCATGTTACTTTTTTCTGCCGTATCTCTTGTTCTAGCTACAGGGCTAGTCTAAGTCCTGCGTACTAGTAATGACCGTTTTGTGTGTTAAAATGTATTTAATTGTTCAGTAGACATTCAAAAAATGTATTTCCTGTAAATAAAATAATATTTTAAAAAATCTGGAGGTTTTTAGCTATTTTGTCGTTAATGCTTATATCATTAACAGGTGATTCAATAGGTTTTTTTTCTGTGCATTCTTTTGTGAATGTATGTTCCACATAGGCATTGGATGTATCCGACAGTGCCTCATCTAGTAGAGCAGAGCTAGGCGCGGGCTGGCAGATGTCAGCCCGGGGGGCGCACAGGCGACCACATTACGTGACACGCGATGCGGCCACCTGTGCGCTGACGCGGCCGTATCACGTATATTGTGATGCGGCCGCCGGTGAAAATAGACTTTATTGCATCCGGGGGGCGGCCGGCCGGCCTACCCCCCGGTCCTTACACCGGTAAGACTGAGCTGCCCCCCTGCTACCCGGGCCAGCCCGCCCCTGAGCAAAGCAGACATACACTCGAATTCATCATCGCACTATCTTCAGATCCGATCCTTTTTGGATTTAGGAGTATGTAGAGCCAATTTATATGTGTTTTAAAACAAACGCACGTTGCCTTGATGAATCAGGTCAGAAGTCTAAATTAATTTAGTGACGAATATCCCAGTTTCATGATGCAATTTCCTTTTGTTAGCTCATTAATTGCTGCTGGCATTATAGTAGGGCACCACGTACCTTCTCAACTTTATAATGGTCTGTACTATTGTTTGTTCCAAATCCAAAAAGGCCTAAAGACGACAAACTCAGTTACAACTATACTCTTCCTAAGAAATGAATTAACCAGACAACCACTTATTTCAAGCTCACATCAGCTAAGTCCTAGCTCCCATTTCTGACCTGACTCTCTAGTAAAACAGTCATCCCAATTTTCCGCAACTACATCCAATGTTTTTGTTGGCATAACCTATAATGTACCATGAAGGCTGAATTCTTCAGTTCTCCATCATTTTTTTTTTCTCTCTGGATTTGTTCACAGTTTCCACTTACCACACCCTGCAGCTCACAATCCCAACTCCAAATGCTTCTAGGCACCATGCTGCCTCTGCCCACCCCTAAACCTAAGACACAGCATACATTACCACTGAAGCCCTCCACTGATGCTCCCCATAAATCTTTCCCCTCCTAGCCAGCTAATAGAGGTCTCCTTTTAATAACTTAATATCATATGACCTTGCTTACTATATCACCTCTAATAGCAGTCTTGTCACCATTTTGTCTACGACCAACAGTAAACCAATGCTGTAGCATAAATTACAAATGTGCACTCTGATGCACAATTACCCTACATGCAGTGAACCATAATAGAGTAATAGCACATCCTGGGCTCACAATTAATTGTGGGAGTAGAATGGTATGTGGGGAGCCCTTCTCCTTATGATTTTAACTTATCTTGCCTCATGATGCCTTCACTCAAGAGTAGACTTTAATTATTAGTGAACCCCACTATAGCCACTATCTCATTTTGCAGATGATGGCTGTCCATGATGAACAGTATTGGAACAGCCCACCAGAATTTTGAGGAAGTCATGGGGTGTCACTGTCACAACTTGCCTGTTCCACACACTCCTGTGTTGCTAATTTCCTCTCCCTCTGTGTAGAACTCAGCACTTACTGGTTCAGGCGGTCACGTGAGCGTGGCTGGGAGGCGGCATAGTCTTTCTGCAGAGTATATAAACCTCACTCTGAGATTATAGCAGTGTCAGAGCAACAAGTGTCTCATCTTGTCTGACTCCTGGTCCTTGTTCAGTTCCTGTGCTCTCGCTCCTCGAGTTGCTATCCTGTTCATTGACCATTTGTGTACCAGATTCTGGCTCCATCCTGACACTCCATCTGCTTTCTGATTCTGCTACTGCATTGGCCTCCTGTGTACCAGGCTCTGGCTACGTTCTGGCTATCCATCTGCCTCCTAACTCTGTACCTCATTGTCTGCCTGTGTACCAACCCTGGCTTGTTTTGACACTCCACCTGCCACCATAACTTCTAATTAACCATTTGTGTACCCATTCAGATTCCGTTTCTCCGATTGCTGCCAAGTGCTTTTTCCCTCTCCTATTGTGTTCAGTATCATGTGTTACACCAAGTGGCAGGTCAGGAGACTGCGACCTGTGGGTTCTCGGTAGCTAAGTCCATCCAGCTTTGCTGCAGTTCTTGGTGAACACCAGGGAATCCGTTAGACCTCGCACCCTTGGTCAGCCAGCGCCAATATTGGTAAACACAAGGAATCTCGCCTCTTAAAGTGTTACAGTCACTGCCTGAGGGCCCAGATAATTGCCCTATGCACGCATGGGTACAATGGCAGCGGAGAGAAACAGGTAAAGGGAGAATTAGTTAATCACTAGTCATACTGAGTGCTGTCCACTTCCACTCCTTGGCTTTGCCATACACCCTCTATGGAATGGCCTCATCCCACAGGTAGCAGTCTAGTGGCACAAGAGTCTGTACCATGTTTAACTGTGCAAAAAAACATTGTGTTTGTTCCAAGTGGCATGGTAAGTGGTGAAATATTTGTCTGTGACTGGTGCCATTGATGATTGAGTTACATGGGGTTTGTTCCATGGGTCTTTGTACAAAGGGCTTTTGGTATCTTTCCAGTGAATATCTGTACCAAGAATTATGTGAGTCTATGGTATGATTTCTGTACCAACTGCAATGAGGTCTGTATCATAGGATGCTTACTTTAGTGTCAAGTATGTCTGTGCCCAAGACCCAGATACTACTGCTAGTAATAATTAATTTTCCTTCTTACCTCTCTGTCTGTATGTATTACCCAGTATTGTTTTATTGCTGTATGCTCTCAATTGTAAAGCGCTACGGAATTTACTAGCTATATAAATAGATGATGATGATGATGAATTTTCAAAAGGTTTTGCTACTTTTATGCATTTGCATTATAATAATATAACAGTCTGCCACCAAATATGCACTTTGCAGTTAAATAAATAACTGCACATCACCAAATGCATTACTGTACCAGTATATAAGCAACCTAAATAAGCGAACTGATGTTTTTATCACAAGTAGACACTTTGGGCTTAATGCTGAGTTAGATGCTCTCACGATCTGGCTCCGGCTACACTGCAGCATCTTCTTTGTAGATGCTGCTTTGCTTTCTGCAGATCCTGTGTGTACGGGGTTAACCCTCATCATTGTACGTGGATCCCAATCACCTGTGGCTGGCTTTTAAGAGACCATTCCCTGTAATCTGAGCCAATTCATCAAGTGTCTTTGCTTTTGCTCGTCTCTGTGAGAAACTGCTGTGTTGTGATCCTGACTGACTCCCTGATCATCTCATGTGTCTGGTTTCCAGCTCCAAGATTTCTAGCTTCATCTGGACATTCGGACTCTCTGTGCCTACAGATCACCTCACCTGCCTGGTAACCAGCTCACAAGCTTGTCAGCTTTATCTGGCAATCCAATAATTGTAATATCTATCTTTTTATTTTCTACATCTCAATTTTACCTGTATGTTCCGTCTTTAAAAAAAGCATCTCGTTTCATTTATATTTCACCTAATACTAGAAATCCTGACAGTTGTATCCACATACGCATACACACAACTAGGTCATAAGCACAAAAAATATTGTTAACACTTTTTTTGACAGTGAAACTCATTTGCTTTTAGGTAGATGTAATACAGCAGATATAATATTCCTTTTTGTGTATAAATGAAAATAGCAAAAAAAATATTTTTACAATACACCCATAAAATCCTATAATATATGCATGATCAGTGAAAAAAAGCATAACATGTTTATGTTATGCTTATACAACATATACAGCTCCTGACAGTCGTATATGCGTCTCCATGCTAGTTTGCCTCAGACGCATTTGAATTAAAACGCCCTTATTTTAATCGGCCTACGTTAGACCATCCCTTCTGTCCACCATTCTGTTTCCCCAGTCATAAGGAGGTGCAAATGTCAAATGCCCTCAACTCTTCATGTGCATATATGCGTGGGTGTTCTCTCTGTGGGCATTCTTTTTCTTTCTGCTGTATTATACGGTGCAACTGAGTTTACGATGTTTGATGTGTTGTAAATGAGAGTGATACACAAAGCATGTGTTTGGTATGAAGAATAGTCCAGTTAGTTATTTTACAGTAGTTTAAATGTTAATGTGATCAATAGAATTGAACTGCAACAACATCTGTGATTTCAGTTAGAAGCAGTTTGAAAGAGCAGTGAAATGTGCAGAGTAGTGTATTTGAAAAAGACTGTGCATTGAGATTACAACTGGACTAAATGACAAGGTAGATGTGTGTTTACAAGTATTGAAACTCAGAGGACAATCTGACAGAAAGAGGAGCATTATTTCAGAATAGGTGC
The DNA here is from genome assembly GCF_038048845.1 of Mixophyes fleayi. Taxonomy (NCBI): domain Eukaryota; kingdom Metazoa; phylum Chordata; class Amphibia; order Anura; family Limnodynastidae; genus Mixophyes; species Mixophyes fleayi. The sequence continues at coordinate 102,840,048 of NC_134404.1, read as the reverse complement.
AGCACAGCAAATGTCTTGCAGGTGGGAATGGTTGATTTGATAAGGGAAAATGAAAGACTGAAGTTCTAGGCAGATTTGAAAGCATGACTGGAGAGATGAATGCAGTCAAGAAAAAGACAGATGCAGAGTGCTTGAATGGTAAAGATCAGACTTTGTATTGAACTCTAGAGGAAATAGACAGTCAGTGCAATGATTGAGTGATAGGTGAAACAATATTACATTTTTGAGGAAGGAAAATTAGTCTTGAAGCATTGAAAATGATTGAAATGATAACCACAGTGTATTGGATAGGCCAGTTAGTGAACGATTACAATAGTTAGGACATGTTGAGCGAGTGTATTAATATTTTACTTGTACCTTTAGTAAAGGTAAAAATAAATTCAAGAGGAATTTTTGATTTAAAGGTGGCTTGATCATAAGATTACCGCTCTGTGAAAGTGATGGGCAATGTATAAATCTATGTGACCACCATGGGAAGGAGCTTTTGGTAACAATTTTATTTTTTATACGAATGGAGATTTCTTATAAACATAAAATATCGAAAGACATAGAGACATACAGTTACAACTGCAAAATAAGAAAACACTATCATCTTACAAAAAATTATTTTTAAATAAATCTCAAACTGTATAAAAAGAATAAATATTTTAACTAATAGTTATGACTATGCATCAATGATTATGCATTGCAATGTCTTCTTTGAAACAGAAAAGGATTTAGTGCATATACTATCTTTTTCTCAGCTTGACTTAGAAAGTGGAGCACAAAGGTGCTGTTTATATTACATATTGGCTTCAATTAGTAAGACACACTATTACAGATCCAATACAACATATAGGTGTCTTCCTATATTGCTTTGCTACAATACAAATAGAATGAAACAATGTGTAACCTGTCAGTGTATAGATCTGCTGTCAGCATACATGCTCAGATATGTGTAATTCTGGACAGCGTCATTGATTACAAAAAAACGATGTCTCTATAACTATATAGTGAACATCAGCTATCTGGCCGAAGTGTTGTGTGATAACACATTGACACATATTGTAGGGAAACTGTGAATTAAGTGATAAAGCTTTATGTTGTTTGTTGAAAAACCAATTACTGCAGTATTACACTTTAACATTTACCGTAACAAATGTATGAATAACAAGCTAAACAAGCTCTGTTAATGATAGTTTAATTGCCATATATTGTATAACAATATAAACATTAGATATATATAGCATATATTCAGAGTAATATATTATTTATTACATATAACTGTATTGAATTTAGAAGTGAATTGCATTTTTTAAAAAAAATTATGTGTACTTTAAATATGTGCAACATAAGAGTATTGACAATAAGTATAATATGTGTTAAAGGCATAAAAATAGTGTGAAAGAAAGCAACGGAAGAACAATACTCCCAATATCATACATCTTAATTTCGGTGGTTGTTGTTTTTTTAAGTATGAAGTATGATTTTTATTGGCTATGTCATGTCCTGTGGTCAACAGAAGCTTGAATTACCATTCATACACAAGGCCAGTAGAGAGTAACATAAAGGGCCTGATGCAGAGTTGAACTTGAAGGCCCATTTGTGTAGCGTAATTTTTTTTTTTTTGCTCAATGCATGTCCACAAAACGCACTGCAAAAATAAAGTGCCTATGCAGATTTGGATGTATCTACACTTGCACCTGCTTGGTGTGACAGGGGAGGGAAGAGGAGTTCTAATGTAGGCTGAGTACAGCAAGGGTGCATTCATGGAATTGTGAAACGATAGAAACCTGAAAGTAGACACAGATACAACTTTTACAGCCATATTATCTGCACCAGTTTAGGGACTGGTACAAATACACGCTGATGATAATGGTGACAATCGGTAGCTCTAGCTAAATGCTTCTGATTGGCTGATTGCAGTTTCACCTCTGAAGCTGCTGAGCGCTTTCTTTATTGAGCATGCATATATTGTAGGATTTTATATGTATTTTAAAAAATAAATTCTTATCTTTATGTGTACGCAAGAAGGAAGGTTTATATCTGCTGTTTTATATAAAGGTGAAAAGAAAATGGCAGTTGTGAGAGGCAAGATAACGCAAACCCTGTGCTGTTTGAGCCATCTTGCCTGTTAGCAAGTGATCTAAAATAAAAAAAAGACATAGTACTACTTAGCATCAGGCCTGGTCCCCTGGGGAAAGCGGACCCCACTCATATAGGTGACCAGCCCAATGGTAAGTAGCATTAGGCCACTCCTGATTCCCCTGGCCAGTGGCCCACTCGTGTGGCACAAGAAGCTCCAGCATGCACCCACAATAAAGATACCAAATTTTAGAATAATTGCTGCACTTTTAGTAAATTGTACAATAAAATAACCTATTTAATAAACTATGAAATCGAAAATATAATATTGGATGCAAATTTGGAAGATGACAATATTGACTTACTACTTGTGCAATTTTAAAACCTACTTACCAACATCTGTGTTCTTTAGCTGTAAACCATCCAAATCTTGTAAACAATAAGTGATCCAAATTGTGTGAGCTTTAAGGGATCAAATCTTGTAAGCTTTAAACCCTCAAAAATAATCCAACGTTCCATTGCTGTCCATTATAAAAGAAAACATTAAAAATATTCCAAGTGTGATAACAAAAAATAATATTTTTTTGTAGTTTGACAAACCCAAATAATCCACAAACAAAAAGATAGAAGAAGAAAATGTGTATATAAGGTGCACTCCATGCCTTACAATTTTTCTACATATAAAAGATGCATTTCTGATTTATTAATATGCTTTAAAAATGAAGATAAAAAGTATATAGTAGATTGCTATTGATATACTCTGCAATTTCATTGGCTAGCAAAATATTAAAAAAGAAATATGGAAAATATTGTCCAGATGTCTGCAAAAAATGTTAAAATAGCAGCCCATGGCTGCCAAACAACGTCACTACTGCCCAATATAGTATATAAGTAACTTGTAGACCTCATTCACTTATATGTTTGCCACACTTATTATTGAATGTGTATCCTAATTTTTTAACCTTAATTAATAATTAAAGGAATTTCAAAAAAGATGTGTGTTGTATCCAACGTTAAATTTACTATGTGTTCTCCTGGATGATATACTTTAAAGGGTTGATTCTGCTCAATAGGATTATTCATGTAGTGTTTTTTTCCCAATATTGCTATATTTTGTTTTTACAGGCAACCAACCCGTTGCCATTCATCATTTAAGATCGCCTTTTAAGAGCAGACTGGATAACTGAGTTGCTATACGTTTACACATTAGTTTCAAAGTATTTCATCCCCTTGGTAACTCTTCTCAAGGGATCTTTTTGCTGCTCAAGGATCCTTATTTCAAAACACACACAGGTTGAATTAAACATTCATAGACTTATTGTCAGCGCAAACTATAAACTTCTGACCATAGGTTTATGACCAGATGAACATGAGGATCAAGTTGTTAATGAAACCCAAATAATCCTCTGGAACATGCTTGGCAAAATATAAACCCTGATTGAAACAACAGAGAATAGTTCCTCTATGCAGGAACTCCCACTGCATAATGAAAAAATGCAGCCGTTAGGTCTATTTATAACCTGAGACGCTGTCAGAGCTAACTGTCCCAGGTAATAAATAGACCTAGCGGCAGCCATTTTTCATGACTACTACGTTCCTTAATGACCAAATTATAAGTCAAAAATAAAACAATTAAATTGTGTCCAGCTCTAACAATAAACTATATTCTAGGGCAATCCTGAAACTGATATTTTCTTCACTGTCTCTGAACTCACGTCTTAAAGAGAAAAAGTTATGATATATCTGGTTAATTTAAAAATTAACTTGTACAGAGAGGCTTGATTTCTTTCCAAATTAAACTTTTCATCTGGGTTCTGCATTCAGTTCAAAATTGATGTAGGAAAAATCTAGTTCGTACTCAACATTAATCATCCACAGATAGTTTTATGATAGTATCAATAGACAGTATGTGTGCATAGCCTCACAGAATAACAATACATTGAAGGTTGCTCTTTTGTCCTAAGCACCTAGCAGGAGTTGGGTATATTTGATTACCCTGTCAATCCTCGAGATCTCATATGTTCATGTAAGAATGATATGTCAGGAAGGAAGATACAATGAGTTCATGCTGTGGTACCATTGCTCTCTTTAACATCCCAAGTGATTCTCTTCAATTCAAACATTGTGTATATTATCCAGCAGGAATAATAAATCTTCTGGCTGCATACACATATTCAGAATCATATCGTACTTGATCTCCTATAGATACGAGACAAATGTCAGGCATGCATAAATAAATCTGTCAAAAAAATACAGTCTATTGCTTTCGCTTTTATGAATGTCACCAGATCAACGTAATAATTACATCTCAAAACTGTTTTTGTAGGTGATATTTTTTTCATAGTTCCATTCATCCAGGCAGTGTTGTCGTTATTGCTGTCTATATAGAATAATCTGTAGAATGTCTCCCTTTATTAATTTTATATGAGTGTTTATCACTCACCTGAATGTACAACTGATCATTAAACATACCTCCCAGTCTGTTCAAATAGAAATATATACTTAGGGCTCATTTTCACTTTCTATTCTATAAATTTTTAATAAAATTGTAGTGCCCTGGACTGACCTACAAATATATTTTAGTGTAACAATGATAGAATGAAAATATATTAAGAATGACATAGGAATGTTAAATAATGTAATATTATTTGTTGTTTATATGCTTCGCTTGATTGTTTGCAAAAAAAGTTATATAGTTTGAAACAGTGCTGTATGAATTACCATGGCAACAATTGATGATCAGCAGAACTGAGAGTGGCAGTTGAAGATGTGGAGTTACAGTTGAAGATGGGTAGAGCTAACAGGAATTAGTTGTAGAAAAAGAAAAAGTTAAAAAAAAAAAAAGAAAAGAGAGCTGGCAATATTACCTGGAGAAAAATAAAAAGAGCTGACAGGAGCAGTGACTTGTACATTACACTTACCGAAGCTCATACATTGTACATGTAAGCCCTGGTCTGGTGAAAATATTGTCAGAATACACATAATAAACAAGAAAAAACTATCCATATGAGCAAACCTCTGCCACATATAGAGACTGGACTTAAAAGTGAGGGTCTATAACTTTCAACTCCAATTTATTTAATAACAGAACTTTAATACTCAGGACTTAAATGTGGACTACTATAGAACCTGTGGCTTTGAATACATAGAGAACATTCAGAGTGAGATGTACGTCTGTTTGCTTAGCGTATATAGTGTGTTTTTTTCGCATTGCACATGCTCAGATAGTAAAAATACACAACTGCGGCTGTTCAGATCTGCCATTTTAGTCACTTACATTTTCTTCCACTTGAAGAGGTGTGATGCCTATTTATAATTCTAATGCCATGTAAGCACCTCTTAGGCAGTTCAGACAGTGATTATTCCATTACAAAAGTGCCTGATGTCATCGTTTGAATTGTTGTGATCATCTAAAAATGTAACTTATTTCTGATTGTTTATAGAGTAATGTTCACATTGCATAGAATGCAGTTAATACATTATATTAAAGTAATTTTATTGTTTTCAAATAAGCATTGCCCAATCAATTGTATGTGTTTCCAAAGCACAAAGTGATTTATTTTAGCAGATGTAAATAGTCAACAATTCAATACATTATTATATTATGATAAAGTACAGTACAGCCAATACCAAAAGATAAATACATACCAATGCTATCGCATGCACTCGCTGCGCACCCACGGGACCCGGTGGACAGTATATCTGTTAGAATACTGTGTCAGAGTTGACTGAGAGCCAGGGGGTGTGCATCTATGATTATATACAGTACAGTGTTACACAGTGAACAATAGAGATGACGTAGATTGTTTCTATAGGTCCAGACGTTGGGTGGGTCCAGGGTAAACAGATCATAGGTTGATTCAATCTAAGGAATCCAAAGGTGGGGGTCGTCTCTCCAGGGGATCTGCTCCTTTCATAGCCAGCATCATACAAAGGATTATTCCCTAATATCAATAACTAAAGTATGCAATGTGCGATCTCTTCGCCGACTGCACCGGACAGCTGCTGATGAATAGGGTTTCAGTATGATACCAGACATGCCACCTTTCCCACAACCTGAACCATTTATATCACTGAAGCGTACGTATAATCATTATATATATATATATATATGTATATATATACTAGAGATGGTCACTGACCCCCGTGTTTTGGTTTTGGATTCGGTTTTGGATCTGGATTACCTTCGTGTTTTGGTTTTGGTTTTGGTTTTGCAAAACCGCCATTGCGTGTTTTGGTTTTGGTTTTGTTTGGTTTTGTTTTGCTATTTTTTTGGAAAATCCATGTTTTTGGGCCTAAATTAACCCAATTTAGTGCTCCAACTGTTTTAGAGACAAGTAATCTAATTGTTGAGGTAATAAATCATCCAAAAAAACAGTTTAATTCTTCGTTGGTAGGCCTTCATTTATTCTACACATAAAACAGATTGTCTCCCTCTCCATCTATGCATATTGGCAATGCAGCCATCGTCTTTGAATGTATATTACACCCTACACTTATAGTTAAATATGTAAAGAAATGGAAAAAGCCAGTTTGGTTTCTGTCTCTCAAGGCCCCCCTCCACTTGTATAAAATACCAAAAAATTCAGCCATTATAGACTGTACAATATTAATTGACATGGAGAAAGCCAGTTTGGTTTCTGTCTCTCTAGGCCTCCCTCCACTTGTATACAATACCAAAAAATTCAGCCATTATAGACTGTAAAATATTAATAGACATGGAGAAAGCCAGTTTGGTTTCTGTCTCTCTAGGCCCCCCTCCACTTATATAAAATACCAAAAAATTCAGCCATTATAGACTGTACAATATTAATTGACATGGAGAAAGCCAGTTTGGTTTCTGTCTCTCTAGGCCCCCCTCCACTTGTATAAAATACCAAAAAATTCAGCCATTATAGACTGTACAATATTAATTGACATGGAGAAAGCCAGTTTGGTTTCTGTCTCTCTAGGCCCCCCTCCACTTGTATAAAATACCCAAAAATGCAGCCATTATAGACTGTACAATATTATGAAAAATGGACAAAGCCAGTTTAGGGTCACTCTGTCTATGACACCCTACCCTTAAGGATAAATTGCCCTAACAGCAGCCTTTCAAGATGGTATGGGATATGGAAATGCCACAAGTCCCTTTCCTCTTTGGGGGTAGATTGCACCCTACACTTACATAGAAAGTTTTAAAAAGATGTTATCGGCATCATCTTCAGCTTAATCCTCACCCTCATCAGTGTGTACGTCATCATTACAGACTATCAATTCATCGCCGCTTGAATCCGCCATTAGAGAACAGTCAGTGCTTGGATGTCTTGGATGGTGAAGGCCTTCCTCGTGGAAGATGTAGTTCATTTTTATAAACATCATTTTCTCCACATTTTTGGGAAGTAACCTTCTACGGCGATCACTGACTAAGTTCCCTGCTGTGCTGAACACTCGTTCAGAGTACATACTGGAGGGTGGGCAGCTTAGGTATTGCAAAGCAAGTTTGAACATGGGTTTCCAAATGGCCTGCTTTTCTTCCCAGTAAGGAAAGGGACTGTCTGACATTTCCATATCAACTACCTCTTGAAAGTAATCCTCCACCATCCTTTGCATGTTTATACTCATATTGGATGGAGTTATGGGCAAAGTGACACATTTTTTTGAAAAATCCTTCAAACCAGCCCAGATGTTAAATTGTTCTGGTCTGCCCCCTGTGTCTTCCCTGCTTCTTTTTTGGAAATTTAATTTTTTATGAGCAGCAGCTTGAGAAAGTGAAGGAGGACACGTCGTCAAGCCGAGGCCCAGTTCAGCGGCCAACTTGCTGAGCAATAGCTCCTTGCAAAAGTTCACATCTCGCTCATTTACAAGTAAAGACTCAATGTAGGTTTTAAACCTTGGATCAAGCACAGTGGCCAAAACGTACTGATCTGAGTTCAAGATCTTAATAACTCGAGGATCATTGTGAAGCGAATTAAGTACTTGATCGACAAGGCCAACATACTTTGCTGAATTGCTTGCTTTCAGCTCCTCCTTCATTTTCTCAAGCTGCTTTTCCAATAGTCTAATTAAAGGAATGACTTGGCTCAAACTAGCAGAGTCTGCACTCACCTCACACGTCACAACTTCAAATGGTTTCAGCACCTTGCACAGCACTGAAAGGATTCCCCACTGTGCAAGAGTGAAATACATCCCCCCTCTTTTCCCAATGTCATGGCTTGTGCAATATGCTTGGATGGCTTTGCGCTGTTCCTCCATCCTCTGAAGCATGTACAGGGTGGAATTCCACCGAGTTACCACCTCTTGCTTAAATTGGTGGCAGGGCAAGTTAAACTGCTCTTGGAGCTGCTGTAATCTCCTACATGCTGTGGCTGAATGCCTGAAATGGCCTGAAATTTTACGGGCCACCGAAAGCATCTCCTGCACCTCACGGTTTTTTCGTAGGAAGCTCTGCACCACCAAGTTGATGGTGTGAGCAAAACAGGGAATATGTTGGAAATCACCCAGCTGTAATGCTCGCACTATATTGTTGGCGTTATCTGAAATGACATACCCTGGGGAGAGTCCGAGTGGTATAAGCCATGCATCAATCACATCTCTCAGTTTGCGTAACAAATTGTCAGCCGTATGCCTGTTAGTGAAGCCGGTGATACAAAGAGTGGCCTGCCTGTGACAAATGTTACATAGTGGTGTACATGCTGCTGCTGTTCCTGCTGGTGAAGGTGAATGACCAACCTAGTGGGCTGTCACAGTCATATAGTCTTTGGTTTGGCCACTTCCACTTGTCCACATATCTGTGGTTAAGTGAACAGTGGGCAGAATGGCATTTTTCAGAGCAATCTCTACATTTTTACACACTTTTTGGTATAGTTGTGGAATAGCTTTACAGGAGAAATGGTGTCGCGATGGAATTCTGTAATGCGGACACAAAACCTCAATTAACTGTGAAAAACCAGCTGCGTTTATTGTGGAGATTGGACGCAGATCTAACACTAACATTGCAGCCATGGCGTCTGTGATTCGCTTGGCGACTGGGTGACTGCTGTCATATTTGCTTCCCCTCGCAAATGATTGTTTCACAGTTAATTGCTGAAATGTAGGACTGCTCATTTTATTAACCTGCCTCTGGGATGACGATTCACCCCCAGCAGCAGCAACAGCAGCAGCAGGACTAACGCTTTCTTCAGAGGAATCAATAATAGTGCCGGAGTCATCCAGCCTTAAGTGGGATGTCGGGCTAACTCCGAGCGCTACTGAGGATATTGATGAGGATGGTGTGGTGGGTGTATTTTGTAGCCGTCGGTATGTCGGTGAGCGGAGGGTCTTAGCTGATGAGGGAGTGCTTGTATTCTTTTGGGAAGAACTTTCAGCTTTTCCCAACACTTTGCCATGAACTCTCGTTAAATGGCGTAACATAGACGAGGTTCCAAGATGGTTAAGGTCCCTCCCTCGACTGACTCTGGCTTGACATACACTACAAATGGCTATACAATTGTTGTCTGGATTTGGGTAGAAATAATTCCACACATAGGAAGTGGATTTTTTTGTTTTATGCCCAGGCATGACAATGGCCTTTTTCTTGTCACGTGCCAGAACTGCTGCCACTGGTGCAGGACTTACACAAACAACCTCATCCTCATCAACATCCTCATTAGCGCCCTCGTCGCCTACACAAATCTCCCCCTCTTCCTCTTCTAATTCCAAAGTGGCATCCTCAATTTGGGTATCACCGGCTACACTCGGGCTATTAAGGCACACATCAGCAGAAAGCTCACGATTAGACATCCCACTGTTGGATGGACTCTCCACAGGGATTGTTGTCATTTGTGAATCAGAGCAAATATTCTGTAATGCCTCACTGTTATCTTGCAGCTCGGCTTTGATGCGTAACAGTAGTTGTGCACCAATTGTAGGCTGGGTAAATTTTTGGGATCTGCCACTAATAGCCAAAGGTGAAGGCCTCATTCTCTCTTTGCCACTGCGTGTGTAGAATGGCATGCTTGCAATTTTTTTTTTATCGTCACTTAACTTTTGCTCAGTTACACTTCTTTTTCGCTTCAATACAGTAAAAAAAATTTTGTTTTTTGTTTTTTGCACTAATTTGAAAACACTGTTGTTTGACATCGCCTTTGCCAGAGGACGTACTGGGAACACTAACATCAGGACTGGTGACAGAACCTGGTTGCTCATTCAGATCATATGTGGACTGCTTTGAATCCATTCTGACCGCAAACCACTGGGGAGTGCTAAAAATTATTTGGTAGATACTGCTGACAGATATGACTTTTGACAGCCAGAAATATTAATGCACAATAAGGGAGGACACCCCAAAAGCACTGAGGAGTGCTAAAAATTATTTAGTAGATACAGCTGACAGATATGACTTTTGACAGCCAGAAATATTAATGCACAGTTAGGGAGGACACCCCAAAAGCACTGATGAGTGCTAAAAATTATTTAGTAGATACTGCTGACAGTTATGACTTTTGACAGCCAGAAATATTTATGCACAATTAGGGAGGACACCCCAAAAGCACTGAGGAGTGCTAAAAATTATTTAGTAGATACTGCTGACAGATATGACTTTTGACAGCCAGAAATATTTATGCACAATTAGCGATGGGGAGTGCCAAATGTTAAGAAAAAATAATAAACCTCTATCCTCCTCTCTGCACTAGCGATTTTGGTTAGAGCAATTGCAAGAACAATATTGTATTCTCTGTCCCTGCTCTAATCAGCCTATGACTACACCCTGCTCTCTCCCTCTGTCAAATGGCGATGGATTGCTGTGGAGGCGTGTATTTATAAAGGTAAAGTATCGCGAGAACCGAGCCCCGAGATCCGACGACGTCACGATGACGTTCGGCCTCGATTTGGATTCGGAACGGGCGGGAGAGTACCGAGCTGCTCAGCTCGGTACTCGGATATCCAAAGTTCGGGTGGGTTTGGTTCTCAGAGAACCGGACCCGCCCATCTCTAATATATACTACTAATAAACCAAATATTATCTGCTCATAAATTACAGTGTAACGGTACCAATATGAATACGAATCATATAGATAACTAAATGTTGTAATGCGAGTGTGTGCGAGCGTATTTTACCGTGCGATCGCACCACGCCACGTGTTACATGGCGTACGGATCGCAATTACACGGCAAAACAATATTAAACCAATATACTTTCGTTCATCCAATTATACGACTTTGACAATTAATATAATAATTCATTTATTGGGTAAATTAAGAATATAATTAATCTTTTTTCTTAACGTCACTTGATTTAATTTTTTGGGTGGTAAAAGCAGTACAGTAGACAAGACATACAATTTGACCATGTTAATAGCAATGTCACAGTGGTAAAGAACAGGTATACAATTAAACAGCATAAATAAGTTCTCTGAGGAGGATGTAGAAAAGATATGTGCATGGTGACTATAGCAGCATAGTATCATTATATCGGGGGAAGGGGGAGAGGGAGAAATCCAGGGGGAAGTGTGAGAGGGAGGAAGGGTGAGGGTTGGGGGGAAGGAAGTGGTCATTGGAGTGAAGCCAATTCAGGAGGTTCCAGGAAGTGAGGCATTATGAAAAGAATACCATAGGTCCCAAATTTTGTGACACTGGAAATTTTTTTGGTTGGGAATATTGTGTCTGTCATGTATAGTGGAGAATGTTCTAGGTCCAAAATTGCCCACAATATGATGGAAACACATGGTCCCTAAACCCCTTCACTCTAGAGCCATAGTAGATTCCTGTAATGGGGGAAAGAGAGGATGATCATAGATTGGGGTGATCGGCAAGGTGTGACATAACATTCAGAGAACCCTATCCCAGAAGGACAGTGTAAGGCTCACCATTGGGAGAGAGCAAGCTGAGACAAGTGTATGTGGTTTTGGAAGCCATGGTATAAACTCTTGGGTGGTAAATGTATCAAGCTCCGATTTTTTTCAGAGATTAAAAATCGCAGCAAATCACGGGCGCAAACCCGCGATTTTAGTCCCCAAGTCACAAAATGTATTAAGCTGTGTTTTTTGCTCTGATCTTCAAAATTGCTGGTTATCTCTTGCGATTTTCTGGGAATTTAAACACGCCCGTGTTTAGCCAACTCTCCCGTGTTTAGCTAACTCTCCCGTGTTTAGGTTAAAATTGCCATAGACAACATGCTGCTTCTTAGCTGCGAGATTAGTAAACACATCACTGTTACACTGCCCTGCCTATACAGCTGCAGGTACTGGCGGCTGTCAAGAAATAGAAAAATGTTGGAAAAAAAATGTGCGAGGTCCCCCGTCCAACCACTATTAACCTAATACTGCCAGACTACTGCTGGTTGCACAAAAATCAGGGAAAACTTTGTGTGGGGTCCCCCCGATTTTCATGCAGCCGGCACTAGACAAACCAGCCGAGATGGTTGGCACTATAGCAGAGGGACATGCCACAGGTGTGCCCCTGCCATAATGACATACCAACTCCAGGCTGTTCAGCACTGGGCTGGATTCCCTAGGGAGTGGGAATTGCAAAAAAACAACAACATGCGGGCCCCCCTCTAGGAATAACCTGCCCAGTGCTGAAAGCACTAGGGCTCTTCCTACACCCTGGGCGGTGGGTGTAGGGTAATAATGACGATTGAAGTGTGAAAAAAACAATCAGATGGCATTTTGCTTTGCGGAACATAAACAGTGTGGGCATGCTGATGCTTGTATAACTACAAGCACCAGCATACCAATGGCAGCCAGGTCATGCTGGCACTTGAAGAACCACAAGTGCCAACATGCCCTGACACCCATGGCTGGCTGTGACCTGTAGTTCCACTAAACAAAATATAAAAAAAAACACCACACCCTGTTTAACACCACAAAAATTTAATAAAAATAAAAAAACAATAAAGACATAACACAACCTCTTTAACACCACATTAATTTATTTAAAATAATAAAATACAATATACTCACCAATACGATGTCTTCTTCTTTAGTCAACAGCTTTTAATCCAAAATTGCTTGTCAACCCTGTCCCAAAATATATGTATTCCAAAATGTCCATGCTTGATTTAAATCTTCATATATTCGGGTCATAGTGACCCCCATATTTGTACATCCATGTTGATTGAAGTCTTCAGATCTTCGGGTCATGATGAGCCCCATATTTGTAATTTCAAAACTGGAACATGCTTGTGAAAAAAATAACCCTTAACACAAACGAACGGACTTCTGCTTGTACAGTGTACAAGCAGCCTGATGGTAATGAGAATAATACAGCCGCGAGCTCAATTTATACTCTATGGGGATTTCCCATGACAGCGTGGGAATTCCTCATAGAGTATAACATTTATCTATTTTTACACTTTTGACAGCCTTCGTGACCTCCAGCTGTATAGGCAGGGCAGTGTAACAGTGATGTGTTTACTAATCTTGCAGATAGGAAACTGCGTGTTGTATCTAGCGATTTTTAAAGCAAACTCGGGAGAGTTTGCTTAATCGCAGCTTCATACATTTGGAGACTTGTATAGCTAGAGTGGCAAACAGCTGGGACTTCGATCTCTAGCGATTTTTGAAATAGCGATTTTCACAGAAACACATCTTTGGTGATTTTCCATCAAATCTGAGGTTAATACACCGATGAGTTTCAACTCTTGCGAGTAAATCGCAGGATTTTCAAAATCGGAGCTTGATACATTGCCCCCAGGAAGCTATTGCCAACCAATTCATTTTCTTAATCAACCCAGTACCTAACATATGGATCAATATGCCAGGCTAAAAATTTACTCAGCTGAGAGGCGTAGAAATACTGCAGTACAAGGGCAGGCCAAGACCACCAGACACCAAAGCCCTAGCTAGCAGATCTCTCCTTAGGATTCAATATTTCTTTTTAAAGTCATTTAATTAAGGTTTTAGAGAGTTATTTTCACTTATTTGTTAACTGTTTTGAGATCCTACCCTAAACCCTTCCACAAAAAAGGTCTATCGAGACACAGGACTCTGCAGGGCTGTGGCTTCACTACTCTCTGCCTTGGGGTCGGCTGTGCACTTTTCAGAAATTATGCAGACAACCCCTCAGACCAGTGCAACACCCATTTCCACCCAGGTCTGCAAAACCACAACATTTAGAACATGTTTAAAGTGATACTAAATAGTCAGGCATTAATATGCAAACCTGTGCAAAAGCCTACAACTAATATTGTGAAACATTAAATAAAATAGAATAAAGATATTTATAGTCTGTGCACTTATTTTTAATGAATAGACTTGCACAGGAAAGTGTTGTCTGTTTTGGAATAAAGTACATTTTTTAGCCTGATGATGGGGTCACCTTGATGAATGTGTAAGCGTTCTTCTGTGCTGCAAGTAAGGCTGCGATGAACAATGCATCCAACATGCATATGACTTTGTTTCGTGGGGATATATATTTAACTGATCGGATAACAGTGGAGATTGTGCATTTTTCTTTGTGTCCCTGTATTTGCTGAGCACTGTGGGGCCTTTGACCAGAAACTGACACCTCTTTGAAGTTGACAGAAATACTTTTCCAATAAGTTTTACTAAGTCCCCTGCTCCAAACTTGGAGGTGTTATACAAAACGTAAATGAGGGAGGTGGATAAAATTGATATTGGACATAATATTAGAATCTGGCATGTGACCAGGGGCTGGCTGGGGGGTAGGGGAGCATCTGTCCCCTGGGTCAGTCCCATACTAGGCTAACTTGGGCTGGGTTACTGGACTACCTGCATTTTTTATTTCTTTAAAATGTTAATGCTAAAAGTCTCGCCCACTTAGCTAAAATTTGCCAACCAGGCCCCTGGATTTAACTGTGATACTGTGATGACTCCATCTATTATTGTAGTGGAATATTACCTTCACCTCTCCAGGTATTACCTACTTCATAGGCAGTTAAGTGGTTGTAACCCCACTGATCCTAACAGGGGGTAGAGAGGCGAGACCCCAGCAAAGACAACAATGCCCAAGAATGGCAAGACCACATAAAGATATATAATTGTATTAAGAACCAAGAATAGATGTGTCTTTGTACCCCCAAAAGCCCAAAGGTGTATTATATGTGTATCAGATATAAGAAGTATTAGGACTCAGCACATAATGCTGGATATGTCAATGCCACATATCTTCCATCATCTCCAACGATATGTGAACATAAGAGCAGAATTAAAAAAACAAAGAATAGTGTAGTATAGTTATGACACCTGTAATTATTCTAAATAGAGATGCTCACTGACCCCCGTGTTTTGGTTTTGGATCTGGATTACCTTCGGGTTTTGGTTTTGGTTTTCCCAAAAACGCCATTGCATGTTTTGGTTTTTGTCTTGCTTAGCAATTTTTACAAAATTCCATTTTTTTTGGGGTAAAATCACAGAATTTCGGTATTATTTTGAATCTACATTATTATTAACCTTACTAAATTCCAGTGATTTCCATTCAATTTTTACCATCTTACAGGTCACAATATGCTTTTCATACACTTTCACCCAAATACTGCAGCGAGCTGGCTGGATATTAAGCGACAGAGCAACGACACAAACACACTGCATGTGTAGAATGGCATGTTAGGAATTTTTTTTTTTATCGGCAGTTAACTTTTCCTGGATTACAGCTCAGTAGTGCAAATTGAGAAAAAAAGCCTGCAAGGACTGGTATATTAGTATTTCAGTAATGATCAAATGACCAAAGCAGCTCCTCTCTTTGGGTGTATTTTAGACCATACACTTAGTAGTGTAATTCAGAAAAAAAGCCTGCAAGGACTTGTAGATAACTTTTTCAGCAATGACCAAATGACCAAAGCAGCTCTTCTATAAGGGTGTATATTAAACCCTACACTTATTCGTGCAAAGTCAGAAAAAAAGCCTGCAAGGACTTGTATATTTATATTTGCAATTCAGCAATGGAGCTTGCTCTAACACGGCTACCACCCTCCTCTTTCTCTTCTATCACTTTGCCTGCCCAACTGCTCTATACTCTGTCCTACCTCTTCTCTGTTCCTCTCTCAAATGGCGCTAGATAGCCGTGGAGGGCGGTATTTACAGATTCCAAAACTCGCAAGATCCGAGATCCGACGACGTCACAATGATGTTTTGCCTCATTTTGGAATCCAAAATAGCGCGAAAGTACCGATCCGACTCAGCTCAGTACTCGGAAACCCTAAGTTCGGGTGGGCTCGGTTTTCGGGAAACTGAGCCCGCCCATCTCTAATTCTATATAAAACAAAGTGTAGCAGCGTACCAGAGAGAATACAAAAAGCAGCTAATCTGTTTCAAATACTTTGTATACTCAGCATCTATTAATTGTTTTAAGTCCATGGAGTTAAAGGGAGCTGTCAACACACAAATCAGAATCTTTGCTGCACGGGTAGGTGGCAGGTAGCTTGGCCATGTGCTGCTTTCTAATGAACTCATTAGGTTAATTTCCTTCTGTCCTTATGTTCACATATGGTTGGAGAAGATGGAAATATGTGGCATTGACAGATACAGCATTATGTGCTGAACCTTAATACTTCTTATATCTGGTATGCATATATCACACCTTTGGGCTTTTGGGGGTACTTCCCAGAAGATACTACAATATAAGGTGCCCTCTTGTTTCTTCTGCTTGCTATTTTTCAGATTGTGTACATTCGGGTACTGTCCAAAATCTTGAAGGAAGGCTGCTGTCTCGCATTTATTTTTCTCTTGACCCCATTTTTGAAATGATCACGGAGACTCGTGAAATGATCTGCAAAAGTCAGCTTACATAAACTTACATCTCTCATTTTCCTCTTTCTCTGCCTTGATAAAGCTATATTAGCGAAACACGCATCGGCGTATCGCCTTGTTGTACTATTTACTCCACTATGCTGTTAAATAATACCTCTTAATCCGGTCATGGACTTTTGATAAGTGACCCACTATTTTATTATAGGCTTTTTCCATATATATGTATATGGTCTACAACTATTTATTTATGTTTCATCCTGCATTCTATTGTCTTCTAATTAAGCATTTATGAATATAAATACATACAGTAAAGAGTGCATTATATCTATACAACAACAGCTCCATGTAATCATCTTGCAAATTACCTCCATTGCCTTTTAAAGTTTTATTTTTATGTAAAAATCGTATTAAAAGTAGTCAAAAGTAAAAAAAAATCATATAATTTAATTATTAACAACTTTTTATATACGTTAAGCTTTTTTTATATTACTTTTTAATTTGAACCAGTAATAAAAAGACACATGAATCTGTTTGCCAAAAAAACTATTACTATTGTCTTAATTTTGAAAATTGTCACGAACCAAACCTTGGGGAATTTTTTTTAAATTTAAAACATATAATTTACTAGGGATGTGCATGTTTTCTGCAAACAATGCACATGTAATTTACAAATTTATAGTTTGTTTTCTTGTAATTTTGTTGCCTACTTTTTACTCTTACATAGAGATGTGTTAATCTCTAATTCAAAATAAATCACAAATCTTGTAATTATAATATAAAAAGAAAAAGTTTTGCCAAAAGACATTTTGAGTTATATATAAAGTTATATATCACATGTGAATTGTAAAATGCTCATTAATTATTTTATTTTTTTAACATAGAGCCATTTCTCTGTATGTAGTGCTGTGCAGAGAATATTTAATCATTAAAATCAGTCCCTGCTCCATTGGAGCTCACAGTGGAAATTTTATAGCACACAAGAAACACACAATAGCCAGTTAACCTACCAGTATGTTTTTTGGACTGTGAGAGAAACCTGCAAGAAGCTCACATAAACACGGGGAGAGCATGCAAACTCCACACAGATAGGGCCATGCTTGAATTCAAGCTCATGACAAACAAACATTCTGACAAATGTGCCTGTTGTATTTTTACATATTAAAATCTGGTCTGTAATGCTAATATGACCAATTACTTTTCACACTATTAGGAATGCACCTGTTTTTTGGCTGCGGTCATCTCCCATGTTTATAGTTCAGCATCTCTTTGTGTCTCAACTGGCAGCAAAACAATTGCTGAAAGCATTGATGTATGGGGAAGTCTCTCTTCCTTTTCAAACCAATTTACCTTTGTCACAACTGAAATGGTGTCTGGATCTGCCTTCACCTGTACTGCAACATCATATCAGCATGTTGCTTTGTCTCTGCAGCTCCTGTCTACTGGATTATATTGGACTTGGTGTTATATATATGTGCCTTGCAGTACCTCTGTCTCACCAGAGGTCTCTCACCAGAGGTGCTGCTACTGAACCCTTGTCTCTTCCCACTTTAGCAGGAGTTAACCTACTGCTCCTATTTATTCCTGCACCTGTTCTCTCCCTATTTATGCCTGCCTCCCCCAGTTCACCTTTGCTGGTCTTTGTTGTTGCTGTTCTTTATGCTGTTGTTCTCAGCTGTTACTCCTGTTACATCACCTGTTTCCTGGAGCTACTGCAAGTTGCTAGTTGACTTCCTGGTTTTTTTCCACTCAGCTTGTTCACCTACAACAGCCATATGCTTTGTTTTTACCTGCTTTCAGCCTCACTCAGGGATCCATTATTCAGTGTCTGCAATATTCGGTTTGTAATATATTCTGCACTATCTGGATCATATTTGCTCAATAAATGTTATATGCAATATGCTATGTTACATACTCCTGGCTCCATAGCTGACAGCATAGAAGTGTGACAAATTGCAGTGGGAAACATTTAGATAATAGTGGATTCAGTGCCAAATTAAGGGTAGGCGTGGAGCTGAACATTATGAAAGGAATATTGTGAACAGCAGTATGCTGACAGAGGGAGGGTTGTTGGCATGGGTACTGCCTCCCCCCAACCACCTCCTTCTCCCTTACATGATGCACACAAAACTAACTTGTTATGTAGCAATTAGAAAAAGTGAACAATGACAAATAACCCCAAATGTTCCTCAAGTATCTGGGATAAGCAAAATCAGATCTGTCCTGTTCAGTTGAGAGTTAAAGTTATGTTATTTTACGAACAATGAATAACAACAAACCAGGAACTCCATATATGTGGTATCAATCAATATATACAAGAGGCTGCATGTAAAAAAGGTTTCAATCAAATTAATGGTAAGTAATTTATGTTAAGCAACCAATATACAATACAGAGAGCATCATAGTGACCCATATACAATACAGAGAGCATCAGAGTGGCAGATACAGTATACAGAGAAACTCATAGGGATCAATATACAATACAGAGAACATTCTAGTAATCTATATATAATGCAGATAGCATCATCATCATCATCATCATCATTTATTTATATAGTGCCAGCAAATTCAGTAGCGCTTTACAATTGGGAACAAACATTAATAAAACAATACTGGGTAATACATACAGACAGAGAGGTAAGAGAACCCTACTCGCAAGCTTACAATCTATGGGACAATGGGAGTTTGAAACACAAGGACATGTGCAACATCATATTGCACACTGGACCAGCTAGAACGCAAAGGTAAAAGTACTGAGTGGGCTGTGTGTGTACCATTGTTAGTCAGAGGGTTGTTGTCTTGTGTTAGCTGTGTAGAGGGTGGTAATAGGGGAGATTAAGATGGTGGTTGAGGAATATCATAAGCTTGTCTGAAGAGGTGGGTCTTCAGAGAACGCTTGAAGGTTTGGAGACTAGAGGAAAGTCTTACTGTGCGAAGGAGGCAATTCCACAAAGTGGGTGCAGCCCGAAAATAGGCCTGTAACCGAGAATGGAAGGATGTGATGAAAGTGGAAGAGAGACGGAGATCTTGTGCAGAACGGAGGTGTCGAGTAGGGAGATATTTTGAGACAAGTGAGGAAATGTATGTTGGTGCAATTTTGTTGACGGCCTTGTATGTTAATAGAAGAATTTTATATTGGATTCGTTGAAATACAGGCAACCAATATAGAAACTGACAAAGTGGGTCAGCAGAGGAAGAACGTTTTGCAAGGAAAATCAATTTAGCCGCTGCATGCATAAAAGATTGTAGGGGTTCAAGTCTGACTTTGGGAAGACCAGTAAGGAGGGAATTGCAATAGTCGATGCGGGAGATGATGAGTGCATGAATTAAGGTTTTTGCGCTGTCTTGTGTGAGATATGTGCATCTTCTGGAAATATTTTTTAGATGTATTTAACATGATTTAGATATGGAGTTGATGTGTGGAATAAAAGATAGTTGTCAGTCAAGGATAACCCCTAGGCAGTGAGCTTGCATGGTGGGATTTATGGTCATGTTATCAACAGAAATAGAAATGTCAGGCAGGAAGCTTCTGTTTTTGGGTGGGAATTTTATTAATTCAGTTTTTGAAAGATTGAGTTTGAGTTGGCGAGAAGACATCCAAGATGAAATGGCAGAAAGACAGTCAGTAACGCGAGACAACACAGATGGTGAAAGATCAGGAGAGGATAGATTTGATCATCCGCATAGAGAAGATACTGAAATCCAAAGGAGCTTATTAGTTTTCCAAGAGAAGTGGTGTAGATAGAGAATAGCAGAGGACCTAAGACTGAGCCTTGCGGTACTCCAACTGATAAAGGAAGCGGAGCAGAGGTGGATCCAGAGAAATTAACACTGTAAGAGCGATTAGATAGGTAGGATGAGAACCAGGATAGGACAGTGCTTTCAAGACCTAGGGATTGTAGCATTTGTATGAGGAGAGTGTGGTCAACAGTGACAAATGCAGCAGAGAGATCTAGGAGAATTAGAAGAGTAATGGTTTTTTACGTTTTGCTGTGATCAAATCATTGACAACCTTGGTCAGCGCAATCTCTGTGGAGTGTTGAGAGCAAAAGCCTGACTGAAGAGGATCCAATAGGTTGTTTGCTGTAAGAAAGTGTGTGAGGCGAGTGTAGGCAATTCTCTCGAGAAGCTTGGAGGGGCATGGGAGCTGGGAGATGGGGCGGTAATTTGCGAGAGAGTTTGGGTCAGAATTTTGTTTTTTTTAAATGGGAGTAATCACTGCATGCTTGAATAGTGATGGAAAAATACCAGTAGAAAGAGATAGATTACACATTTTAGTTAGAGGGGGAATGAGCACAGGAGACAGGGACCTACTAATTTGTGAGGGAATGGGATCAAGAGGACAGGAGGAAGAGTAGGAAGATGAGAACAGAGTAGAAACTTCCTCTTCATTTGTGGGATCAAATGAAGAGAGAGTGTTAGAGGGTGCTACAAAGGAATTGAGCTGATTGCTTGTCAAGGGAGATGATACCATTTCAAGTCTGATCTTATCTATTTTGTCCTTGAAATAGGAAGCAATATCTTGGGCACGGATGGTAGTTGGAGGATTTGGGGCGGGAGGATTCAGAAGAGATTTAAATGTATTAAAAAGGCATTTGGGGTTAGAAGCCACAATTTTATTTTCATACACTTTCAAACAAAGACTGCAGTGACCTGGCTGGATGCTAAGCGACACAGCAATGACACAAACCCAAGGCAGTTCATAGCACATTTAGTAAACATTGCCACACAGCAGTGGCAGAAAGGTAAAGTGGTGCAAGATGTAGTTGTCCTTGGAACATGAAATCAGTTATGGTTCATTTGATCGCTCCACCCGTTCCTTAGATACCTGTGGTAATTCTACAGCTAATACATGGCAATGAGCGCTGAACCCCGGGAAGCGTGCTTTTGTCAGACCCAGGCTAATCCAGGGTGCAGACAATGCACTAAAAGAGCCATTGTAATTCACAGCAAAAAGCAAGTTCATCATTGAGCTTCGAATCAGCCGCAATTCCCCCAAAAATATAATATAGTTAGGTACCTTTGACGTAAAGTGCAGACTACAAACACTTTGTTTAGTACGGATGAAACAGCAGCAAAGTGGAAGGTAATACAAATAGACGACTATTTAGACATCCATGCTTACATTACTTCTACAAACAACGTTGTTCTTTGTTAATAAAACTGTTGTCTTTATACAATTCAAAAAAAATGTAAATAATCCTCCACAATTCTAGAGATGTTGATAGCTGATAGTAGGATCAGGTGGAGTTACAGCAGAGGTTTCACTTATTCTGGTCAATTATTTTACAGTAGACAAGACTAGATGTCAAGATGTTATGCTGAGTCATCTGCATCATCAATGGGTGTCTAAGATTTTTGCAAAACACACAACAGTATAAAGCACATGTAGGTAACATTGGCACACAGAGGTGGCTGAAAGGAAGAGTGGTGCAAGATAGAGTTGTCCTTGGGGCCTCCCACCCACCCTTATGTTGGATCTTAAAAAGGACATGCACACTTTAACAAACCAAACACTTCAGCGACAAGGAGTGCCACTTTTGAGACTGATATGCTTAGTTTGTTTGGGCCCCACAAAACAAGCTAACAATGGGCTTAGGGTACCTAAGGTAACAGTGCTGTTAATGAACTCTACTGTGGCAAAATGTTGTTGTCATAATCCTCAGCCTCATCCTCACCCTCATCAGTTTGTACATCATCCTCACACATTATTAATTCATCACCGCTGGAATCCACCATTACAGAAGTCTCAGTATTTTGATGTAATTGACGGGAAAGGCCTTCCTCATGGAAATTGAAGTTAATTTTTATGAACATCGTCTTTTCCACATTTTGAGGAAGTAGCCTCCAACGTCGATTGCTGACAAGGTTCCCGGTTGTGCTGAAAACTCTTTCCAAGTACACACTGGAGGGTGGGTATCTTAGGCAGTGCAAAGCGAGTTGGTACATCGGTCTCCAAATTCCCTTTTTTTCCTCCCACTATATAAAGGCACTGTCTGATGTGTCTCTTGCTAGGCTGTCGTTAAAATAATCCTCCACCATCCTTTGGATGTTGATAGTAGGATCAGGTGGAGTTACGGCAGAGATGTCACATTTTTTGGTTTATTCTTTTAGACCAGACCAGATGTCTGTCACGGGCACTAGGAGTCTTTACCCAGGAATCACCAGGTGGTAGGCTTACCAGAGCAACGTAGATGGTAATAGAGTACTCTGGTAGCAGGGTGATCACGGAACAGGCAATGGTAGATGATGAGATGCTCAGGAAAGTCTATGACTAGCAGCACTGGTAATATGGAGGTATTAATACACGAGGAACTGTATGGACAAGGACACGTGAAGGTAGTCAGTGGTCTGCGATAGCAAGTTGTACCACTGCTATAGTGAGGAGGAATGTCCAACAGCAACGAGGAGGTGATGAGAGTCAGCGGTCTGCGGAGAGCAAGTTGTACCGCTGTCTGAGTGAAGGAATGGAATCCAAGTGGAGGTATCCGGGTAGTCAGTGGTCTGCGATAGCAAGTTGTACCACTGCTATGTGAGAGGATACTGGAACAGGTGATACAGGAAACAGGGATCAGTGGTCTGCCTTCAGCAAGTTGTACCACTGAATATATATGTGAGGAGGTGTACGGGGAGAGACTGCAACACAGGATGTACACGGGCACCTTAAACACGATCCACAATAATATGCACAATATATATAAATGACTGAACAGGTCTGCAAATATAGAAAGTCTCTTGAAGTAATCCAGCACAAGATAACACAGTCAATGATGGCAATAGACTCAGCGGATAGCAGACTCCAGAGGAGAACCAACACAGTCCAGCAAGGTATGCAATACATCAGCACAGTCAATGAGAAGTATGCATACCGTGGTTCAGAAGTAGGCAGTCAGATAGGAGTGCAGCGATACCTGAGCGGCAGGAGGCCGGCAGGATGAGAAGTCCCTGGAGGAAGAGTCTAGTAGGTGCAGCGCACAGGTAAGTAGACCAACAGGGACACGAATCCACAGGAATCAGTAGAACGTGGAACTGGACTCATGGAGGACCCAGGAGAATGGAGATGATCTAGCAGAGGAGTAGCTGATGAGATACGAATCCAATGCTGACAGGAGGGTAGAGACCAGCAGGACACAGGAAGGCGTGGAGAGCGGATCAGCAGCGGGTGGACGATAGCGCTGACAGCAGCAGCAGGGCTCTGCGGACACACGGAGGTAACCAGTAGCAACCAACAGGTACCAATAGCGATGGAACACGGGAGAGCAGAGTAGACCAGGAGCTGTTGATCACGAAGAGAAGCAGATGGTAATAATAGCAGCAGTCTCGAGGAAACACGGGAGAGATGAGATGAGGCTGAGGTGCAAAGGAGCAGCGGATAGGAATCAGCTAACAGTCACGATGGTGAACACAGGCGAGTTACAAGCTGGAGACAGTAGTGCACGGAGGCAGCGGATAGGAATCAGCTAACAGTCACGATGATGAACACAGACGAGTTACCAGCTGGAGACTGTAGTGCACGGAGGCAGCGGATAGGAATCAGCTCACCGACTTGATGATGAACAGGTGAGTGGATGTGGAGAGAAGGCTGTAGTGCACAGAGGCAGCGGGTAGGAATCAGCAAACAGTCACAATGGAATATGATAGCGTTGAAGTGGTATAGAAGACTGTAGTGCACGGAGGCAGCGGATAGGAATCAGCAAACAGTCACGATGATACAGTTGATGGTAGAAGTGGTATGGAAACCACAGTAGTAGAAGTGGTTTGGAAACCACAGAGGTAGAAGTGGTTTGGAAACCACAGGAATCAGCAGCGCTGAATACACGAGGAAACATAGGAACACCTTCAGAGACTCATGGGGAATGAGACTCCAAGATCAGGCAACGTGGTGTTGACCACAGGTGCTTAATATAGGGAGTGTTGCCTGATCTGCCAATTGAGTTAAAGGGACATACACTGAAGTATAGGAAAGGGCTGCGCATGCGCAGACCCTCAGGATGGAGGACGGCCACGGTTCCTAAATGTCCGGGAAGAGGCACTCACGGTCCGGTGAGTGACAGTACCCCCCCTTTTAAAGGTGGGCACAGAACGCCTGGAACCGGGCTTGTCCGGATTTTTGGAATAAAACCTCTTCAAAAGGGCAGGAGCATTAAGATCTTCAGCTTTGATCCAAGAGCCCTCCTCAGGACCAAAGCCCTTCCAATGAACGAGGAAACGGAGGACTCCTCGCGAAATTTTTGCGTCTAGTACCTCAGTAATTTCGAAATCCTCCTCCTGATGAACTTGAACTGGCTGCGGAGCTGAGGGAGGATTTGAGAAACGATTGATAATAAGAGGTTTGAGTAAAGACCCATGGAAGGCATTAGAAATCCGAAGATTCTTAGGAAGAAGAAGTTTCACACATACTGGATTGATTACTTGAATGATCCTATATGGACCAATAAAACGAGGGGCGAATTTCATAGATGGAACCTTCAAACGAATGTTTTTAGTAGATAACCAGACACGATCTCCAATTTTTAGTGGTGGAATAGCCCGTCTCTTCTTATCTGCGAAAGATTTATATTTGATAGATGTCTTCTTTAAACAGGTTTTGACCTGAGACCAGATATTTTTAAAGGTCTGACAAGCAGTCTCCACCGCAGGGACTTGGGTGGGCGGGAGGGCAGGAAATTCCGGAAAAGACGGATGGTGACCGTAAACCACAAAAAATGGAGTTTTGGATGATGACTCATGGTACATGTTGTTATGGGCGAATTCAGCCCAAGGAAGCAACTCTACCCAGTTGTCTTGATTGGCTGAAGAGAACATCCTTATAAAAGTCTCAAGATCTTGATTGACACGTTCAGTTTGTCCGTTAGATTGCGGATGGTAAGACGATGAGAGTGCTAATCGTATGCCCAAGGTTTTACAAAGGGCTCGCCAGAATCTGGAAACGAATTGTACTCCTCTATCTGACACAATCTCAGACGGACATCCATGGATGCGGAAGATCTCTTTAATGAAATGTTCAGCCAGGATAGACGAAGAAGGCAAACCAGACAGAGGGACGAAATGAGCCATCTTCGAAAATCGGTCCACCACCACCCAAATAGTGTTATGATTCTTACTAGATGGTAAATCAGTAACGAAATCCATACTAATATGGGTCCACGGTTTGGACGGAATGGGTAGTGGTCGCAGCAACCCTGCTGGAGTTCTGCGGGAGGATTTGAATTGGGAACATAATTCACAGGAAGCAATGAACTCTTTGACGTCTCTCCTCATTGAAGGCCACCAGTAACTTCGAGAGAGAATCTCAAAGGTCTTGTGTTCACCGGCGTGTCCAGAAAAGCGAGAGGCATGGAACCACGAAAGGATTTTCCTCCTTAGAGTAGGAGGCACGAGGGTCTTCCCAAATGGTAGCGTTTTGGTGGATGAAGCAGCCAGTGAGATACATTTGGGGTCTAGAATGGTATGGTTGGAAACCTCTTCTATATCAGAGGACGTCACAAAAGCTCTAGATAAAGCGTCAGCTTTTTTGTTCTTGGCAGCTGGTTTGAAGGTTATTATTAATTCAAAACGGGAAAAGAAAAGAGACCATCTTGCTTGACGAGGGTTCAAGCATTGGGCAGACTGAAGATATGACAAGTTCTTATGATCCGTGAAGATCGTCACCGGATGGCGAGCTCCTTCCAATAAGTATCTCCATTCCTCTAATGCCGCTTTGATAGCCAGTAACTCCTTGTCCCCGATAGTATAATTCTTCTCTGCGGGCAGAAGACCCCGAGAATAGAAGGCACAAGGATGGAATTTTTGCTGTTCAGAGCGTTGGGAGAGAATGGCTCCTAAGCCCACATTAGAGGCATCTACTTCTAGAAAGAAGGGGAGTGTCACATCAGGCTGTCGAAGGATTGGAGCCGAAGAGAAGGACTCTTTGAGTGTTTGAAAGGCTTGAAGAGCCTCAGACGACCATTGCTTAGGATTAGCCCCTTTCCGAGTCAGGGCCACAATAGGAGATGCAATGGAAGAAAAGTCTTGAATGAAGCGTCTATAGTAATTGGCAAAACCTAAAAAACGCTAGATAGCACGAAGAGTAGTTGGCTGGGGCCAATGTAGTACAGCATTCACCTTGTCTGGATCCATCTTCAGGCCAACTCCGGAAACTATATACCCCAAGAATGGAATCTGGGGCAATTCGAATGAACATTTTTCTAATTTACAGAACAATGAATTTTTTCGTAGCCTGGAGAGGACTTCTGCCACATGTTGGTGGTGAGAAGGCAGGTCCTGAGAAAAGATCAATATGTCGTCCAGATAGACGACGACACATACATATAATAAGTCCCGAAAGATCTCATTGATGAAGCCTTGAAAAACAGCGGGGGCATTACACAGCCCGAAAGGCATTACCAGATATTCGTAATGCCCGTCTCTGGTGTTAAACGCTGTCTTCCATTCGTCACCGGAACGGATTCTGATTAAATTGTAGGCACCACGAAGATCCAGCTTAGTAAAAATACGGGCTCCCTTGATGCGATCGAATAGCTCAGTGATCAGCGGAATGGGGTACCGATTCTTGATAGTAATGGCATTGAGTCCACGAAAATCTATGCAAGGGCGTAATGATCCATCCTTCTTTTTGACAAAGAAGAACCCAGCTCCAGCGGGAGAGGTGGAAGGTCGAATAAACCCACGCTGGAGGTTCTCCTGTATGTACTCAGATGTGGCTTGAGTTTCAGGTAACGAAAGTGGATAGACCCGGCCCCTGGGGGGAGTCTTGCCAGGTAGAAGGTCGATCGGACAATCCCAAGAACGATGAGGAGGAAGACGTTCAGACTGAGCTTTATCAAACACATCAGTAAATGAAGCATATTGAGGAGGGAGTCCCGGTGAGGTAGATGAGATGGAAGATTGCTGTACTTTGAGAGGAATAACTTGGGAAAGGCAACGATGGTGACATTCAGGCCCCCAAGACGTGACTTGAGGGGTGCACCAGTCAATCTGGGGAGAGTGACACTGAAGCCATGGAAGGCCTAAGACAATCGGACTTGTCGTAACAGGAAGGATTAAAAACGATATTTCTTCATGATGCAGGGAATCAATGAATGCCTGTGACTCAAAGGTTTTGGTAGCACAGGAAATCGTAACATCAAAAGCGCAGACTTTAGATTTCATGGAAGATGGAGAGGACTCCAGGGACCCTAACTTCACCTCTCCAGAACTAGTTAGGGCCTGGCATTTCCCGATCTCTTAGGGCAAGAGCTGAGAATATGAGTGGAATCAGCACAATAGATACAGAGTCTATTCTTTACTCTTCGTTTTCTCTCCTCGGAAGATAATTTGGAACGTCCTATCTCCAAGGGAATCACAGAGGGTGAAACTGGACGAAATTGAGGGTTAGAACGAAGAGGTGCTTTAGCAGAAGTTGTTTTCTCAGCCTCTCTTTCACGAAATCTCATATCAACACGATGGCATAGAGAGATCAAATCTTCAAGTGATGAAGGAAGCTCTTGAGTAGTCAGTGCATCTTTAATTTTATCGGAGAGCCCCTGCCAGAAGGCGGCAACTAGGGCTTCAGTGTTCCACTGAAGTTCAGAGGCTAAGATCCTAAATTGAATGACGTACTGGCCTACTGTATGAGATCCTTGTCGTAGGCGGAGGATGCTGGAAGCAGCGGAGGTCACACGACCTGGTTCATCGAACACACTTCGGAATGTAGAAATTAATTTGGCACTATCTTGTAATATTGGGTCATTTCTTTCCCACAGAGGGGAGGCCCAAGCCAGGGCTTGTCCTGAAAACAAAGAGATAAGATAGGCCACTCTGGAACGATGGGTAGAAAAATTTTGAGGTTGGAGCTCAAAATGGACTGAACATTGGTTCAGGAAACCCCTACAAGTTTTGGGGTCTCCATCGTACTTTGACGGAGTAGGCAGGTGAAGCGTGGAAGCTGTAGACACCTGGGATGGCACTGGGGAAACGGAGGAAAGCACAGGAGCCTCAGGAATAGCTGTCACAGTCTGTCCAGATGTTCCTTGGGAGGTTAATGACTGATAACACTGAAGTAACAGCTGTTGGCGGGCATCCTGTTGCTCCACACGGCTGACCAGATGCTGCAGCATCTCCTTGGCTGTAGGTTCCGTATCTGGGTCTGTCATGGCCTGATCTTACTGTCACGGGCACTAGGAGTCTTTACCCAGGAATCACCAGGTGGTAGGCTTACCAGAGCAACGTAGATGGTAATAGAGTACTCTGGTAGCAGGGTGATCACGGAACAGGCAATGGTAGATGATGAGATGCTCAGGAAAGTCTATGACTAGCAGCACTGGTAATATGGAGGTATTAATACACGAGGAACTGTATGGACAAGGACACGTGAAGGTAGTCAGTGGTCTGCGATAGCAAGTTGTACCACTGCTATAGTGAGGAGGAATGTCCAACAGCAACGAGGAGGTGATGAGAGTCAGCGGTCTGCGGAGAGCAAGTTGTACCGCTGTCTGAGTGAAGGAATGGAATCCAAGTGGAGGTATCCGGGTAGTCAGTGGTCTGCGATAGCAAGTTGTACCACTGCTATGTGAGAGGATACTGGAACAGGTGATACAGGAAACAGGGATCAGTGGTCTGCCTTCAGCAAGTTGTACCACTGAATATATATGTGAGGAGGTGTACGGGGAGAGACTGCAACACAGGATGTACACGGGCACCTTAAACACGATCCACAATAATATGCACAATATATATAAATGACTGAACAGGTCTGCAAATATAGAAAGTCTCTTGAAGTAATCCAGCACAAGATAACACAGTCAATGATGGCAATAGACTCAGCGGATAGCAGACTCCAGAGGAGAACCAACACAGTCCAGCAAGGTATGCAATACACCAGCACAGTCAATGAGAAGTATGCATACCGTGGTTCAGAAGTAGGCAGTCAGATAGGAGTGCAGCGATACCTGAGCGGCAGGAGGCCGGCAGGATGAGAAGTCCCTGGAGGAAGAGTCTAGTAGGTGCAGCGCACAGGTAAGTAGACCAACAGGGACACGAATCCACAGGAATCAGTAGAACGTGGAACTGGACTCATGGAGGACCCAGGAGAATGGAGATGATCTAGCAGAGGAGTAGCTGATGAGATACGAATCCAATGCTGACAGGAGGGTAGAGACCAGCAGGACACAGGAAGGCGTGGAGAGCGGATCAGCAGCGGGTGGACGATAGCGCTGACAGCAGCAGCAGGGCTCTGCGGACACACGGAGGTAACCAGTAGCAACCAACAGGTACCAATAGCGATGGAACACGGGAGAGCAGAGTAGACCAGGAGCTGTTGATCACGAAGAGAAGCAGATGGTAATAATAGCAGCAGTCTCGAGGAAACACGGGAGAGATGAGATGAGGCTGAGGTGCAAAGGAGCAGCGGATAGGAATCAGCTAACAGTCACGATGGTGAACACAGGCGAGTTACAAGCTGGAGACAGTAGTGCACGGAGGCAGCGGATAGGAATCAGCTAACAGTCACGATGATGAACACAGACGAGTTACCAGCTGGAGACTGTAGTGCACGGAGGCAGCGGATAGGAATCAGCTCACCGACTTGATGATGAACAGGTGAGTGGATGTGGAGAGAAGGCTGTAGTGCACGGAGGCAGCGGGTAGGAATCAGCAAACAGTCACAATGGAATATGATAGCGTTGAAGTGGTATAGAAGACTGTAGTGCACGGAGGCAGCGGATAGGAATCAGCAAACAGTCACGATGATACAGTTGATGGTAGAAGTGGTATGGAAACCACAGTAGTAGAAGTGGTTTGGAAACCACAGAGGTAGAAGTGGTTTGGAAACCACAGGAATCAGCAGCGCTGAATACACGAGGAAACATAGGAACACCTTCAGAGACTCATGGGGAATGAGACTCCAAGATCAGGCAACGTGGTGTTGACCACAGGTGCTTAATATAGGGAGTGTTGCCTGATCTGCCAATTGAGTTAAAGGGACATACACTGAAGTATAGGAAAGGGCTGCGCATGCGCAGACCCTCAGGATGGAGGACGGCCATGGTTCCTAAATGTCCGGGAAGAGGCACTCACGGTCCGGTGAGTGACAATGTCAAAATGTTGTGCTGAGTCATCTGCATCATCCTTGGGTCTCTTGTGACAGCTAAGTTTTTTCCTAGCAGCAGTTGACTGAGAAACTGAAGGAGGAAACGCCGTCCTGTCACTTAACCCTTGAGCTGTCATCTTGTTCACCAGGAGCTCCTTGAATCACTTAAGGTCTGGGTCAGTTGGAAACAAAGAGAAGACATAGCTCTTAAACCGAGGATCAAGCACAGTCGCTAAAATGTAGTGATCCGATTTCAAGATTTTGATAACTCTTGGATCCTGGCGAAGCAAATAAAGTACTTGTTCTACAAGTCCGACATACTTAGCGTAATTGCTTTGTTTTATCTCCTCCTTCAGTTTCTCAAGCTGCTTTTTTGTCTAATTAAGGGAATCACTTGACTCAAGCTAGCAGTGTCTGAACTCACTTCACAGGTGACTACTTCAAATGGTTTCAGCACCTTGCACAACACGGAAAATATTCTCCACTGCGCTTAACTAAAATACGTCCCCTCTCCTTTCCCAATGTCATGGCTTGTGGAGTAAGCGTGGATGGCTTTTCGCTGTTCCTCCATCTGCAGAAGCATATACAGGGTTGAATTCTACCTTGTCACAACCTCTTGCTTCAGTTGGTGGCAGGGAAAATTAAACTGCTCTTGTAGCTGCTGCTACCTCCTACATGCTGTTGCCGAATGCCGGAAATGTCCAGATATTTTATGGGCCACAGACAGCATCTCCTGCACGTTGCTGTTATTTATTAAAAAACTCTGCACCACCAAGTTTATTGTGTGAGCAAAACAGGGAATGTGATGGAATTCACCCAGCTGTAATGCTCTCACAATATTGGTGGTGTTTTCAGAAATGACATATCCTGAGGAGAGTCCAAGCGGGATAAGCCATGTTGCAATGACATCCCTTAGTTTATGTAACAGATTGTCAGCTGTATGCCTCTTAGTGAAGCCAGTGATACAGAGTATCCTGCTTCTGCAAAATGTGACGTACTTGGGTACATGCTGCTACTGTTAGTGAAGGTGAATCATCAACCCAGTGGGCTGTCACAGTCATATAATCTTTAGTTTGCCCATTTCTGCTTGTCCACATATCTGTGGTTAAGTGTACACTGGGTAGAATGGCATTTTTTAGCCCAATAATTAAATTTTACGAACCTTCTGGTAGAGGTGAGGAATAGCTTTTCTAGTAAAATGGTGTCATGATAGATTTTGGTAACGGGGACACAAGACCTCAAGTAACTGTCTAAAACCAGCTGCATTAATAGTTGATATTGAACGCAGATCTAATACTAGCATAGTCGCCATGGTGTCTGTGATCCGCTTTGCGACTGGGTGACAGCTTTCAAACTTGCTTCCTCTTGCAAAGGATTGTTTAACATTCAATTGTTGTAAACTACTAGTAGTCTTCTTCTTGGTCTGCTTCTGGGATGAAGATTCACCCCCAGCATCAGAGGTGGGACTAACACTTTAGAAATCTTCTGAGGAATCCAGGATAGTGGAGGAGACATCTAGCCTTAGCAACTTGGATGCAGGACTAACTCCGATCGATACTGAGGATATTGATGAGGACGGTGTTGTGTGTGTAGATTGCAGGTGTCGGGATCTAGCTGAGAGAAGGGACCTAGCTGATGCTGAACTGCTTGTTATTTTGTTAGCATAAATTTCAATTTTTCCAACAGCTTGGCATGGACTCGCTTCAAATGGCGTAACATGGATGAGGTTCCTAGATGGTTAAGGTCCCTACACATACTGACTGTGGCTTTACAAACACTACAAATAGCTAGACAACTGTTGTCAGGATTTGGGTAAAAATAATTCCACAACCAAGATGGATTTTTTGGTTATATGCCCAGGCATGACAATGTCCTCCTTATCACGTGCAAGAACTGCTTCCACTGGTGCAGGACACAAACAACATCATCGACATCCTCATTACCGCCCTCGTCAGCTACACAAATATCCCCCTCATCCTGTTGCAATTCCAAATTGGCATCCTCAATTTGTGTATCAATGGCTACACTTCAGCTGTTCATGCACACATCTGCAGAAATGCTGAAAGGGGCCTGCTTTATGGGTACATTATCAGAAAGGTAAGATTTACACATAGCACTCGTGGATAGAATATCCTCAGGGATTTGTGCCATTTCTGAATCTGAACATACATTTTCCTCTAATGACTTACTGTTTTCTTCCAGCTCGGCTTTTACACGTAAAAGTATTTGAACACCACTTTTGAAGTCAGAATGACAGGGTCTTGCTTGGTCATGACTGACCTTACAAGAAGATGCCTCAGTGACAGTTGCAGAACTAGCACTCATAGAGAAAGGCAAAGGCGTCATTCTTTCCTTGCCACTGCTTGTGTAGAATGGCATGTTGGATATTTTATTTTTTTCTAAAGATAACTTTGCCTGGATTACAGGTCTTTTTTACTTGACAAAAATTAAAGGTGTTTTTTTTTACATTTTTGCTTCCCTGACTTAAAAACACTATGCACTTTAACATAGACTTTAACAGATGACGTAGAGGGATTACTATCATCATGACTGGTGCCAGCAGCTACTTGGTGCTCCTGGTCTTCTGTGTATTGCTGTGAATCCATTTTGATAACACAGTGCAATGTGATTGCAGATTTAGAAGACTAAGATTGCCAGCCTATTATTTGTATTTCAGCAATGGCAATTAGCAATGGAGCAATGGAGCTCTCCTCTTTGTATGTTACCTCTATAGCACAGTACAATTCGACTGCAGATTAAGACCAATACTGCCAGCCCTTTTATTTCTATTTAAGCAATGACAATTAGCAATGGAGCAATGGACCACTCCTCTTTGTGTGTTACCTTTATAACACAGTACAATGTGACTCTAGATTTAGACCAAGACTGCCAGCCCTATTATTTCTATTTCAATAATGACAAATAGCAATGGAGCAATGGACATCTCCTGTTTGTGTGTTACCTTTATAAAACAGTACAATGTAACTGCAGATTTAGAAGACCAAGACTGCCAGCCTTAGTATTTGTATTTCAGCTATGACAATTAGCAATAGAGCTCTCCTCTTTGTGTGTTACCTATATAACACAGTACAATGTGACTCTAGATTTAGACCAAGACTGCCAGTCCTATTATTTCTATTTCAGCAATGACAATTAGCAATGGAGCAATGGAGCTCTCCTGAATGTCACTAGAGACTTTGAAGAACACTACTACCCCTCCTCTTTCTTTTCTACCTATGATGCTGCCCAACTACACTAGAGACTGCCAAGAACCGTGCTACCCCTTCTGTGTCCCTCTGTGAGATGCCACTGGATCGCCGTGGAGGACAGTACTTATATAATCCAAAACTTGCGAGATCCGACGACGTAACAATGACGTTTTGCCTCGTTTTCAATTCCGAAGGCGCGCAAAAGTACCAAGCCGAGCTGACTAGGTACTTTCGCGCGCCTCAGATCTGCTAAGTTCGGGTGTGTTCGGTTCTCAGAGAACCGAGCCTGAGCATCTCTAATTAATATACAGTGCAGAAAGCATTCTACTTCCCCCCCTGGCAAAACAGAGAGCATCCAAGTGACCACAATACTATACATTCATGTCAATTTAATACACAGTCACATATGCAGCTTCTGCTCTGCAGCTTATGCTCAAGATACACTTTTCACAGCTTTCTTTTACCCACTCCACCATGGGAGGGACACGGAGAATAAAACACCTTAGTCATTTGCATATTCACACAGCTACTCACTTGCCCAAGGTAACTGAATCCAGTGGTATTTTCTCTCTGCTTCAACCTCTTTCTCTATACCTTTCTTTCTTCATTATATGTGTTTTTCTTTCTATTTTTTTTTATTTTTGTTGTATCTCTTTTATTCTTGTCTTATCACTCCTATCTCTTTTTCTCACTTTTTAAATCTTAACCCAGTTTGCAAAATTCAAGTGTTTTGTGGAGTGGAAATGGCTGTGCTTCCACAATGCAACAAATGTCCCTAAAATGCACACAATCCATCCATTTATCTCTTTTTTTGTAATCTTGCAATTCTTCCCAACAGATGGTGTTAAATCTGGCCATCTTGCCCTGCAGGTCCGTGCACTTTTTTAAAAATAATATGGGCACACCAACACGAATCAAGTACATGAAATCACTAAAGTGAAAATTGCACTGTGCCTTGGCTATAATTATGATAATTACATATCATAATTGAAATAAATATATATATAAAAGTAAAAAAGATATCAATATTGTTTCAGTGAATGATTAAACAGTTCTGAATATTTCTTTGTTCCAAATCCATATAATGTTATAGAAACAGTACATTGTCTGAAAGATTGTAGGTCGGAGCTGAGTCTGATTAGAAGGGGTAGGGCATCCCATAGGTGGGAAGCAGCAATGATGAAGTCCTGAAAGCGGGACTGTGAGGTGGTGAGCACTGACAATGGTCTTGCTGTGATCCAAGGAGCAGAAATGGTGAATATTGGCAAGGTTGCAAAGGTTTAGGCAACAGGATTGGGCAAGGGACTGGATATGGGGAGTGATTGCGGGCAGAATCATGATGACACATAGGCAGCACACATGGGGAACATGAGGAGGACAACAACATCAACCTTAAAGGAGACAGAAGGAGGGGTTGTGAGACTGGGCGGTGGAAAGACGATAAGCTTAGTTTTGGAAATGTTGAACTTGAGGTAGTGTTCAGCCATCCAAGTTGAAATGGCAGGGAGACATTCCGACATGCATGAACGAAGATAGGAGAGTCATTCAAAGAAAAATAGTTGCATCAGCATATGGGTAATTTTGCGGGTCAAAGGAGTTGATGAGTTGTCCAGGAAAGGATGTGTAAAGGGAGAAATGCAATGTGCCAAGTACAGAGCCTGAAGGGACCCCAACAGATAGAGGGATAAGAAAGGAGCAGGTATCAGAGGAAGAGATTCTGAAAAAGCAATCGTAGAGGTAGGAGGTAAACAAAAAAATGGTG
The DNA here is from genome assembly GCF_038048845.1 of Mixophyes fleayi. Classification (NCBI taxonomy): domain Eukaryota; kingdom Metazoa; phylum Chordata; class Amphibia; order Anura; family Limnodynastidae; genus Mixophyes; species Mixophyes fleayi. The sequence continues at coordinate 102,804,279 of NC_134404.1, read as the reverse complement.
GTACTGTGAAGGGCAGGGTAGGAAAGGGTGTCAATGAGGAGATGACGGGCAACTGTGTCAAAAGTGTCAGAAAGTTCAAGGAGCAAGAGTAGAGAAAAATTGCCAAGAGTAGATCATTAATCAACTTGTTGAAGGCAGCCTTAGTGGAATAGAGAATGTGGAAGCATGATTGTAATGTGTCAAAGAGAAAATTAATGGTGAGAAATTGTGGAAATGATTGTAGTCTTTAAGAAGTAGTTTGAGGAGTTTGGAAGAAATTTAAATAAGGATACGGGGTAGTAACTAGAGAGAGAGAGAGAGACAGGGTCGAGAGATAGTTTCTTGACAATGGTTACAAGTGATGAGTGCATATTTGAAGGTGGAAGGGAAGATGCTCGTTGAGATGGACAGGTTGAAGAGGTGAGCTAGGTGATGACAAACTTCAGTGGAGAGAGAGGAGGAGCAGGAGGCAGCAGGGTCGAGGGAAGGGTTTAAGAGGGTAGGGGTGGGCGGAGTGAGAGGAGTGAGAAGACCTCTAAGTGAAAGGAGGTAAGATGGAGAGGCTGACAGGTGGGGTTGAATTTATACTTTGTTAATTAATTTCCACATTTTTTAGGGAAATCTGAATGCACTTTTCAATTACATTTCGACCAGAATTTATTATCACATTAAGTTTGGGTGCTCTGCCAGATTCTTGTTGATAGTGGCTTCTTTTCTCTAAAGAGGGAACACTACCAGGCCAGATGCAGAGAGTCCAAACCCCAATCTGAAAAAGTCTCCAAGGAAACATAACATTCACTTAGGAATGGCTTTTATTAAAGGAGATTAGTGGTGGATTTGTATTATTTAGCCTAAACTCTACTTGTTACATCTTGAAATTGATAAATATCTGTATCGATATCACAATTAAAATTGAATTAAAATCTCTATACATTAGCCTCAAACTGTAAACAATTATTAAAATCATTGTACAATAAATACGATGTATCCTTTTCATATAAAAACATGCAATATTTTGTTAATAAACAATAAGTAATTTAAGAGTTGATAACTTATCTTAAGACTGTTAAATGTTCAGATTTAATACTATTGTTCAGTTTTAACACTGAATTAAAGTTATTTTATCGCTTACAAATAACCATTGTCCAATGCGATTCTTGTGGTTCCAACGCACAAAGATATTTAATTGCAAAATATAGCAGGATTTACAGCAAGCCATTTTTACACATTAAAGATGTTACAATAAGGCAGGAAAGTATAAAAACATTAAATACATTACATTTTCCTTATAGTGTTCACCCAGGTCCAGGGAATACAGCCATGCACACATGTAGTCAGAATCAGAGAGAGAGAGAACAAAGGCCAGCATGCTTGTATATAGTATACAAATGACACTTAGTGAGATCTTCATTGGTCCAGGGTTAATGATATTCCAGTTCTCTGCTGGCTATAGGTCAGTTCATTTGATCCTTTCAAAGGGTGAGGGGCAACTTCCCCCAACTATTGTTCATATGTTTTCACTCTGAATGACCAGTTCTAACTGACCCACACAAAAAGTACTTTTGAGTATTAATCTCATATTGCTTGTATCTTGCGATCGCTAGATGCGATCACTACTCTGCCCACACCGGGTTAATGCTGGTGAAATAAGCTTTAATATAAGACCAGACTCTTTACCTTTTAAAACACCAGAACCATAAAAACCTTTACTATAGTATTATCTATGCATTAATAAACAATCTAATACATTTTACTAATAAATAAACGTGGATTCGAACCTTAATAAATATGAACTAGATATAAGTGAATGTGTAATTGTTTGCGTTATTTATCGTGCGCTTGTGTCATGACACGTGGCGTACTGAATACAATCGCACGGTAAAACAATATTAATCAATATACTTTCTTTCATCCAATTATTCGATTTTGACAATTGCTCCTAGTGGAGATGTAAATTCAGTTATCAATGTAAGACAAAATTGGGTAATGACCCTCAATGTTCAGTTTCCAAATATATTTACACTTGTTTTCCTAAATTCTCCAGCTTTTTTTTTGAATATTTGTAGATATAAATATTTTGATGAAACTCTCCCAGTCAGGGTTTTGATGTTATAAAAATGAGACAATTATTGATATCTCTTATCATTTGTTATATCACGTAGGGTGATGTTGTTTTAGTCACTGTCCTCATGGTACACCTCATGGTACACTTTGACACTTTGTTGGTTGCCGTTGTAGTCCGTCTACTTTTAACTGCTCTCTGTAACAATTATAATGCAATGTAAGTAATGAATATGGAGTACTTGCCTTACTCTAGATTAGCGCTGGCCGGCCGCTGGTGCGGAGTCTAACGAACCCCCTGGTGTTCGCCAAGAACCGCCGCAAGGCGGGATGGGATTTGCTGCATAGGATCGCAAGTCACGGTCCACTGGTCTGCCTCTAGAGGTAAGGGTTAGGAGGTAGCCCACGATAACACTGGAACTGGAAGGTAGGATCAGGATAGCCGAGGTCTGGTACACTTGGTGTGGAGATAATTCGTAGTCAGCAGGCCGGGGTCTAGTACACTTGGAGTGAAGATTATACGTAGTCAGCAAGCCTGGGTCTGGTACACTTGGAGTGAAGATAATACGTAGTCAGCAAGCCTGGGTCTGGTACACAAGGAGTTAATGACTAAAAAGCCTGTAAGGAGCTGGTACACGGGAGACACACGAGAAGCACCTAGTCAGGGTACATAGGAAGTTGCTCTGACGCTGTCCAGGCGTCAGAGCAGGACTTTAGTAGTCTACAGATTTGAATTCCCCGCCCCGACTGTCATGTGACAGCGCCGCCGCGACCCGGAAGGAAGAGAGGATCGCGGCGCTGGAGCGAGGACAGGTGAGTTGTAACACTCTCTCACCTGTACTTTCACTCTCAGTTCCTTATTTACATTTTCTAAGTCACTGACTCTCATTGGCTCTTTCCATCTGTATCTATGCTGAATCCCTGAAATTCCTCCCTTACATTGTTCGTTTTAGCTCACTGACTACTCTTACAGCGTCTCCTTTCCTGTCACTCCTCTTTTCTTCAAAATTACTCTTTTTACTTACTAAAATTTTCTCCTTTGTGCTACTCTACCCATCACCTTTCTGGCTCTGACTGAAATTTCTTTGTTGATAAAATGTTATCATATTAAACATGTGTCTGCTTGTTAGTGATATTTTGTAGGGCACTACACATTACCACTGACACGATGTTGTTGTGAACACATGGATGCATTTCTTTCTATGACATGTGTAATTTTCTTGCTGTCTGAATGAATGAGGAGTTTGTGCAAAACCATTGGCTCCCATTCATATGGAGCATAAAATATGCCCATTTTCTGCTTGTAGCAAATATACTGGTTACCTAGATTGCTTATAATGCTAATAGCAAGAACAGAACAAAATTGTATTTCGAGGCCCTTAATATGCTGTAGTGAGGGTATACAATGTGTAAAGATAAACAGGGAAATTTTAAATCAGGCAGCAATGCTGCGGTATTGTTTGCACAGCTATGTATAGATAGAATGCTCACACAAATCTACTTTAGTGTGGACTACTAATAGTCACAATTCCAGATGTTTCCAGAAAAGTGAATGACTGAAGGGATCCTTTTCCAAAGCAATAGACTTATGGGGCCTAATTCATTAAGGAAAGTAAAGCAAAACAATGAGTACATTTTCTCTTGGATAAAACCATGTTACAATGCAAGGGGTGCAAATTAGTTTATTATTTGCACATAAGATAAAAACTGGCTGATTTTTCATGTGGCACACAAATACTTGATAGCTTATTTGTACAGTGAAATTTAAAGTTGATCTAGAACATGCCCTACACCAACTATAAATCTACCATCACATTTTAAATTTGCCTCCCCCTCCAATGCAACATGGTTTTGCCAAGGTGCAAAGTTACTCATTTATTTTTTTACCTTACTTTCCTTAATTAATCAGGCCCATGATAATCATTTATCCTTGCTGATTTCTTTCTTTTCATTACATTCACTGTGATTGACCTAACTATCAATTTGCCAACATCAAATCTCAGAATTCTGCTAAATTTTAGAATATACAGAATCGATTTGCCCATTTCTGACAAATCAGGCAAATGAAAAGGTGCTTCTTACCTTTGTCAAAATAATCCAAACAAACAACTAAACATACTTAAAACACTAGGGGCATTAATTTAATGGAGTATAAGCCTGCCACATATCGACCCTGACACTTGTAATAAATGCAAATATGCAAAGAAACAAAATTTCCAATGCAAAATCAATAACAGTCATATCTTTTCCTTAACATTTTTGCAAAAAATAATATAAAAGTGCCTTTCAGAATTTTAAAATGTAAAACTGGGACAAGTTAAACTTTGTCCCGATCCAACCAAATTACATCCCAATCCACACAGACCAGCTTCTTTCTAGACAAGCACCAAACCCTTTTCAACAAATGCATACCCTTTTCATCATCGGTTTTATTAAATTAAAAAGAAGGATGTAACTATGAGTCATTTTCTCAGGTTCGTTTGAACAATAATGAAACCAGTTATTTCACAATTTCATAACTATTAATTTGAAGTATGATTTGAGGATATCTTATTGTAATATCTTACATGAATTATCAAAAGTTATCAATGACATAATAAGATGCCCACATTTAAATAATTTTAGATATTTATAACAAATATATATAGATACAAGTTAAGAGTAATCCACATCAAGGTGAAAAATTATGGAAATAAAAGTGCAAGTGAAATTATTCACTTATTACAAACTATTTTAAAAGAGGATCCAGGTTAAATATTATTACAAACTATTTTAAAAGAGGATCCCGGTTAAATATAAAATCCACATTTTTTGCCACTGTTTTTTATTTTTGATAATAAAGTCAAGAAGAAATGAATGCAAAATAATATATTTTATTTTTTAGGATTTCCTCTAAATTAAATGACATTACGTTTGGTGAATATAGACAGTAATTTGAACCAAGATTGGATAGGAGTATGCAGGCCCGCAAGTAAATCTAAAGAAAACATAGTCTGGCAATCTGAAACAAACAATATACTGTATAAATCACTATGTGTCAGCATATACATCAGTAGGATAATTTTCAGCACAATATAGCTGTTTTGGGATACGCCTGCTAACGTCAAGTATAAGTGAATAAAATAATTTGAGAAAGTACAGCAAGGGGGTGCATACATACACTGCTCACACTTCACCTTAAGAAAGTCATTGAAAAAGAAAACTTTTTTTACAGATTAAAAAGAAGAACCTACATAATAAAATGACGCACATACAAAGAGAAATAAAATAATTCTAATTGCTCCAAAACTGTTAATAACAAGTGAACTAAAAATGAGTCAAAAGTCAAATTTGCATTTAATCCCTGTTCGAACTCTGTATCTATTTATATATCGTAAACGTTTCCAGTTTGAGCACTATAACATTTCGGTTTCATCCTCTAGGGGAAAGGGGCACTGAAGAATCTTGTGAAATCCCATGTCTTGACTCCATAAAAAATGCATATTTACAAATGTTTCAAACTTTATAAAGTTCTTATCCTATTTTTATGTTTGGACAACTGTAGATTAATTGTATGGCTTGTCAGTCCTTTATATTCTAATCCCTAGGGTAATTTTAGAAGATAAATTACATTTACAAATAACATTCTTTTGCATGTATATAAACCTATACATAGATAAAATGTTACCTTACTCGATGGTGAAAGTCATCCAGTCTAATGACCAAATTGCATGCATAACATAAAAGGCAGGGGAATGTTCTTAAAATCATCTTTAACTGCTACATCTCTTATGTTCTTGCTTAATTTTTTAAAATTGTGGTGAGTTGCCAATGCACTTACCACAAAGGATGCTGTACCTCTGTAAAATCGGCAAACACTTACATATGAGAACTTTCAGCTTCAATCTCAAAATTTTCATCGCTATTAGAATCCTGCAAGATCTTACATCTTTGTCCTTGGATTAAATTCCATATAAGAAGAGCAGGGTGAAAATGATCTGCCTTTAACAGACAATTATGATCTGTGGGTTTTGTATAAACATTTCTTGTCAGTTTATTACATTTCCTTACTAATACATCCAGAAAGTAATCCTGATCAAATCCACAGGAAAATCATATTTTATATTGGAATGCATCACATTTACTATATTCATCGTCTGGCAAGGTCTTCTATCCCATAACTCCAAATTTTCAAAAAATTGTCGATATTGCGAAAGTCAGATATAATTCATAGCTAACGATTTTTTAAAAAACTGTAAAATGAACTCAATTAAAGAAGAATCAATGCCAGACAACGACAAAGCCTGCTGTACTCAATATATCCCCTCAGAATATGGGATGTTTGTATACAATGATTGAAAGCCAACAGTGACAAGCAAAGACTTTTCATTTAAATCATTTAGTTTATTAATTACTTTCAAAAATTTGGTAGCATCTTTTAATGCATGCATAATTTTAACACTAATGGCTGTAAAAAATGTATTGGTCTATTGACTGTATTATGGAATTGTTTCCTGATACTATTGGATGTCATTGGAAAGTGGATTCATGTTTAGGAATTATTGTCAATATGTAAAAAACAGATATGTGGTAATTTATTAATTAAGAATTATCTTTTGGCTTAAGGATCATCCACAGCTATTGTAGCATATAGTTCCATGTCTGTTTTGAAATTATTAGTGAGCTTTATTAGGTAACTGTCTTAAAGCTTTATTCATATAATCTATCCTACTACACAGCACCTACCTATACATTTTTCTTCCTTTTTTATAACAATGGAAGAATCTCTTCACAAGTTTCCAGGTGATGATATATCATTAGGATCCATATTCTTTATATTTCTTTGAAACCTTGCCACTGAGATACCTTGAACAAACAGTAAAATTTTGTATCTACCTATCATGGTAATATGTTTATATTTATGATTGTGGTTTTTTTAGGCGTATTACATGCAATTTATTTTAATATTACTAGTGTTAATTTTATTATATCTATTAAATATATTGCTGAGGCTGTTACATTAACATCAGATGACATGCTTAATTATCACAAGTAATTCTTATACTGATTCTCAAATTACAAATAATTTGAACTGAAAATTGATTTTACAACAAATGAAAAAAAAAAATGAACCTTGATATAAGTTTGCCTTCTTTAGACATTATTATAAATACTGAGTCCTCTGTAGTTTAAAGTGGCAAGGTTTTGAAAGAGTTAAAGATTGCAGTTTAATTGGAACTTAGCTTCATATGCATGTTTTTGTTACAGTTCATCATTATGACTTCATAGACTATCACTATTTTAATCACACCAGCTTTAGCACTATAGTCATTGTATTTTATTTCACTGTTTTTCAACATTACATATCAATTCACATTTTATCTCACGTTGATAAAATCATTACACCTATACACAATCCTATTTATGTCTTTTTATGTAGAGTAAGTTTCACTAATGAGTAAGGGCTACCCTGAATTAATTAATTGGTACAGGGAGCTTCATGTATTTTTGATTGATTAATATTTTAATTGCTAGAACAACATTAAATGCTTTTATAAACCTTTTTTTAATGATTTGTCCTAATTGATGTAATAAGCATATTGGATTTTTCATAAAGCTATATAACAGACTAATTCAATGGATTGTCATAATTTACTTTTTAAAAATCACTAATTTCTTAAAGTTTTTAATTGGAGAATATTAGTGATACTGTTTCACTATAATGAAATACAAATTAATGTTTTGCATCTATTATTTTTTTTGCATCTGTTATTTTCTTGTTAAAAAGATGTATTTTGTTATGCGATAAGAAAGCATTTAATAACTAATTTGCACTGCATCAATGTCGTATTTTTCACAAATCAGTTTTCTTTTGTAGGACTCAATGCTGTCGGATTTGTCAGCATCGTGAAAAGGATTACCATCAGTATCACCGAATCACTAACTAGTAACGGTGTGCATCCGTTGAATATTTAATTTATGCAGCAAAGGAGCTATCGAGTCTACTTCACAAAAGGTTGGCATCTGTTGTTGACAATTGTTTTCTTCTTATTACACCACCCCAGGGCCCACACAATTTAATTTCCAACATTAAACTACATTGAGGGACTCTCGTAGAGTTGGAAACAAGCTGTGCTTTATGCGTATAATACTCTTTTTTACTTTATCGCATGCCCACATAGCACTAGTTATACTTAAGGCCATACGTAGACTGTTGCTTGTGGCCCCATAGGATTGAAGAGATGGAACGGGGGAAGGAGGGGCCATGTTGGAGCAAATGCAATTTGTGTAGATTGTGACTCAATATCAAACTTTTGTAATAAATGTAACCTTCATAATTTTCACAACAGTTAGTTTCAGCGACTTTAACCATTTACCCTGTCCATATTTGTTAGTAGTAAAGGTATTTTGGATTTTACAAATTAGATTTCTTGATGGTACTTTGTTTAAATAATCTTAAAATGTACCAATTATTTTAATTTTTTTATAAAACCTATAAAGACTTTGTTATAGATGACACATTTGCCCAGTGAACATTGGATAAAAATACTCAGAGGTTTTACTATTTTATTGTTTATGTTTACTAGGCAAGATCTTTGCTTAGTAATCCAGAACAGCAAAAGGCAATTATAAAATGCAAGTGTTCTTAATGCCTAGTGAAATGATACTACAAATACAGTACACACTGATTATGGATATAGTTTTTAGTATATACACCTGATGTATGACATTTGTTTAGATATACCATAGCACCTTTTAATACCTATCACATTTGAGGTGTTTTCACCCTGGCATACATAGAGGCAAGGCCCCACCTTTTTTGATTACATGGAGCCTGAGAATGGATGGCTAGTATTATAAAACTAAATTAAACTGCTTATTCACAAATAAGACAGATATACTGCATATAATTTAGCAAGGATATCCCCAAAAATCGGATTGCCTTCCGAATCTAATCCATTTAACCATTCTGAGATCATTTGGCTGTCCTCGTATTTTGTGTGAATTGGCAGCATGTGTGCCCAGCTTCAGTGGCTCCTTTCAGAACAGGTCGACGAAAGAACCTTTGTTTCCTAGACAGTCTCAGCCTTGGTTTGATCTCTATCAAATGTTGGGGAACATCCTCGTGCTTATCCTCATGCTCTGCATATGTACAAGCATATACTGATGTTTAATAATATCACAGGCAAAATAACCTGTCTTTCCCAAAACTTCCAGTCAACAGCTGCTAAAGTTAAAACACATTGTGAATAACAGTTTAGATAGACATAGAAGACAACAATGTTGCTCCATAAATATACTATAATTTTCAAAAATTCTGTACTGTTTTTTTTTCTTTGTGTTATTTTTTTGGTGAGCATTAACTTTTATACAGCCAGAAAAATCACTTTTCCTAACACTATTTTTGCATATTTCAGTTTGCTCACAAATTCTCAGCCCTGGGCTTATTTTATTCCAAAAAAAGGCCCCATATTTCAACTTTATCAAACCCTGTAATCTATAAAATACATATGTTAAGCTTTGCTTCTATTTAATTAATTACGCTCCAAAAGATTATTATTAGCATTAATAACAACGTGGTTGTAATATTTCATTATTGGAAGTTAATTTATTATTGTCCATCAGAGAGAAATAGAGTTGTTGCAAAACCTGTCAATCACTCCCAAAGAAACATTTACCTATGGCTGTAAGTCTGCTCACAAATCAGACCTGATTGTTAGCTTAATTAAACACTCTGCATGTCAAAAAAGAAAGTCAGGTGTTGAGTGGTGTATGCTCTTGTAAAGGATACACCAATGTTCAGACAGAAATGCAGAAATGGACCATGGTTTGCCTAAAGGGTTATAACATATCACCCTCATGAACTGTTATGTCACCTGTATTTTGGGGTTTAAATATGTATTCAGTGGTTGCAGGATTAGGTGATTTTTAAACTTCCAGTGTAAATTACATTGTGTATTTTCATGTTTGCTGTGTTTTTACACCGGAAAATTTCGGTGGACTACTTCATACAGTGCTGTTCATCAATAATATAGTGTGCTATAAAGCCTACAGTGAGCTGTTCCAGGATTGGATGTTAAGATCAATTGTCTTACTATTTGTATTTCATTCTGATATACATAGCAGCAACATCAACATATTCTAGTAGTCTATGAGAATCTCTAGATATCTTTGCTTACTTGTGTCAAGAAACAGTCAGGAATCCATGTCTTTGTATATATACTGTGTGTGTGTGTGTGTGTGTGTGTGTGTGTGTGTGTGTGTGTGTGTGTGTGTGTGTGTGTGAGTGTGTATATGTGTATATATATGTATATGTATATATTTATTAAAGATCAGCAATTCAGATGCAATAAAATCTGACAGATCTGATTATTTGGGTATTGAGTCAAACCGGGTCATGATACTGTTTCTCTCATCAAATTTGGATCTGAAAAAGAGGCAAAACGTAATTTCTAGGAACATGTTGGATCTTAAGTTTTAATCAAGATCTTCTATATAGCATTTGTTTTATCTGTCAGTTTATTTCACTGCAACATCCCCTCTGTTTAATCAGCCTGCTGTTCTAAGTGCCCGACTATTCCCTTCCCCTGCTACTGCTGTTTCAGCCTCCAATCTAATTCACTGTATTTTCAAGTCTGTTCAAAGCTTTGCCTGCCATCACAAGTATGAGGAGTTGTAACCGAGTCTGAACTGGATTTGGACTGGACCTTGGCCGTCTCTCTGCAATTACTAGATTTCCTGTGCTCCTCATTCAACATATATCACTTCCTCCTACTCCCCAACATGGCTCCCCACATCATTACTCCATACTATAGACCATGCCTATCCCCTCTGTCTGCTGACGCTTCCCCACCCACAGCATATCACCCTGTCCCTCCCCCTGAACTTCCAATCCCGCCAACCTTATTCCCATCCTTTCTCTTACTCACCTTCCCCTGTCCAACATACTCTGGAATGCAAGATCTGTCTGCAAACAAACTCACTCCTGTTCATGACCTCTTCCTCTCCCACTCCTTTGGTCTTCTGGCCCTTACAGGAATGTGGATATCCCCCTCTAATACTGCTTTCCCTGCTGCATTCTCCCACGGGGGTCTCTCCTCCCTCATACCTCGTTCTGTAGGTGTCCTACTGTCTCCTGGCTACACCTTCAGCTCTATTTACCCTGAACCCTCCCTTTCCTTCTCTTCCTTTGAAGCTCACTCCATCTGCCTGTTCTCCCCTCTCCACCTTTGTGTGGCAATCATTTATCGTCCAACTGGCCCTTCCTCTGACTTTCTGGATAACTTTGCTGCCTGATTTTTCCAATCCCTCTCTTCTGATCTTCCCATTACTATCAATGGGGATTTTAACATCCCTGCCGACTCTTCTATTACTACTGCTGCCCCTAAACGCCTAACTCTCACTTCCTCCTATGGCCTCCTATGGCCTCTCCCAATAGACAATTTCTGCCACCCACTCTCTTCTATTTCTCCTGGATCTCTCTGCTGCATTTGACACTGTTGACCACTCTCTCCTCATACAAACGCTACAATCCCTAGGTCTTGAAGGCACTGTCCTATCCTGGTTCTCATCCTACCTATCTAATCGCTCTTTCAGTGTTAATTTCTCTGGATCCAGCTCTGCTCCGCTTCCTTTATCAGTTGGAGTTCCACAAGGCTCAGTCCTAGGTCCTCTGTTATTCTCTATCTACACCACTTCTCTTGGAAAACGAATAAGCTCCTTTGGATTTCAGTATCATCTCTATGCAAATGATACACAAAATTTATCTATCCTCTCCTGATCTTTCACCATCTCGCGTTACTGACTGTCTTTCTGCCATTTCATCTTGGATGTCTTCTCGCCAACTCAAACTCAATCTTTCGAAAACTGAATTAATAATATTCCCACCCAAAAACAGAAGCTTCCTGCCTGACATTTCTATTTCTGTCGATAACATGACCATAAATCCCGACCCGCAAGCTCGTTGCTTAGGTGTAATCCTTGATTCACAACTGTCATTTATTCCCCACATCAACTCTATATCTAAATCATGTTACATACACCTAAAGAACATTTCCAGAATACGCACATATCTGACACAACACACCGCAAAAACATTAATTCATGCACTCATCATCTCCCGCATCGACTATGGCAATTCCCTCCTTACTGGTCTTCCCAAAGTCAGACTTGAATCCCTACAATCTATTTTGCACGCAGTGGCTAGACTGATTTTCCTTACAAACCGTTATTCCTCTGCTGAGCCACTCTGTCAGTCTCTATATTGGCTGCCTGTATTTCAACGAATCCAATATAAAATTCTTCTACTAACATACAAGGCCATCAACAAAATTGTACCGACATACATTTCCTTACTTGTCTCGAAATATCTCCCTACTTGACACCTCCGTTCTGCACAAGATCTACGTCTCTCCTCCACTCTCATCACATCCTCCCATTCTCGGTTACAGGATTTTTTCCGGGCTGCACCTACTTTGTGAAATTCCCTCCCACGCACAGTAAGACTTTCCTCTAGTCTTCAAACCTTCAAGCGTTCACTGAAAACCCACCTCTTCAGACAAGGTTATGATGTTCCTCAACCATCATCTTAATTTTCCTAGATTACCCTATTACCATCCTCTACACAGCTAACGCAAGACAACAACCTTCTGACCAACATTGCAACACACACAGCCCACTCAGTACTTTTACCTTTGCAGTCTGGCTGGTCCATTGTGCAATATGATGTAGCACATGCCCTTGTGTTTCAAACTCCCATTGTCCTAATGTTTGTAAGCTTTCGAGCAGGGTTCTCTTACCTCTCTGTCTGTATGTAATACCCAGTATTGTCTTATTAATGTTTGTTCCCAATTGTAAAGCGCTACGGAATTTGCTGGCGCTATATAAATAAATGTTGATGATGATGATGATGATGATGGTCACTCCATGGAACTAGTATTTCTCCCATCTCTGTGACATCTCCAACTTCTCCAATTCTGTCTCCCCCCTCTCTGACCACAATCTCCTTTCCTTTACCCTCTCAATACCTCTTGCCCCGCCTCTCCTACCCATAGTCGCTCACATACTGCATCCCATCAATAGCATTGACCCAACATCTTTGAGTCCTCCCTCGAACCCTTACTTGCTCGCATTTCTTCCCTATCATATCTCAATACTGCTGTCTCTCTTTACAACATCACACTCTCTGTTGCCCTTGATACTGCAGCTCCAGCTGCCCCCCTTCATCCCAGCCAATCCAATCCCCAACAAAGGCACTCCCCTCTTATACTTCTCCTCCAAAGTACTCCTGCTCCTCTGAATGCCAATGGAGGAAATCCCACTCTGTCTCTGACTTCATCCACTTTAAATTTATCCTTAGTTCCAACTTTTCTGCCCTCTCTCCTGCCAAATAAACCTATTTCACATTCCTCAACTCCCCCCTGTCCAATAAATTCAGATGCCTCTTTGCCACCATTCATCAAGCTGCGGTTTTGAAAAAGTGGAGATGTTGCCTATAGTATCCAATCAGATTCTAGCTGTCATTTTGTAAAATTTACTAAAAAAATGTTAACTAGAACCTGATTGGTTGCTGTAGGCAACATCTCCACTTTTTCAAACCTGCAGCTTGATAAATGTAACCCCAAGTGCTTGATATTATTGAGTATTGTCTCAAATGCAAATTAAAAGTACCTCCACTGTTGTACTGTATGGCCATTTAAATAACATTTGCCTTCCAGTCAGCCTGAATCAGAATGACCATTTTCTTCTGACTTTTATCATAAACAAGTAATTTTTACCCACAGCTGAAACTACAGCTCATTGAATGATTTTTGTTTTGCAAAAAAACTCTCTGTAATGAGAGTGGTGCCATGGCTAATAATAATACAGTGTGCTCCCCCTGTGTATGACAAATATGTCTCCTACTCCATCTCAGTGAGGAAAATTTTTATGTGGACCCAATCTCCCTAGGGAATCCATCCCCGTGCTGACCAACCTGGGGCTGGTTTGGCATTATGGCAGAAGGACTTCACGCTGTTTTGTTCACTATTATAGTGCCTCCAGGCAGGGGTGGATTGGGAATTGAAAGTAGCCCTGGAAAATATTATGAAAGTGCTAGGTGATGTTATGAATATGGTAGAGTGTAGCTAAATGTTCAGTAGACGGGTCAAATCAACAGGAGGTGGGTAACAAGGGGTGTAGTTACTGTTTTAGACAGTGTTAGGCCATCCTTCAGCCACTTTCCCTTCATACTGACAATGATGCACTCACTTTTGAAAGGTGCATATAGCTGGCCCTTAAGGAAAACCAGAGGGAAGAAGGACATTCTTCCCATCTTTCCATATAGTCCTGAGTGTGCAAAACAGTCACACTACAATCAAAACAGTTTGCAGACAGTCTCTCCTAACTGTTCCTGCAACTTTTCACTACCTGCTTAAGTTTAGCTGCTGCCTGACCGGATTCTGGAATTTTGGGGTCCTGTATGGAAAATGGATATTTACTATTCACCTCTTAAAAAGCTGAGCAACTAATAAACACTTGACTCCCCAAAGTCAGGTGCCCAGTTTCCCACCTCTAAGGTAGATTGCTAATTAATAGATGACTTAAAACTATTGAATTGAACAAACACTTGCCCTGACACTGTCTAGGATAGTGTAAATTAAGTGCTCCAATTATAAATACAGCACTTATATTCTGCTTTGTGGAGTGGATAGATCAAGCCCTCTTGCAATTGGAGCTGCAGCAGCTGTATGCACATAAGCATTGTAGCTTGGCTCCTGGCTGCAAGTTGAGTTGTTAGTGCTGCAGGAGAGATCCCCGATGTTTACTATATGGGGCCATGCAAATAAAGGGGTGGCTGTCTATAAGTGGATAAACAGTATAAGGAGACAGTATTCTAAAAACTAGACTTATTGACATGTATACAATACTGCTTTAAGTGCCATTGTTTATTTCCTTTGCATTATATTTTATATATATATATATATATATATATATATATATATATATATATATATATATATATATATATATATATACACTGTAAATTGTTTTACATATTTTATGGACACCCTATCATCATGTGGATCAAACATGCAACAAAATAACAGAAATATTTCTTATAATAGATCAATACATCAAGCCACCTACTCGTGTGGTGGTTCGCTTACTTTATCCCTCTCAAGCCAGTGGGTAGCACCTAACATGTACACTGAAATTCTGCAATGATTTTGTCCCTCTTCGAGAAGACTTAGTTTACTGGTTATAGCAGTGTGCTGGAGGATTTTTTCTCTGTGTTTGTCAGTGAAGATTTTGACAGTCTCTCCAGTTTTCAGACTTGGTTTTCTAGCCTTCATCAGACAGATCATTTTGTTTTTAACAGGTCAATTGTTCTGAGTTTCTATGTTGTGTGGTTAAGTCTAGCTGACCACTGTGCCTCAGAGAATCCTGTTCTCCAGGGGTCTGAACATGTTCTAAGCAGAGTGTCACGGTTCCAACGAGGGACAACTGGATCCTGGTGGTTCACTGGAATTTACGTGACTTCAGCTAGGGGCGTGGAGTCTAACAAGTGAAATGGTGTTCACCAGTGATTCCCGCAAGGGAATATGGACTTTGCGGCTTTCACTTGCAGGTCGCGGCCCCCTAGGAAGTTCCCAGCGCACCACGAGAGAGAGAGAGAGCGTAGACTGATGTAGGTAGTATGCGTTCCTACTGGCAACTGACGAGAAGATGAGCCAAGAGATGTTGCTTGGAGCAAATCTACCGGATAGCCTGCTGCATTGCCACTGGAGATGGTAGCGATAATGAGGTGTAACCAACTCCAGGAGGGAATAGCGGAATATACTGTGGCGTAGGAGACCGGAGGTGCAGGAACGGGTAAAGGCTGAGTAGGAATCCCCGGAAACTTGAGACGACACAGGAGCTGTATTTAGTACGGGTGTCAGAGACTGACTGAAAGAACCAGCACAGATTCCAGGCCAGGAAGGCATTAAATAGTGTAGTTCCAATTAGGCAGCCAATAAAGGGCAGTAGAAGCAGAGAAAAGGGTTAGGACGTTCTGCGCATGCGCAGAACAGTGAATCCTGATCCAGGAAGCAGAGAAACAGCACTGGAGGAGAGCTGCAGCGTGGAACTAGGTAAGTGAAGCAGGGAATAGGAGTCAGGCGGGGGGAGCAGCGGAGACCAGGTTACACATGCTGGCTCCCACGCTGGACAGCGGGAGTGCGGTGTGTGACACAGAGACAGATTAAGCAGAGATCCAGGGGCCACGTGCCCCAGGTCCCCCAGACCAGTTACTCCCATCAGCAGGTCACTTTATGTTTCCTAGTTCCTGATTTACACACTGTCCTAGGTGTGCAAGCTGCATAAAAAGTGGATAAAAGAGGATGCCTCTTCAACACAGTGGGATATCTTAATCTAATGTGGGTAAAGGTGGGCTATAAATTTAAAGGTGGAGTGTGGGTGGGGGCTAAATATTTAATGGTGGGTGCTATTAACTTATATGTGGGGTGATGGTGGGGCTATTTAATTTATTAGTGGGGTTTATAAATGTAGGTGAGGTGATGGAACCTTTAAAGCTGGGGAGCTTTGTTGGCTATTAATTCAAATTGGGACTGAGTTTGGGGAGAATTAGAGCTATTTATTAAATTAGAATATGAATTACTTAATGTTGAGGATGTTAGTGGGAAATATGTATATTGTTTAAATGTAAATGCTATTAATTTTTTTTCATGGATGTTTTGGGGGGAGAGAAAAAAAGTTTATTCATTTAATGGGAACACTATCAATTTAATGTTGGGACCTGTGGTGGTGGGGTAATAGATCTATTTATTAAATGTGTATTCTGTTAATTTAATGTTGGGGCCGGTTGGGGGAATTTTTTCTATCATTAAATGTGAATGCTATTAATTTATTGTTGGGTATTGTTGCATTATTATTAAACGCGGGTGCTATTGATTTAATGCTAGGGCTGGATGGGGCTTTCTAATTGATGTACCTGTCTTTTTTCCAAATAGTGTGTTAATTGCTCATAGGGACTTCCTGTCTTAAGTGCCCCAGGACTCCGGAGCCTTAATCCAGCTCTGGTCCCAATTTATTTCTATATGTCTACTGGCACCTGCGATTGCAACAGAAATTACAACTGTAAGGAAATCACAGACACATTTTTTTTTCCTCTTGCATATACATGATAAATAAGTGTACACAAGCAGTGTGCCAGAGATGTGATGCATATGAAACACACCCATCCACTTATATCCTACCACTACAGTGTAAATTACACAGGAAGATCACACTTATAGAATATATTTAAATAAAACAAATATTTCTGTGTGTTTCTGGAGTTGTTTAAAAAGAAAAAAAAAAGTGAAATTCAAATGTAACATTTCAGTGGCTATTACATAAAAATATCTCTTTTTATTCTGTTTTTGTGTACAAACTATGCCCATATTAATAAGAGATTGGCTAAAGAGGAGAAAACACAATAACATATATATTGTATGCAAGGCGTGATTCAGGCCTTTAAAACGTATTTCATAATGACCACATTTACTGCTGTTGCTAATTTGCATACAAATTATAGAAATCTTGCATATTCCCACCAAATGCATATATCTTTCTGTTTGAATTCAGGGGTAATGTAAAGCAGATAACTTTCCAGTCTGCTGCATTCTTAAATAGGATAAAAGAACCCAGGAACAAAGAGAAGTTTTGTAGAGCTCTCAACAGGTCACATTGTCATCAAACTCAATTAGATAATGTAGGCTGCCTGGTTTTCAAGTGTATAGAAATTGCATCCCATAAACTGGCACTAAACATGAAAATATAGGAAAGGGTTTCATTAAAAACTAATTAAATTTTTTTTTCTCTTTATTAAGTTTCATTTGTAGTAGATATGATTTTAAATGGTGTCTGCTTTATTATCTCCATTGCTTTTCAGAAAGTCGGTTAAAGTAACAAAGGAAGAAATTATTTCAGCATTTGATGTATGTGCTGCTTTTGTAATTTGCCTTAACCATGCTTCCCTAAGAAACGTATACACATTAACTGGCTCTGTCTAGCTGATAATAATAAAACAGAAGTTGTACAAGTTTTCTTTGTGCGTGGAAATACATTTAGTAGAGTTGCTTGTATGCAAAAATAAATAAAGTAAATAAAAGTGTTAGTCTAGTTTGCCTGTCTCATTATACAATCTGCAATGTAACTATATGCAGTTTAGGGCTGATGCAAAGCGGGATGTATGCGCTTCCTTAGGCTTGGAGAGGTGGACAGGGAAGGGAAGGTGGGGTCTAATGTACACCAAATATAGTATACACATGTTTGCGCAATTGTAAGCAAGCCAGACCAGCAGGTAGGCAGAAGATAACATTCTCGAGGCAACTTGTTGTTACTTTGCTTTCAGATGGAGTGCCCGATGAGCGGTCACAATGGGGACTACATGTGTGCTGAGTTCAGGAGATAAGGCTGAAAAAAGACCCTGGAGATAGGCTTCAAGATTAGTGTGGGTGACCGATTCTGGGATGCTGTGAATGCGCACATTGTTGTGCCTCTGTCAGGTCTCCAGGTATTCATTTTCATTTTAATTCATCCAGTTCATTATTGAAATGGTCCAGGTCTGTATTCGTATCCTGTTGGAATCCATGGAAGTGTTTCTGTGGATATCCAAGTTCAGTAGTGCGAGTGGAGAGTGATGAGATGTCCACCTTGATAGAAGAGACTGCCTTCTCAAGAGACTGCTTGAAGTCACTGATGAGGTTTGTTAAGATAATAATATCCTGTGCAAAAGATGGTAAGTTCAGTGGACAGGCAGGTGGCCCCGCAGGTGGTGCTAGCATGGGAGCAGTAAATGTCTGCCGCTAGTGATGATTGCATGGTATAGCATGGCACTTAACATGCCTGAAGCTTGACTAAAAAACAAAGATAAAAATAGAGTGGACTTTTGTGCAGACTGGTTGGCAAATATAAGATGATCTGGCTGGGGCTGAAAAAAACCCTAAAATAAAAATTTATTTTCTGAAACTCAAATAATGCATATTTTCTCTTTGTAACTAAACATCTAATAGTTGATTACCTAAAGCATGCTCATATTGGATTACAATTTTGCACAAGTATGTACATGTGGTCATTGAATATATACTGCAAGAAACTATTGCTGATATGTGTTTGTCAATCAGTTTGACACATGTTAGTTCCCCACCAAAAAATATTGTGATTTGTTGAAGGACTCAACACAGTTTTCAAGATTTCACCAGACAGCATATATTTGACTACACAACCAAATGTATTGTCGATCTTTACTAAGAACAGCACATGCTCTGCTTTAAACTATTCCCTATGTAGGTTTAATTGAAAAAGGCAGCAGACTTTGTACATTTTTTTTACTTTACACTACAAAAAAATAACAAAAAATAATTTTGTTTTTAGGAGACATTTCCCCCCATGGTTGATGTTAGTTGTAGCCCTCTGTACCTGGCTCCTTGTGGCCTGATCACTGGGGGCTGCAGAATTAGAGGCAGATCATGATGCATCTGCACCCTCAGGCTCAGCCTCAATGGTACAAGATGCAAAGACTGGTCTTGGGGCCGTGGAGTCTATCTGGGGACAATCTGATTGAGGATGGACACCAGTGCTGTGCAAACCTTCCCTAGTGCTGTTACTATTCCCTAAAAATAGTGCTCATGTTTCAGCTCCTGAAACATTTTAGCAATTGTAATTAGCAGCTGTTTTGTATTTTGGTTATGTTATTCATTACAGGACCAACCACTCCTGCTGCGCTTCTGCCACGACAGGTGGCTGCATCTAGGAAGATGAAAGAAAAATATATGACATTTTGTTTACATAAATAAAAAATAAAGTTGAAACAGCTACTTCTTGAAATTTACTTTTTAAACAGTAATGTAATATTGTTTGATCCTAACATTTCTAACAGCATATTATACCAAATTTAATTTTCTTTGAAGCCAGGGTAACTGCTACATGTCAATAGAAACGGCCTATGTGAAACACAGTTGTTGTCTGTGCTTAGCCTTACTATTACAAATCTGTATGTAGCAAAATGAAAGCATAAGATAGTTCATATTTAGATCAAAACATTTAAGGTTGCAATAAAAATGTAAACTCACAGCGCTGAATGGTTCACATACATAAAATGCCAGCATCTAACATGGATAGCTGTAACATAAGAAAATATACATAGAGCAGTACAGTCTCAACATATTATGGAGATAAATAGGATGTCTTTTAAAGGTGATCCCTCTTCCACAATGTGTTCTGGGTGGCTGATTAAAGGATAACCACGTGTGGGAATCCCTGAAGGGTATGGTTTCTTTAAAATCTGCACATCAAACAAATTACTGGTGGAGAACACGAGATCCTTTGGTGCTGTGGTCTCCAGCAAAAACCATGTGTACAAAAGATAAAATCATAGCATAATACCGTTTATTACAAAATGATTCAATACATATAAAACGCAGAAATTGGTCTGCTTCTAAGAGCGTACCTCACAGCGGAATAAAAACAGCAGATAGATATTAAAGATGGGGTCAATTACCCACACGACAGTCAGTCCTCAAAGCTGCATCATTCCTCCGGTAGTCCTAAACGATAGTCACCCCTGTTGAATCAACGCGTTTCAAATCCAATGGATTCTTTATCAAGATCTTGATAAATATATATATGTATTAAATCATTTTGTAATAAACAGTATTATGCTATGATTTTATCTTTTGTACACATGGTTTTTGCTGGAGACTACAGCACCAAAGGATCTTGTGTTCTTCACCAGTAATTTGTTTGATGTGCAGATTTTAAAGAAACCATCTTGTAAGCACATACCCTTCGGGGATTCCCACACGTGGTTATCCAATAATCAGCCACCCAGAACACATTGTGGAAGAGGGATCACCTTTAAAAGACATCCTATTTATCTCCATAATATGTTGAGACTGTACTGCTCTATGTATATTTTCTTATGTTACAGCTATCCATGTTAGATGCTGGCATTTTATGTATGTGAACCATTCAGCGCTGTGAGTTACCATTTTTATTGCTATACATGTCTTTGGGGAGCAGGTGGCTCCCTATATGTTAACTTGGGCTGCTCTCTGGTGACACATCAGCGCCCATTCTTGATTTTAACTTTTGTAGACCATACCATTTAAGGTTGCAACCCAATATCAAAGTCCCTCATATTTAGAAATCCTACACTATTTATGCTTCAAATCGGTGGTATGGAACATTCACTTTGAAATGACAAGTCGGGGGCCTTGGGCCGCCTAGGTACCCCAAAGGTTTAGGGGTTTTGATAGAATGAATTTAATTGTAGATGCATTATAACACAATATAATATAATATAATATAAAACATATTAAATGATTCAAGGCTATCCACCCTGTGTCCCCCACCGCTCCTTCCCCCACCGCTCCTTTCTCTAATTACCTTTCCTCTGTGTCCCTCCACCTCTCTCTCATGTCTCCTTTGTGTACTTACATTTTCTCTGATATCTCCATAATATTATAATAAAACTTTCCAAAATAATCTTCTTATATATTCCTTGTAACCCTTTATCTTCCCCGTATCTATTTAATTCCTATGTACCCCTATCTTCATTGCAGGTATCTCCCCCTACCTACTTTCCCCTGTGCCTCACATCCTGCTTCTCTCACTCCTCCCTTGCTCCTTGCTCCTCTCTATCTATCCATATTTCTACTCCTGTTATTCCCTCTCACTAGTGAAACACTTTTACCCCTCCATCATCACATTGCCCTTTCATCACTGCAGCCTCCTTCATCACTTTCCACTTCCTTTATCATTCTGTGCCTCCTTTATCACACTCCACCCTCCTTTATTACACTGTCCCCACCTTAAATACACTGTGCCCCCTACTTTCTTCTCTAACTCTTCTTCCTTTCTTCAGTGTTCAAGCTACTCTCTGTGCCATTCCTTACTGACAGGGTTGGGAAATCATGCCTGACAGTTAGTGAGATGGGAGCTGGGAGCAGGGAAGAGGGCGTTGCCTTCAGAATCAAATATGTATTTACTGGGTTGGTGGACAAGCGGGGAAGGCATGTAGAGTGGAGCACCTCTCGGGCATTGTGCACCCCCACCTTGCTTACCCTGCGTTCCGGCGGGCCTGGCTGCTTTTAAGTAAGGAGTGGCGAAGAAGTACAGGTATGTTATAACTGCACATTCTACCCCATTTCGAGCAGTGCTTCAAACAACATTGAAATACTTCTTGACTTTGTTTAATGCTGAAACAAGTTTCATTTGCCTTCTGACTGCTGTTCACTGCTAGTACTGCAGTTTGCTGCCACACGGTACTTCTGCTGGAGATTTCACCTTTCAGTAATCCTGTACCAGTATAATCTTTGCTACTTCAGTTTTAGATTCTTTTATAAGCATATTCTTCTCTTCAAAGCTTTGCTATTTACATAGATGTACAGAAATTATTATTACTATTTTGTGGGACAACTGGATTACTACTTTAGTCTGCATGCTTGGCCATAGTTGGAACTACTCCGAGAATCCTCCAGAAACTTTGTTTGAACATTGCTAAGCTGCTTTCTTTATCTCTTTGCACACTCCAGCTGTTTAGTACATTTATATCACAATGTATATAACAAGACTGCTGCCTTTCTTGATCAACTCTAAACCTCAGACCAGATCTACTGTTCCTGTATTTGGTTGTACATAATGATAGAGTTCTGACAATAAGAGTACGCTTGGGTAATGCCATATTCATCTTTGGCACAACCTGCAAGAAACATTTACAGAAAACAAAACAATTGCCAAACTTGAGCATAATTGTGACCAAATAAAATATAAGTACGCTCTGGCTAAACACTACATGCCATAGACAGAACAGAAAACAGAACTGGTTTCATGAAACAATAAGTACATTGCCCACGTTCATCCACCCGTTCACTCCCCTATTCCATCCTTCATGTCATAGGCAGCCATAGGTGTCATCTGCATTCAGACATGCATAGCATGTAATTGTCTTCATTGACGTAAGGTCCATTTCCGAGCATGCACAAAGCTATTTCACACAAGATACGAAAATGAACTTACGTCCGAAGGTGAATCACTATATGAATACAGACAAAAAACACAGTTGCTATACTATCAAAATTAAATTATGAGGTATTAATTCATATTGTGATCAAAACCGTAATCTTGGCATCCAGCATCAATGGTTCTCATGTTTGCAAGTCCTACACTAATAGTGAGATGCAATTAAAACAAAATACAGTCATCTCTCATTTATGGAGGGAGGCTGACATGCATACAGGGCCAGTTTATAAACCACATCCAAATAGACTTAAATAGGCTAGATGGACAGCAGCTAAGACCTAACACAAAGTTAGTCAATATTTGTAAACAAAATAAAAATAAATATGCTTGTACTTGAGTATTCCCATAATGTCCAGGGTACCAGCTGCATGACAATATAAATTCCAAATTCCTAACATCTATGCTTCCAAACCTGAAATGCAGTTAAAATCATATTTACTCACCTCTCAGTTATGAAGGCTAACATGTAACAAACTAAAAATATTGTAGGTGAAAATAGTGTTACAAGGCAGAGGTATTTGGATAGGGATAGGCATCTTACGTCTTTTACTCTTGTTCTGTATAGGAAGGGGAGCAACTCAATATACAATTGAACATGTGGTCCTAAGTGGACTATTCATTCAGTGTCGATCATATACGTCCAAGCCGGCATATCTGACCAATAATTTTATCAATTTAATTTTTATCAATTTAATTCAAACATTGTACCATACACAATGTACTGGGCACCAATATAATACTCTGTAACATTGATTGAAAAAGTATGTCAGATTATGGCACAATTTAATCTCCAAGTTCAAATCTTTCCAATGAGATCATGTAGCAGGAAATAAATGGAGAAATGAGTTCATGCAGATTCCAGACTGCAAATGAAACCTCTTTCGTATTCATAGTTGCCTTTCTCAACAGAAAAGTTTTGTGTCTGAAACTCTAGTCTGACCAATGTTAACTTGAAAATGATCTGGCCAGTAATTAGAAGATATGTGAAACAACTTCCAATTATAGTAATGATTCTTTCTCCTTTTACCTCTTACATGCAATAGAAGGAAGAAAATCTGCATCAATCTTTTATTTTAATATAACATGCCCTTATCCTGCATGGGGTATATTTACTAAACTGCGGGTTTGAAAAAGTGGGGATGTTGCCTATAGCAACCAATCAGATTCTAGCTGTCATTTTGAAAAATGTACTAAATAAATGCTAACTAGAATCTGAATGGTTGCTATAAGCAAAATCTCCACTTTTTGAAACCCACAGTTTAGTAAATATACCCCATGAATTTTCCTGTGCTAATAGCCCAGAAGGTCTCATCTCTGAAGAAAAGAGCTCCTGTGATGTAACCTCTCTACTCTTGCTGCGATGGAACCCCTGGTGACATTATTATGTTAATAGATCACTAAAACACCTTCCCATTATACTAATACTAGCTGAAGTACCCGACATTGCCTGAGTTTAAATCTTCAAGTTATTAAGTTATCAATGAGATGGATTTAACTGTCAACCTTTTAAAAATAATTATTAGCTTAGCAACTCTTTCAATACACCCATGAGGTGGATGTCCAGTGTCGTTTTTGTTTTTATATTAAATGTCATCCAAATCCATCTAGTGGAAGGCCCAGAACAGGCTACCTGAGTCAATGTTCTGCCTAGCGTACTCCAACAGGAGGTCCTACAGGGCCCTCAACCCACTAGTATGTTGTGACAGGATGGACCGCCTATGCCATCCTGTCTGTTGTTGCTGGGAACCGGCTTGGCTTACTTTGCCACCGTTCCCTTTCATTATCCCAAATGCATCCTCTAACCGCAGTAGGAGGGGCTTACAAATGCTGCCACCAATGGACTCTTTACCAGCATCTTCAACCAGGTTACTTCTGTGTAACTGTCACTTCTTACTATGGATCCGGATTGCTGTGGATGGATCCCCCTGACCTATCACACTGGCCAGAGCTGCTAGGTAGCGAGCAGAGCGGTGGTGCTGGAAAGCTGGGTCCAAACCTCAGACAGCTGGGAATGGATTCGATCTTGGGTCTAATCTGTAGGTCACAAGAATTTCAGCATGGAGAAGTTCTCACGCAGGTCTTTGAAGCAAGTGATGTTTATTTGCTTTCACACTGGTTGAAGGTACCAGTGATAAGGTCAGATGGAACAAGAATGATACATTCAGTACAAACCAGTGCTGTTTTATACAGTTTTGGACACAGCCTCACAAGGTAAGCCAGCCCCCTGAGTTCTGAGTTATTTTTAGTATCAGGATGCTTACCCAAACATGGATTTACATGCAATTCAAAGCTAACAATATTTACACTTATCTGTGATATCCTAAAACTTGCTGTGATTTCCTGCATCCTGTTGTAGACACAGATGAAATCTAATAGCAAGTCTAATTAAACCTTCCTGTGCCTTCAGGTGTTGGAAACTCCCACATCGAAAGGTCTAATTAGCATGAGATTAACATGGGGCCTTTCTTCAGACAGTTGCAGAATACACATTTCCTCCACTCTATTGCTAACTTGAGAATTTCCAAACAAAAGTTATAAACCCCAAACAAGACATTTCCTCTATCAAAATACACAAAAGACTTCCTCAACAAATGCTTATTGCATCAGAAATGAATACCTCAGAAATTAATGCCATTCCTCTACAAAGTGCCACGCGATATAGTAAAATCAGTACATTGCAATGATACAAACAAGCATCATTTAAACAAACTTATACCATAAGCTATTTATAAGTGATCCAGTCACATATTTATTCTGGGATCCAATGTTACCAATCTGTGAAGTGTTCGATCAAGTCCATCCAGTGGAAGGCTCAGAACAGGCCAAGGTGCTGCCCAGCGTACACCAACAGGAGGTCCGACAAAAACACTAACCCCCCCTAAAACCTGGCCATGATCCAACTGGACCATCTCGTGTTGGTATCATCCCAATAGGTGCAGGGATGTCTGAAAGCAGGCTCAGAACATGATTCCTGGTCAAAGTACAATATTTGTTACTTTGTCGCGTTGCTGCTATGTGCTCTAATAGTTTACTTTTTTGATAGCAAATATCTATGTAAGATTTGGCAGCTTTACCTTGAGAGCTGTGGAATATATTTGCCAGCAAACAAATAAAGAGATAAACTAACATATTCTTTTATATACAGTATATATATATATATATATATATATATATATATATATATATATATATATATAAATATATATATAACATAAATGAGTAAATAATATACAACCACACATTTAAAAAAAAATCCATTATGCCGTCCTTATTGTAATATACATTATTTCATCTTGTCCTGTTGTAATGCAAAGAGATATCTTGCATTTTTTTAAATCCAAGACTGATATTCTATTTCTAATGAAAGCAAATAAAAAAACAAAACAAAACACATTTTATGGCGAGAACTGTTCTGCTTGAAGCCCTGGCACTAAATGACTGCATCCACAGGTGATTGAATAGCTGCACATCCAACCATAAATGGACGTTATGAGAAAACACTTGTAAATGGTTGAACCGCTATTGATGATACTGATCAGCGTACACTGATGGGAGGTTGACAGTCATTTTGCTCAATAAACTTTATCATAAGGTGCCAAAAGAGCATTTTTTTAGTGTCTTTTTTTAATTACATTTTATTTGTAAAAACTTGTCTATGTTTTTATTATATTTTTGCTGCACATTTGGTATAATAGAGGAGGGGTTATGGATCCCTTACCATTATACTGAAGTTGTCTTGTCAGGATTTCCAATCTTTATCATTGCCACACCCCACAAGCCGTGTTTTTTGGCAAGATATCCAGTGCTGTTTAGTGTGGGGCTTGTAGTCCTTGGCTCCAGCTTACCATAGAGACTCTAATACTGAACTTATAAGGTAGGGTCTGGTTTCCATTCTAGCAGGAATCACCATACTTATTGTACCCTTGCTTTAGTGCAACCTAGCCTAGGCTGTAAAAGAACTGGTTAAGCATTTTAAGGGGGGAATATTAGTTAAAATGTTTATATTATTTTTCCCAGAATACAAATGCACCAGTATCAAAGACCCTTCAGTCATCATCATTTATTATTATGATTTATTTATAAAACACCACTGTAATGTGCATCAAATATATATCTACAAACAAATTATGTACAATTACATGAAACATAAGGTAAAGATGACCCTTCTCAAATGAGCTTACTGTTAGGATCTGGAAGAAAGAAAAATGTAAACAGATTTCATGGGATCTCTGGTCTTGTAGAAGGTGATGCTCTCTGGTGAGTCACAGTGGCAACTGTTATTTCAACTCCTATCTTTAGATAAATTATATCCTATGAATTAGTATGTGCATGCATAATCAGCCCACTTGCTTCCTGTTTATAGCCAACCCCTACATCCTGTTTTTTTTTTAAACCAATTGCATAAATTAGCAGATTATTGTGCTTATCAGCCTTGATCCAGAATTTCTCTGACTATGATTTCATTCCTTGTGTATGACTTTGGCTATTCCTGATAACTATCCTGGCTCTCTAACCCTTGCTCTTGCTACAGACATTCCTGATTCTCTGACCATAGCATTCTCTTATCCTCCTGGCTCTATTATCTTTACCACTAATGTGACTCACTGGTCCGTACACGGCTCCTTGCCACTGGAATCCATTATTTATACTGAAGTGTCCTGAATTTTCATACTGCACTAGACATGGCAGCCGGACAGTCACTATATCAAAGAAAGAAAAATAGAAACATATCAAGGACATACAATGTTGACAGAAAGGCACAGACACGAGACAGAGAGTGGAGAGGGTCCTGCTCACTGTTCCTAATTGATAATAAAGATTGCTAAGATGTTAACATTGACAAAATCATCAGAACCATCACTCATCTATACTATCAATATCCTTAATTAAAAAATTGTTGCACAATTTCCATGTATGTGATAATTGACAATTACACTGATTTGCCCAGTCATGCAAATGATCCACTCAACCAATACCTAATCTGTACATCATGCTCCATTAATGAAAAATCAAGACTATCACATAAAATAGGGAGTGTTTAGAGTGTGCATGCAATGTAGAAAGAAAAGTGACCATTTGCTGAGAAATAAACCATTTTGGCCAGAATGATTAGTAATATGTTAATTAAACACAAATAGAGTTTCTTTTAAATCTGGTTTATTGTATATCATCATTTATTTATATAGCGCCACTAATTCCGCAGCGCTGTACAGAGAACTCATTCACATCAGTCCCTGCCCCATTGGAGCTTACAGTCTAAATTCCCTACTATAGACACACACTCACACGCAGAGGGACAAAGACAGACAAAGAGGGAGAGACTAGGGTTAATTTTGATAGCAGCCAATTAACCTACCAGTATGTTTTTTTTTTGGAGTGTGGGAGGAAACCGGAGCACACCAACGCAAACACGGGGAGAACATACAAACTCCACACAGATAAGGCCATGTTCGGGAATCGAACTCATGACCCCAGTGCTGTGAGGCAGAAGTGCTAACCACTAGGCCACTGTGCTGCTATGTATAGTATTGAAAAGCAACAACAACAATTATTATTCTTGCACATTTTAAAAAAAAATGTATGACAAGAGTTGTCAACATACAGTGGAGAAAACAAGTGGAGCAAAATAACCAATTAGAAGTGGCAGAAAAGGAAACATAATTCTACTGTGTAGCCCGAGTTTAATGGATTCTATGTGACAGCCACACAAACAAAATTCAGCTTAACTATTTGATCTGCCATGCCACACACACGCACTTTGTTGTCTGCCAAGATGTACCCAGAAGCACACAACCCTCGTCCTATGTGACCAATCTGGCCATTCATTTTATGACTTTTCAGCTGGAGAATCTCTTTGAAGGGACCCAAGTATAAAGACAAACTGCAGCTTAGAAGTTAAGGAGGGATAAACATGAACTTTTTACTTTGTAGATAAATCAGAGGAAAACATCAATAGCAATAGTAATCTGCAGCATGGGAAAGGAGAGCTGTTAAATTTCCCATTTACTGTTTTTTCACTCCATTTATTTGAAGTATTCTCAGATTCTGCATACTTCTCTCTATCCATTTTGAAATGCTTTTTGGTTCTTTACTGATAGGTATTCTGGGCAGCAAAGTTCTGTCAAGCTGACTTTGTTATTATAATTTTTTTTATTTATTTTGAATGTTCTTGGTTCATTTATTTGGAAGCCCAACACACACGTTGCAAATGGTACTGCAGTAAAACTTACTTGTGCTTAGTGTAATACAGTGAAAAGCTGTTTAATATCAGTACTGATACGTGAACTTTATTTTCAAGTTCTTTAAAGAGCATGAAAAATAATATATTGATAGAAAGACTGAAAACAACTAAATAAGGGAGTAGCAGGGTATATGAAGTGTTTATTACATTGTATTCAATAAATAGCAGAAATTTACAGTGCAAAGGACCATAGTAGCACTAAATAGTAAAATAAAGAACAGGAGACAGTTAGTTAAGGTAGCTGATATTTTGCCTCACCAAACAGAACACATTTCCATTAGAGATGAACGGTTCGCATTTGGAGAAATCTGACTCAAGAATTAGGGTTTAGAGTGAAACAAATTCATGACTCGGTTTTGCTTGCCATTTTCGGATCTCAAAATGATCTTCACAAACTGATGCAAGCCCGTTAGATAAATTAAACAACAAAAATAATTTAGTGTAAGGTGGAAGAGATAAAAATGTTGAGACACCACGCACACACTAAATTTGGAACGTTACACAGCATGCATCATGGAGAGTGAAGAGACAGTAACAATCAGATGTCATTAGATGGACAGAGGCATCAGTAGATATTTAGATAAGTAGATAGCCAATTGTAAAGCGCTACATAATTTGCTGTTGCTATATAAAAAAATGTTGATGATGATAAACGAATGTGGTCTGCACCCATACTACAAATCTTCAAAGACTATGCACACAATACATTTTGAAGAATACAACACACACATCATAGGCAGTGAAGTTTCTGTAACAGGCAGAGATCATTGGATGGACAGTGGTATGAATGAATAGAGTTAGACATTTATAAAACTAAATAGATAAATGTGGCCTGCACCCATACTAAAAACTTCAAATAATTGTGTTATGCACTTCTTGATAGGAATTACATTCATCAGTAGCAAAGAACAGAGCTTTCAAATACCTTGTTTTACTTATATGCTATGAGTATGGTACATCTGTGCCATAATGCTACCCTTGTGAATCAAACAAGGGAACTCTGATATATTTATTAGTTACCATGTAGTTCTACATCCAGTCACCATGTCCAGATTGATATTAAACCGTCAATCTGAATCTGTCCTTTAGGCCACGTTCACGTACAGTTTCTGAACTTGTAAGGTTGGTTCAGGATGTATATATATATATATATATATATATATATATATATATATATATATATATATAAAATATATGTATGTGTGTGTGTATATATACATATATATATATATATATATATATATATATATATATACATATATAGTAACAGCAGCTTGGGGTGTTGCCAGAGAACCTTGCAGGGAATTAAGGCTGGGTACTACACCTTGTACCCCTTGGATACATTGCAAGGACCTGCGCAAGGGAGTTTTGGACCTCAAAGAGAGTAAACAGCGTAGCAGTTAGTTGGATGGATAAGTCAGGTGATCCAAACCATGCTGGCTGGAAAGGTACGTAGGGGAAATCCAAAAACATATTCAGACAGCCAAAGTCAGACACAGGAATAAATCACCAAAGCCAGAAGGGAGAACCAGGAACAAGCCAGGATATGACCAAGGTAATATACAGGCGCAATCAGGATACAAGTAACAAGCAGGAAGCACTGGAGTAAGGGGACCCAATACTCTGGCACCCTAATGGTGCCAGAGTTGAAAATAAATAAAGTATTAATAGAGGAAGGAGGTAACCGTAATTACCTGCGGCGGTGACATGCTCAGAACCATCCACCAGGCGGCCTTCTATGACACCTTCTATAATGAACTATGACGCACTCGCGACTGGTTGCTCAGCAACCAGAGCGAGCGCGTCATGGAAGGCAGGAGTCCATCTCTGTGCGGAATCAAAATCACAGGGATGGTGCCTGACAACTACCTTTTAAAAAAATCTCTTTACAATCCTTTTATAAATAAAAAGTATGTGACAGAGAGGTGCAATTGGTAAAAAACAAACAAACAGCAAATGTATAAATTTAAAATATACTGCAAACACATCCAACAGCAAATAAGCCAAACATGCTTGGCTAGTCTGTTGCTTTCAGACAAAACTCTATCACCCCAAATGTGTAATGTGCGTATAAATTAATTTGTAATATAAGGGCGGTGATAGGGACTGAAGGGGGCAAGGTGAGAACAATGGTACTTGTAGAAGACCAAAAAAGAAATTGCTGAGTTCACAATGGGTTACCTGGTAAAGATTAACCATGAAATGAGTGTCAGTTTCTCCAAACATTGTAGAACTTATGGAACAAATTTTCCATTAAGCTTGTAAATTGTTCAAAATAACCCCGTTGCTGGTGACATCTTGTTCTTCCAGTGTTTGATGATTTAGTATTGTGCTGCGATACACATGTGTAAGATATACTTATTCTGAACGACTTGATGAGCTTGTTTAGCAATAGGACTAGGGGCTTATTCCGAATATTTACAGCAGTATTTTATCTTTCTAGGTCTATTATTTTGTGCCAGTATAGTTTAATATAATTGCACATGTCCACAAAATACATTTGAACATGCCTGCAGACTCTCCAGCATTTATCTGAAGTTACTGGAGAAATATGACGAAGATGGATTGGGACAAAATTCCACCTACTATAGAAATTGCATTAATTCTTTGTTTTCACCACACAATGTAGCAAACTGATGCTTTATGTCCAAACATTTATGTCCAATTGATATTAAGATTTGTGAGGTAGTAATTACAAGCTATAGGAAAAAACAAGTAGACATGTAGAGTAGTTGGAGAAATTGGTAAAATAATGTATGACATATGTTAATTACTCTTGTATGTCACCAAATTAGACTGGCTAGATCTGCCTTATAAATGATTTCTCTATTAGATCTAGATGTCACCCAGGGTATATAAAAAGCTTTACAAGCTCCTAAAGGGAATCAGGTATGGAGCTGTAGAGGATTGAAGTACGAGAAGTATTCTGACAGACAGAAACTTTCATTCACCGAATCCCAGATCTCAAGAGTAAATTCTGTTGGTTTGGTGGAATGCCGGCAAGAGTAGATTATTTTTTATAGTTTTCCCGTGCCTGAAATTTGAAGGGAGATACCAAACTATTAATTGGCTGAGTTGGGAAGCGCTAAGTTTTTGAAAGAGAAGTCCAAAGTCCAACTCTAATTTCCCCCTGGCATTGATTTGGCCAAAATTGACCTCATTTAGCTATGGTTCAAATACATCAGGATTTTTAAAGTTTGGATTGGTATTCTAATTGGGACAGTTTGGAAAAGGTAAAAGACCAGGTAGGACATTCATTTTCATAATGTTAATCCTATTTACCCATGAGATATATAAAGACTCAAGTCTTAATTAATACTGGAGATACACAAAAGGTAATTTGCTCCCTAAAAGCTATAATAGTGTTTGGTATTAGTGACCCCCAGGTACCAGATTAACTTAGGTCTTCACTGAAATTTGAAATTCATTTCCAGTAGCTTCTTCAAATGTGTGGTTAGTTTATTATTTATGGTTACTATTATCATTTATTTATATAACACTAATCATATTATTCAGTGCTGTACAGTGGATATGTAATCATTCATTACCTACTACAATTACCTACCACACACACAAACACACACACACACACACAAAGTGAACTTTTATTATGTTTGGGTAAAGGAGGCAAGTCTGTTTTGTCCCATTTTACAGCTTGAGGCATTCAGAAATCAACCTGTTTGTCATTTATCAAAGTAGATGGATTACAGTGCAGTGTCCAAACAAAAAAACTCTCTGAAATTGAAAAACATCCCTGATCTTAAAATGTAAGGCCAGTTGTGGTCTGCGCTCAGATAAGGGGGTAAATGTATCAAACTGCAAGTTTGCCAGCGCGTTGAAATCGCGGCAAATCGCGGGTCTTGATACTCATGTTCAAAATCGCTGGTCATCTCTGGCGATTTTGAGCGATGTAAACACTGACGAGTTTAGCAAACTCTCCTGTGCTTGGCAAACACATCCCTGTTACACTGCCCTGGTAAAAAGTGAAAGAACCGATAAAAGTTAAAAAAAAAAAAGCGTGAGGTCCCCCCACTATTTATGCTTAACCCTATGCTTAACCCTAGTGCTTACGCAATTAACGTAGCGCTGGTAAAGTGAAAATCGGGGGGATCCCACGCAAAATTTTTCCCCGATTGTCACGGGACCAGCACTAGTCAGGCAGCACTAGGGTTAAGCATAAATAGTGGGGGGACCTCACACTTTTTTTTTTTTTAACTTTTATCTGTTCTTTCACTTTTTAACACTGCCAGTGATGTGTTGATACAACACGCTGCTATCAAGCAGTGTGTTGTATCTGGCGTGTTTAGAAGCAAACTCTCCTGAGTTTGCTAACTCGCAGCTTCATACATTGGAGACTTGTATAGCTGCAGTGGCAAACAGTGGTGAGTTTGATCTCTGGCGATTTTGCAAGTAGCGATTTTGACAGAAGCAGAACTCTGGCGATTTTGTATGAAAACTCAGCTTCATACATCGGCGAGTTTCAACTCTCCCGAGAAAATCGCTGGAGTTGCAAACTCGCAGCTTGATACATTTACCCCAAGGTGTTAAAACCAGGCTAATCATGATGTTCCCCTATTAGAATGTATAATAATGCTTCCTCTCTGACCATAGTAGGAGAACATTCTGCAATTCAGCGGCAGGTGCAGGGCATCCAGGTCAGAGTGTGATCATGTTATAGCAAGAGGTAAGTTGAAACTGCTACTGCTTGCTCTATTGTTTTTTGTCTTTTTATTTCCCTTTTTTATAATATATTTTCTCTTTGTTTACACTAATCCCTTAGGTTGGAAGCTTCCTGTTAAATATATTTTTGAGATTGTTTAACAATGAGGAAGCCCAAATTATACATAGAATGGAATATAACAAAATAAAACTATTGTTTTATCTTTCTTGCTCTGGAAAGCATCCAAGATTAATATGAAGGACCTCCATAGTAATATGCGTTTAATCTGCTTAATGTTATATACAGTCATCATCATTTATTTATGTAGTGCCACTAATTCCGCATTGCTGTACAGATAACTCATTCACATAAGTCCCTGCCCCATTTGAGCTTAGAGTCTAAATTTCCTAACACACACTCAGACAGACAGAGACTAGGGTCAATTTTATAGCAGTCAATTAACCTACCAGTATGTAGGTTGTGAGGCAGAAGTGTTAACCACTTAGCCACCGTATTACAATAGAGCTATACTCTAGATTTATGAAATATCAGCATGATCTAAAAGCAACTGGCATCTTGGGACATGGCGGGCCTGATTCATTAAGGAAAGTAAGGCAAAAAAATTAGTAATTTTTCTCTTGGATAAAACCATGTTACAATGCAAAGGGTGCAAATTAGTTTTTCATTTTGCACATAAGTTAAATACTGTCTGTTTTTTCATGTGGCACACAAAAACTTGATAGCTTATTGGTATACTGAAATTTAATGTTGATCTAGGACATGCCTTACCGAACTATAAATCTGTCCCCACATTTTTAATGTAGCTGCCTGTCATTGCTCAGACCCACTGATCAGAGAGGAGCTTACTTACTTCTCTCCCCGATGGCTCTCCTCTGGACAAATGCTGTGGTCTCAGTTACGGACGCCATCTTGCCAGGTTTTGCACATGCGCAGACCTGGGGTTTTCGTTTCATTCAAATTCCGGGCATCAATCAGCCTCACTATAAAAGGCACCTCCTACATGGTATGGTTGCCAGATCTGCAGGTCTATCCTCCTGGTTAGACATGCATCAATAATAAAATCTGAGTAATAGTAAGAGTCCCCAACACGTTTGACACCAATAGTAGTGGGTCTTCTTCAGGGAGTCTTATTATTGATGCATTAGAAGTCATGTTTCCAGAAGATTCCGGATTGCACACATCACTCTGCTGCTCCAGTGAAGTCAGCGAATCATCGATAGCCGGGTACGAGGTTTGCCCACAGCATCACTGCACATGCGCATGCTTGCACTGTGTCCAGATCGTTTCACTGATGGAGACTTGTATGCTGGACTCCTTCTCTGCACTACAGCCACCCGCTTTTAGCAGGAGGTAATATAGGATCACCACGGGAGGACCATTATTTGAGGACATCTTGAATTATGGACTTGGAAGCGTGAGTTATTGCATTAATCAAATTTGGAGCACAGTATTTTTACCGTGCATCTCAAGGAATCTTTTAATTGTTATTTATTTTGTCTGGCCAGAACCTGTTTATTTGCCAATTAGATTGGTATTTGTATGGTGCATATTTGTTTTTGTTTGATTTGTCAAGTATATATTAAATATTATCTCATATTACTTATATTGTATTTCAGTCACCATTTGCGCCATGGGAATTTCAATATTATCCTCACAGATAGGGCCATGGTTAGAATAAAACTCATGACCCAAGCACCGTGAGTGAACAATGCTAACCACTGCCCCACTCATACATTTTGTGACATACATAATACACACAAGTCTAAATTTAAAGAAAAAAAGAGGAAGTGCCATTAGAATTCTTCACAATGAGAGAAAGTTATCCTCTCTCACTTATGCCTGATCAAGTTGCATGATAGGTTATGCCAAATCCATTTCGGGATCAGAGAAGATGAAGATACTACTGCAGGAAGAAAGCAAGTAGATTTTTACTTATGTTAATCCACTGGCCTGGAATGTATGGAACAACTCTTTTCATTTTCTATAACATAATAAATGGTTTATTTCACTGAAATTTTAATGTTGGTTGTAATATGTTAAGTACAATCCAGTTCCAAAAGGTCATTTATTTAAGGTCCAACATTTAGGCAATCCAAAAGGTCCCTGACTTCTTATGCAAGTGCTGATGCTTTACTCATTCTTGATGATCCCACTAGCAAAAAAAAAAACAGGTTAGCAGGAGCTAAGAAAGTCCCATAATGTCTGACAAACTATCCTTGCTCCTGAATATCTGGGGTTTTTTCATACAGGTAATGCGTTGTCAGTAGACAAAAAGCTGCCAGCAGGAGCATGCAGGAGTGATCAGCTAGTGCATGG
The DNA here is from genome assembly GCF_038048845.1 of Mixophyes fleayi. Lineage (NCBI taxonomy): Eukaryota > Metazoa > Chordata > Amphibia > Anura > Limnodynastidae > Mixophyes > Mixophyes fleayi. Next base: position 102,767,974 of record NC_134404.1, on the reverse strand, counting down.
AATATATTATGGAAATCACTGGACACCCTGAAACTTCGGGTAACCTTTTGGTCTGAGTTGTACTTAGGATATACCACTTAAAACTAGGGTTGTGCACCGGGCACTTTTAGTGTTTTGTGGTTTAGGTTTTGGGTTCTGATTAGCTTGAGGTTTTGGGTTCTGATTTGTTTTGCCAAAACACCTGCCGAAAGGTTTTCGTTCTGATTTAGGGTTTTGGGTTCTGATTTATTTTTAAAAAAGCATAAAAAGCGCTAAAATCCAGTTTTTATGTTTTTTTACACTCCTACGCTATTATTAACCTCAATAACATTCAATAACAATCATTTCCACTAATTTCCAGTCTATTCTGAACACCTCACACCTCACAATATTGTTTTTAGTCCAAAATGTTGCACCGAGGTAGCTTTCTGGACTGCGTAGTGGAGTGGCCCCGGTACCCAATTTGGTACCGGGGCCACAATACCTCTCCAACTGATCTGAATTCCACTGCACAGATGGCTGCTCCTCCATCCTCTGCAGCATATAGAGGGTGGAGTTCTAGCGCGTCAATACCTTTTGTTTTCGTTCATGACAGTGCATTTTAATTATTTTTGGATTTGGCCCCAACACTGAATGTAGTTTAATATCTGATACGTATCTATCTGGACTGCGTAGTGGAGTGGCCCCGGTACCCAATTTGGTACCGGGGCCACAATACCTCCTCCAACAGGTCTGAATTCCACTGCACAGATGGCTGCTCCTCCATCTTCTGCAGCATATAGAGGGTGGAGTTCTAGCGCGTCAATACCTCTTGTTTTCGATCATGCCATGCATTTTAATAATTTTTGGATTTGGCCCCAACACTGAATTCCACTGCACAGATGTCTGCTCCTACATCCGCCAACAGGTCTGAATTCCACTGCACAGATGGCGGACACCGGATGCACGTCTAACACCAACATAGCTGTTAAGGCCGCAGTTATTTTTGGGTACAGCAGCAACAGTGAACGTAGTTTGACTTTTAAATAGCAGTACCTAGTATTTTTTGGTACAGCAGCAACAGTGAACGTAGTTTGACTTTTAAATAGCAGTACCTAGTATTTTTTGGTACAGCAGCAACAGTGAACGTAGTTTGACTTTTAAATAGCAGTACCTATTATTTTTTGGTACAGCACCAACAGAGAACGTAGTTTGACTTTTAAATAGCAGTACCTATTATTTTTTGGTTACAGCAGCAACAGAGAACGTAGTTTGACTTTTAAATAGCAGTACCTAGTATTTTTGGTTACAGCACCAACAGAGAACGTAGTTTGACTTTTAAATAGCGGTACCTAGTTTTTTTGGTACAGCAGCAACAGTGAACATAGTTTGACTTTGAAATAGCAGTACCTAGTATTTTTTAACTAATTTTATTTATATATTTTTTTCAATTATTTTTGTATAATTTTTTTTAATTATTTTTGTATAAGTTTTTATAATTTTTTTTTTACTTTTTTTATAACGTTTGAATAATTTTGAAATAACAATGCCCTTAGCAGAACAGAGCACAGGACACAGGCAGCACCACTGGACTCAGCAGGACAGAGCACAGGACACAGCACCACTGGATTCAGCAGGACAGAGCACAGGACAAAAGCACCACTTGAATCAGCAGGACAGAGCACCGGACAAAGCACAAAGAACCACTAAACTGATCAGGAGCTCCCTAACTACAACCTCCCTCACGAGTGATCACAGCCAGAATGAAGATGGCGCCCGCAAGGTGAGTATTTATGACATCCGAGTCTCGCGAGATCCGACGCGAGACTTGGATGTCATAGCCTCGGTTGGCTCCGTTTGGCGCCCGGAAGTTCCCGAACAGTGCTCGGATCCCGTTGGATCCGCACTGTTCCAGTGGGCTCTGATTTGCGGAATCCGAGCCCGCTCATCCTTACTTAAAACCACATTTTCAGTGTTGGGTAGAATTATCATTTCAATAGGTTAGACAGATCTCTCTCATGTTTTGTATTTAGAGGCAAAGAGAAACCTTTAATTCAATAATATTGATGATCAGATCTGGAAAGTCATCACGTTCTATTGAACTAAACACTTTTTTTTACTTTTGACAACTATATAATAATAAACCTTTCTACAAGACATACTTCTATTTTTTATTTGTTTCCTAGAAGTAGTATTTAAGCGTTATTTTTACTGGCAACCCTTTTTTTTTATTTCCTGTCTTTAAATATTAGTACCACATTGTGGCTTTGCTCCTCACTATGTAATAAATGCAATTTCTAAACTGATATTACTCTGGAATTGTTTTCAATTTGGATATATTTTAAATTTTATTATATAATTTCCCATGCCCTTTAAGGAGGGATGATCAAGGTGTTTTTGTATTCATCAGCTCTGCTTTTCTATTGCTCCCCTTCATTTCAAAATTTAGCACTGAGTGACCTTCGTAACATTCTCCAGGTCAAGCCAGCTAGTAAAAACACACGTTGGACTTCTGACCCAACAGCTTTTTAAGCAAAGGTGCATGGTAACCAGTTCTAGAGTTAGTGTGGTTTGGGTATTTGAAAACAAAAGACTAACAAATGATAGCCCTTTGCTCTAAAACAAATAACATATAAATCATTATGTGTCACCATATACCATATACATAAGCAGCAGAATTTTGTGCACAGAGGGCCAGATTCAATAAGGAAATTAAGGCAAAAAAAATAAGATTTTTACTCACCGTAAAATCCATTTCTCTGACTCCATTGGGTGACACTGCAAGACATTGGGGTGTATTAGTGGGCTCAAAAGTCTTGTCACTTTAACTGCTAAGTCTTTAGACTCTTTCCCTGCTATGCCCCTCCTCTCCCGAGAGATCCTCAGTTTTGAATAACCAAGAGTGAACGTAAAGGAGGTAATATAACCTGGACATGTCTTAACTTATAAAGAACCATAACCAAAGTTTTCACACACAGAACTATTTACAGATCAAGGGAGGGTGTGCAGTGTCCCCCAATGGAGTCAGAGAAATGGATTTTACGGTGAGTAAAAATCTTATTTTCTCTTTCCTGCCATTGGGGGACACTGCGAGACATTGGGTATATACCAAAGCTTCCTCAAGGGTGGGAATGCTCTGGACCAGCTGCACGCATAATCCTGCGACCAAAACTTGCATCAGCCGATGCAAAGCCTTGAAATCTATAAAGTTTAGTAAATGTGTGGACGGAAGACCAAGTTGCCGCTCTACACAACTGTTCCGCCAACACCCGTGTCTAGCCGCCCAGGAGGCACCCACTGCCCTAGTAGAATGTGCCCTTAAGTTCTGCGGAACTGCTAGAGAAGCTGGAATGTAAGCCTCATGAATCGTGGATGTAAGCCTCACGAATCGTGGACGTGATCCACCGGGCAATTGACTGCTTTGAAGCAGACCAGCCTCTTTTATTGGCATCATATAAAATAAAAAGATCTCTGGTCTTTCTGACCTGAGATGTACGGTCTACATAACTCTGTAGAGCTCGTACCACATCCAAGTACTGCATAGACCCTTCTGAAGAGTCTTTCTTTGGTTGGAACGCAAGGACAACAATTTCCTGATTTAGGTGGAACCTGGAAACCACCTTAGGAACAAAAGAAGGCTTGGTACGATGGACCGCCCTATCAGCATGAAAAATAAGAAAGGGAGGGTCACAGCGAAGCGCTCCGTGCTCAGACACTCTACGAGCTGAAGCTATAGCCAGCAAAAATACCGTCTTCCACGTAAGATACCGTAAGTCAATAGACTCTAAAGGTTCAAACGGAGGCCTAGAAAGAGCACGAAGAACCAGATTGAGGTCCCAGGGCTCGACAGGATGGCAAAAAGGAGATTGTATAGGTAATACCCCCTGTAAAAATGTCTTGATATTTGAATAATCAGCAATCTTTTTCTGAAAGTAGGCAGAAAGGGCGGATCTGAGAACCACGCCCTGCGTGGCCAAAATGGAGCTATTAGAATAGCAGGAACTCTCTTCACCTTCTTTAGCACCCGAGCAATCATTGGAATGGGCGGGAAAATGTACACCATCCGGTATTGCCAAGGGGCCAACAAGGCATCTACTATTTCTGCCGCTGGGTCTCGAGCTCTTGCGCCATAGCGCGGAACCTGATGGTTCAGACTGGACGCCATCAGGCCTATTTCTGGACAGCCCCAACGCTCCACCAGTAGGGAGAATACCTGACTGTTTAGAGCCCATTCCCCGGGATGAAGAGTATGTCTGCTGAGGAAGTCTGCTTCCCAATTCCTCACCCCTGGAATGTGAATGGCTGAAATCTTGGGAACCTGAAGTTCTGCCCACGCTAATATGCGTCTGGCCTCTCGTATGGCAGCAGCGCTGCGAGAGCCCCCCTGATGATTTATGTACGCTACCGTGGTGGCGTTGTCAGACTGAATCTGAAGAGGTTTTCCTCTTAGAAATTCCTGGGCTCCTATCAGAGTATTGTACACTGCTCTGAGCTCTAGAATATTTATCGGAAGAATGGATTCCTGAGGGGACCAGAGACCCTGAAGCCTCAGGGTTCCTGTTACTCCCCCCCACCCCAACAGACTGGCGTCTGTTGTGACTAGAGTCCAAGACCAGGTCTGTAAGGATTGGCCTCTCTCCAAGTTGGATCGGGACGTCCACCAGACAAGAGAAAGCCTTGTGGGTGTGGACAGATGAACAATCTGTTTGTCTAAATTCTTCTGAGACCCTGACCACTTTCGCAAGATCTCTGCCTGAAGTGGACGGGAGTGAAACTGCGTAAAAGGAACTGCCTCGAATACCGAGACCATTGTCCCCAGAAACTTCATGCAACTGAGTACCGAGACTCTCTTTTTCAATTTTCTGCAGAGCTAAGACTTTTTCTGCTGAAAGAAAAACTCTCAGAGACTGAGTATCGAATAGCAGACCCAAGAAGTGCATCTGTTGAGTTGGCACTAGCGATGACTTGGGTAAGTTCAACACACAGCCGTGACTCTGAAGAAACTGCATAACAGTCTGAATCTGTTGGGATAAAAGAATCGCAGACGATGCCTTCAACAAGAGGTCGTCTAGATAAGGGATAATTGTTATACTCTTCTGATGCAATAGACTGGCCATGACTGCCATGATCTTGGTAAAGACTCTGGGGGCGGTAGCCAGGCCGAAGGGGAGAGCCCTGAACTGAAAATGCGCCTCTCCTACTGCGAACCGAAGGAGACTCTGGTGTCCCTCCCAAATCGGTACATGCAGGTAGGCATCCTTAATGTCTAACGATTCCAAAAACTCCCCTTTTTCTATCCCTGCTATCACAGAGCATAGGGATTCCATGCGAAATTTCTGAATCTTCAGCTGCTTGTTTAGTGACGGAAGATTCAGGATGGGCCGGAAGGATGCATCTGGCTTTGGCTCCAGGAAGAGGTTTGAATAAAAACCTTGACCCCTTTCTAGAGGAGGAACATGAACTATTACCTGCACAGTAAGAAGCTTTTGAATCGCTTCCTGCAGTGCAACATGTCTGAGGGGACAAGAGGATAGGAGTGACGAAGAATCTGTGACGGGGGGAGTGGGCTAGATCTATGACATAACCCTGGGACACAATTCATCGAACCCATAGATCCGTCGTGGACATCCACCACTGATCCCTGAATTGAAGAAGTCGTGCCCCCACCTGATGCTCCCCCCGAAGAACTATGTCACGCGGAGGGTTTGTCTGTTGGACGAGCAGAACCTCTCCTTGCTGCACCTCTACCTCCTCTGCTTCTATTAGCGGATGCCCTAGACGCTGAGAACTGTCCTCTGCTAAAAGAACCTCCTCCTCTGGAAAAATTCTGAAAGGAGCGAAACCTACCCTGACGAGGCCTGTTTGAGACCGTGGGTAGAGAAGTGCTCTTTCCCCCGTAGTCTCCTGAATAACCCTTTCGAGCCCTGCCCTGAATAGAGTTAATCCCTCAAAGGGTAAATTCTCTAAAGCTCTTTTAGAGTCTGCATCCACTGACCAAGTCCGTAACCATAGGTTACGACGAGCTGCTACAATAAGAGCAGAGGCCTGAATCTTCAGCTGCTTGTTTAGTGACCGAAGATTCAGGATGGGCCGGAAGGATGCATCTGGCTTTGGCTCCAGGAAGAGGTTTGAATAAAAACCTTGACCCCTTTCTAGAGGAGGAACATGAACTATTACCTGCACAGTAAGAAGCTTTTGAATCGCTTCCTGCAGTGCAACATGTCTGAGGGGACAAGAGGAGAGGAGTGACGAAGAATCTGTGACGGGGGGAGTGGGCTAGATCTATGACATAACCCTGGGACACAATTCCTCGAACCCATAGATCCGTCGTGGACATCCACCACTGATCCCTGAATTGAAGAAGTCGTGCCCCCACCTGATGCTCCCCCCAAAGAACTATGTCACGCGGAGGGTTTGTCTGCTGGACGAGCAGAACCTCTCCTTGCTGCACCTCTACCTCCTCTGCTTCTATTAGCGGATGCCATAGACGCTGAGAACTGTCCTCTTCTAAAAGAACCTCCTCCTCTGGAAAAATTCTGAAAGGAGCGAAACCTACCCTGACGAGGCCTGTTTGAGACCGTGGGTAGAGAAGTGCTCTTTCCCCCGTAGTCTCCTGAATAACCCTTTCGAGCCCTGCCCCGAATAGAGTTAATCCCTCAAAGGGTAAATTCTCTAAAGCTCTTTTAGAGTCTGCATCCACTGACGAAGTCCGTAACCATAGGTTACGACGAGCTGCTACAATAAGAGCAGAGGCCTTAGCATTCACTGATACTGCATCCATGGCAGCGTTCGCTACATACTCCGAAGTTTCTAGTACGTGCTCAGCTAGAACAACGAGCTCTGTACGCGGAGTGTTATTTCTAAGACCTCTAATCAAAGCCTCCATCCATAATTGTACAGCTTTGTTAGCCCAGGCTACAGCAATATTTGGTCTAAACAGACTTCCTACAGCGGTATACGCTGAGCGAAGAGCTAGATCAAACTTCTTATCAGTGTAGTCCTTAAGGGCTATTCGTTCTTGGACAAGAATAGCCGAAGATGAAGCTAACCGAGCTACCGGAGTGTCCACCCTAGGCAAAGTCTCCCATTTTACTGTGTCCTCAGGAGGCAGAGGATAAAGGGACTTAAACTTTCCCGGCATCATAAACTGCTTATTTGGCTTCTGCCAAGCTTCAGAAATGCGGGAATATTGATAACTGTGCCTTAGGTCTTTTAAATATAGAGATACCCTTTGGTGCTGAGGGCTCCGGATCAGCCAACCCTAAGGTATGCCTGATTCCCAAAATAAGACTATCCACAGTCGTGGAGACTCAGAATCATAGAGAGCCTCCCCTTCTGGGTCTATATCTACCTCACCTTCCTCTGCTGAGGAGAGATCAGAGAGCTGATCTATGTCCAGACCTGCATCAGTAATGGCTCTCTTACCCCTCTGGGCAATAGATACTAACCTATCTTCCCTGTGGGTAGACCCTGCCTGTGATGTGGAAGCATTCTCGTCAGACTGACTGCCTGCAAGTGTAAGTGGGGTAGTGTTGTCACGTACCTCTGTTACCCGCAGCATCACGGCATCACGTCAGTTTCTCCACAGCCAAAGACAAGCATTGCATCCAGGGCGGTTCTACCAGTGCAGAAGACCCCTCCTGGGCTGAGCTGTCTCGCCTCTGAGCGTCCGCAGAACAAGCTGCGCAAAGGGCGTTTCGGTCTGTGTGTCCAACAGAAAGTTTTGTGTTACATTTAGAACAGGCATAATACATTACAGAAGGCACAGAGTGACCCTTGCTTTTAGCTGCCCCCTTCTCCGCCATTGTCCTGCTTCTTAAAATTATTATTAAAAGTAAGACAGACTAACAGGGAGAATAATAAGTACTGGAGACTCTTAAACTAGAAAGTCTCTCACACTATAAGCACGCCTCACCAATGCAAAAGCCTGCATAGTACTGTCTGAAAATTTTTACCTCAAATAACTCACGAAACAGTCAGATATAAACCTCCACACTGACTATTAGAATGCAAGCCTGTATCAAAAAAGTCTGTCCGCAGAGGAAAGGCACAGCAGAGGCTAGAGTACCGCTGACACGCTGTCTCTTCAGTTTCTCCTCACCAACCGACAGAACTGCGCGTGGAAAAACCGTCTGGGAGGAAGGGGGATATCGAGTATCAACTCCTCCCCTTCCTTCTGTTTCTGCCCACCCTGCTGGCCTCCGCTGTCTGGGTCCCCTAAAGACCTGGCAAAATGACAACCCAGCAGCGCTGGACACGCTGAAATCCAATAAACAATAAATATGCCCAGAAGCGCTTATTTTTTTAAGCGGTCCGACACACCTGCCACGAGTGTGAGCGCTGCTGAATCCCCTTAATTGAAAGCTCATTGTATAGAGGAGAGTGGGGAAACTGCCGGCATGGAGGGCGGCGGGGGAGGAGAGGCTGTTACAGCATCGCTCCCTCTGACCGCTATGGAGGCATCTTAACTGTCGCGGATATACCCGCTAACTGTCTGCACCAAACATTTATCTATTAGATTACACAGCCCCTCTCCTATATATGGAAATTCCGGCAGTAGGTACAAGGTAACAGAGCACCAGGCTTCTGATACCTGCGCTGGGGTCCCCAGAGAGCAGAGCTAGGTCTTACTCACTGTTTTCCTGGGTCTTGAACTGAACCCTGTGCTGCACCTGTTTAAGGAAGAAAATAAAAACATGAAAACCTATAACTAAACGGGTATAGGCAGGAGCCTATACCCCAGTGACCGAACTCCAAGTCACTTCAAAAAACTGAGGATCTCTCGGGAGAGAAGGGGCATAGCAGGGGAGGAGTCTAAAGACTTAGCAGTAAAAGTGACAAGACTCCTGAGCCCACTACTATACCCCAATGTCTCGCAGTGTCCCTCAATGGCAGGAAAGAGAAAGTAAGTTTTCTCTCCTGGATAAAACAATGTTACAATGCAAGGGGTGCATTGTAGTTTATTATTTTGCATGTCAGGAAAAAACTGGCTGTTTTTTCATGTAGGACACAAATACTTGATAATTTTTAATAATCTTTAATCTTTAATTTTACACTGAAACTTAAAGTTTGTCTAGGGCATGCCCTACCCCAACTATAAATCACATTTTAAATTTACCTCCCCCTCCAATACAACATGGTTTTGCCAAGGTTCAAAGTTACAATTTTTTTCGGATTTGCTTCCCTTAATGAATCAGGCCCACTGAGTAAATCTATACTGGGATGTTTTGACCTTATTTGTCCTGGCAGCACAGTCTTGAATGATTTTATTCACCTGTACACATTTTATTCATGTACCTTGGTTTCACTAATTCTTTTAATTGGCTTGTGTATTGGCTGATCTGAGTACCCTCAATGTATCTCTTTTTTGTGCATCATGAAACTCTGCCTATATTTATCTGTTGGGTCTAACCAGGAGACTTCAAAGTCTGTTATATGCACATTTATACACTTTGCAAAATTTGGGGAAATCTTACATACAGTATAAAATTTATCTGGGATACTACTGGGAGACTTTAGTGTGATGCTATAATATATACAACCTGACAAGGTGTATTCTATCAAGTTTGAATCACATTTCATCTATTTATTAAATCATTACACTATGAAATGCAAATGCAATTAAAGATTTAGCAACACTGTACAGTAACAGGATGCAGTGTAAATAAAATCACACACACTATAATACTTAAGAACATATACGAGTGGGTACCCAAAAGAAACCAGAATCATGTCCTAGAAGGCTGGGAATTTGTAGTATGGGCTTCCGCCGCTAGTTGAATGTTTGCAGAAGCATTCTGAGCCAGTATGCCTGCTGACATTGCGGCAGGAAGGTAGTGTTTGATTACAGTGATTTTTTTGTCAAAGAGTTATTCAATCTTTCGCCTATTTTTGTGATGACTGATTCACACAAACAACGTGTTGCTGTGAAATTTTGTTTTCTTTTTGGAAAAAAGGCAGCAGAAATGGTTTTATGCTACAAACAGCAAACAAGGAAGCTGTCATGAGTAAAACACAAGTTTACGAATGGTTCTCCAGTTTCAAACGAGGTGAAATGTCAATTGACAATCAAGCTCGTTCCGGACGTCCTTGGACCGCTAGAACAGAGAAAAATGTGATGAAAATTCATCAAGCCATTCTGGTAGATCGCCGTCGGACCATGGAGCTGACTGGGATTTCATGGAGTTCCTATCAGCATATTTTAAACGAGGATTTGGGCATGAAATGAGTTGCAGCAAAATTCATGCCCCGCTCAGAGAGACCATCGCCTGGCTGCGTGCCGAGCTTTAAAGGAACACTTGGAAACTTACCCTGATTTGTTTTAAAAAGTCATAACAGGAGATGAATCTTGGTGCTACGATTACGATCCAGAAACAAAACAGCCATTTAGCCAACGGAAAACTCCCACTTCTCCACATCCCAAAAAAGTACAACAAGTGAAGTCAAATGTGAAACAATGTTCATTAGTTTCTTTGATGTGAGAAGGATTGTGCACTCAGAATTTGTTCCCCAGGGTCAAACAGTCATCCAAAGCTTTTATTTGGAAGATTTGAAAAGGTTGCGTCACGATTTCAGTAAAAAACTTCCTGATTTGTGGCAAACAGGTGACTGGTTCTTCCATCATGATAACGCACCTGTCCACACAGCGATGTGTGTTAAGCAATTTTTAGCCAAAAACAACACGATACCTTTGCCTCACCCACCGTATTCACCCGATCTTGCCCCGTGCAACTTTTTTTTATTTCTTCGGATGAAAAAAGACCATAAAGGAAAACGTTTTGCTGATATTGAAGAGGTGAAACAAAAAAGGCAAAAGTACTAAAAGGCATTAACGACGATGAGTTTACAAATTTTTTTGAGCAAAGGAAAAAACGTTTGGACAAATTCATTGATTCAAGTGGAGAGTATTTTGCAGGTGACTGAAGTTTTAAAATGTACAAATAAATACACTATTTTTTTATAAATTGATTCTGGTTTCTTTTGGGTACCCCCTCGTATTTATATTTATTTAGTTATTTATTTTCTGAGTGCCTTGCCATCAATGTTTTAAGCCAGATGTGTGGTGAAGGGTAGCATGTATAATACAGTATACCATTATATTTTATTGAGAAGTAATTTGACATTACAGAAATGGAAGTTGCTCAATCAATTTATAGGTTCACAGCAGGTGCTTGAAATGGTGAGGTTGTCCAGAAAGGAAATAATACAGAGAAAAATCCCAACACTGCTGTGAGCCAGTAAAAGAGCTACTATTGTTCTTGTACATAAAAATGCAGAATTATCAGTAACATATATTTGCAAATGCATGATAAGCCACACGCCACTTCTCGGCGCTTCTGCTAATAGGGTGGTCCTAACTCTAAACAAAGATAATTGTTGTTAAAGATGAAATGCTCTTAAAATAAGGTGCTGTTATTTACTAGAATGTATTTTAATTGTCAAAGAACTTCTATTAATTATGTCTTCTCTATTGCCTTGATGTACAAAACTGTCCTTATGTACATTTTTTTTTAAGATATAATGTACAGACATTTGTAAAAACACACGCACTTTCTTATTTATAATGGTACATATGACTAAATATGTCACCTTTTAAAATATCTTTGAAATAGTTAATAAAAATATTTTGTTACAGGACACAATTCACCTGCATGAATGTATTAGCTTGCTGAGAAAGACATCATAAAAAGTATAGATATTTACCTTTGTCTGCGCTACTCCATTAGTGATGATAGTGCAAATGACTTCTGCACAGGTATTTGTATGCTCGCCCTCACATGTTGCTGAATCTACAGAAAGCTCAGATAGTTCAGACTCATGTACGTTCCACTCAGGTAGAAACTGCTCTTTCTGAATTTCACAAATATTATGTAAAATATAGCAAGGAGCAACTACATTAGGCAGAAGCTTGGAATCAATGTCATTTCTCTTCAAAAAAACACTGCCAACGTCCTTTCAGACATCCAAAGGCATTTTCTACCACCATATGGGCAGAGCTGAGGTTATGGGTGAAGCGAATTTGTTCCACAGAAAGTTGATGGTGCTCGGTGAAGCCCTTCATTAACCATCGCCGTAATGGGTAAGCTGTAGCCCTGATGATGTGTACTGGGATCTCCACCCCATTAATGGTCTAAGATTTCTGTAAAGCAAAACAACAGATTCAATTTATAGAAGCGCTGGTGCAAGTACATTCATGTGGTTGTCTGAAATATTCAATGTTATGCACAGCAGAATATATCTGTGCTCTATTTTATTTTTACCAATTCTTTCTATAGTACACACATATTCTTCAGTGCTTTACAGAGAATATTGGAACTTTGACAACAATCACTACACTTGTGGATCTTGCAATCTATAATACCTAGTACAAAAAAAACACAAAACATATACACGCTAGCCATCTTTTTCTTAAAGGACACAAATCACATGCATGAATGTATTAGCTTGCTGAGAAAAGCATCATAAACAAATATAGATATTTACCTCTCTAGGGAACAACCTGCCATCTTGCTTCTCCTCTGAAATCTGGTACAGATCCGAATTGGCATCATGGGAACGTCCAGGCCAGCCAAAAAAGACATCTGTGAAATTGAAAATAAATATATTTAGCTTTGTTTCACAATACACATCATAAGACACAGTCACATTAATACAAAAAATGATGCTTACCAATAGTTGTGGTCAACTACAGATGTAGAATAATGGAATGCCAGCCTTTGCGGTTGTAGTAATATACAGGGTTGTCTGTGGGGCAATAACAGGAATGTGTGTCCTGTCTATGGCTCCAGCACACTGTGGATATCCACGTCGCAGGAGACCAGTGACGGTGTCATCTAGTCGCTGTCCTTGAGGCAAGGAGATGAAGCGATGGTAAAGGGCTTTCAGCAATGCCTTTGTGACTTCATACACTAGAGTGCAAACCGTGGATTTCCCCACTCCAAGCAAGCAGGAGATTGTGCGGTATATGCCAGGAGTAGCATACCACCACAACACAATTGCTAGTCTCGTACTTGGTGCAATGGGTTTTTTGCAGTTTGTCTAGAAAGTGCTGGGGTGATATGGTCCAGCACATACTAAAATCTCCCACGTGACATGTGAAAGCTTCCACAGTAGACCAGAAAGCTTCTCTGTGACTGCATTCTCAGGCCCACAATGTTTGGTTAATTGTCGTGCTGAATCTTAATATGGAGGAAATGCTGGACCTGACAAAAATACCTCTCCTCCTGCGCAAATAATGGCGTAGAGTATTCTCCCTCTTTGCCATAAATTACGCCTCTCTTCTCCTGAAATGACACTGTGCAAGGCAGCACAGTATTAGCAGCTGCATCAAACGCTCATTTGGTGCATGAAACAGCAAAATAACGCAATTAACCAGGAACTACACAATATGTGCAAAAAAAGGTCCCTTTAAATGACCTCATCTTTGTCAGCCAATCAAAGCGCCTCTTGTGATGGCTTACACTTATTGACAGGGCAGACCGGGTTCAGCATGAACGGGGTCGACCCGGGAATCTCCCGGGTCCAAGGTGCAGTGTAAACAGGGTCTGATGTGCTGGGATGCTCTGTGACTCGGCAATATCCCGGGTTCAAAAACCTGGGATATTTCCGGGGCGGCAGTGTGAACAAAGTATTATTTGGAGAGTATTTCAAATCAGCATTTTTTTATGATTGTTTGGGGTAACATCCTTGGGAGGTTTGAGGATGCCTTGTGGTTTTGAATTAAAGAATATGCATTACCAATCAGGAGGAATGGGGTAAATCGTCCCAGGTGACATTCTGTTTTTTATCTCAGTTTCTAAATGTATGAGTTACCCAATATCTGTATTGTCATTGACTAGAGATGCAAGACATCTGTATAACAAATAAAATAGCGCGGTGCATACTTTCAAAGTTTTTCATTAAAAAGACTTGTACTAAATAGTTACTTGCAGAAACGTACATATATATACATATAAATATACATATATATATATATATATATATATATATATATATACACATGTAAATTTACATTTATATATATATTTGACGATGACTAACAGTACTTCCATATAGCCGCTTCCACTTGGCTAATTGCAAAAGCTGATAATACTTAATTTGTTAGTTTTGCAACTATATTACATGAAGTTGCTACCATCTATTTGCATTATTTTAATAACTCCCAATTTCTCTATATGCTGCCATTCCAATGTATAGTAGTGACAGAAAACCATTGAGTTTGTTTTCAAACACTCCTAAAATACAAACACAAATTTAAAGAAAAGTTGTATTTTTTGCTTGTTTGCAAGAGGAGATACAAGAGTATAAGGGTCATATTTTTATATATTTTTATAAAATGTTCCAAAATAACAAACAAATTTTTTTATTAAAAACTGTAGTTTCTATTATTATTATTATTATTATTATTATTATTATTATTTTTAATATCCTAGAATTTTAAGTTGCCACAGTCCGTACATAAAACAGGGACATACAATGTAGATAAAATAAATGCAGACATGAAAACAAAGGGTATAATGGATCCTGCTCATTCAAAAACGTACATTCTATGTGGAAGAGGGCAAAGATGAAACAAGAGGAGCAAATATGGCTCAGAGTGGAGATTGTGTTTCTCTCCTCTTTTGTTTTAGTGTTTCTCTCCCCTTTTTTAGTGTTTCTCTCCCCTTTTTTTTAGTGTTTCTCTCCCCTTTTTTTTTTTAGTGTTTCTCTCCCATTTTTTTTTAGTGTTTCTCTCCCCTTTTTTTTTTAGTGTTTCTCTCCCCTTTTTTTTTTTTTAGTGTTTCTCTCCCCCCTTTTTTAGTGTTTCTCTCCCCTTTTTTTTAGTGTTTCTCTCCCCCCTTTTTTTAGTGTTTCTCTCCCCTTTTTTTAGTGTTTCTCTCCCCTTTTTTTAGTGTTTCTCTCCCCCTTTTTTTAGTGTTTCTCTCCCCTTTTTTTTTAGTGTTTCTCTCCTATTTTTTTTTTAGTGTTTCTCTCCCCCTTTTTTTTTTTTACTCTCTGCCTCTCTCCCCTGTTTTTTTTTACTCCCTCTTCTTTATAGCACTGTCCCTTTCTGTTTCCCTGACCTTGCCTCTCCGCTTCTTTACTTACCTTCTTTCTTTTCTTCTCTTCTCTTCTTTCTTCTGTCTTCTCTTCTTTCTTCTAGTCTTGTCTGGCGGTCCTCACTGACTGCCGGGCGTAACTTGATGACGTCACGTCCGACAGTCAGTGTGAATGGAGAAGAGAGGAAGGAGGGACGCAGCGCTGATCACGTGAGTATGAATCTTTTTTTTTTTTCTTCTTTCCAGCTCCCCCCACCAACGACGGACTTCCCCCCAAAATCAACAAATAGAAAAATAAATAAATAAATAAATTACAAATTAGCATGCGGGGGCCCGGCCCGGGCCCCCTTGCAAGCCTAAGCCCGGGTAAAATGTACCCGCTCCCCCCCTCTCGGCGGCCCTGGCAATGTATGGTGGATTGAAAAAGCTAAACCGCTGGCAGTTTTGTTCAAGTGCAGGCAGTTTGGTTAAAACCGCCATCCAAAAGACAGGACAGGACAGTTTTAATACCTGCTTCAGAATGGCATGATAGCTAAAACATGCTGTTTGAAATATTTTTTCCATTCAGAACATAAGAGAAAGCACCATTGACATTTAAATTATTTGGGCAATCATTATTTATTGGGTAAGGGAAAAAATGAATTAAATATTAACTTATTGGGGAATATTATTTATCATTATATTAAGGTGACAAAATTATTTAATTATTATATTATTCAGGCACCATGTAATGCCAAATTGTGCAACATAAATAATTATATCCACCATTAACAATCAGTTAATATTATTAAATATTCACATTTACCATTTAATATAATGCTACAATAGTGTCCCCTTTAAAAAAATATATAAAAAAAAAATTCCCTCACAAGTTAATAATAAATTAATTTTGCCCCTTAATCAATAAATAATGATTGCCCAAATAATTTAAATATCAGTGGTGCTTTCTCTTATGTTCTGAATGGCAAAATAGTTCACACAGCATGCAGTTTGAGCAATCTCAACACTCACAACCACCTCTTTCATTTTGGCCATTTGGATGGCTGTTTTGCAGCGGTTTTGAAAACCCCAGCTTAGTAAATTCGGCTGTTTGTATGTTCATCATTGTTAAAATTGGGATGGGAGTTTGTAAAGTGGTGGTTTTTAGTAAATCAAGCGGATTTAAAACCACCGGAAAAATAGGCGAAAAGCAGCGGTTTGAGCAAACTGTCCTTTTGTAAATCTAGCCCCTGGTCTCCATCATCCTCCTCCACTGCTACTAATAGACTGAAAGATTGCTCAAGAAAGTGCATTTCTACTCCTGATAGAACAGTTGTCTGCACTGCCTACATCACCTCTGGTACCAAGCAGACAATAATGTCATCCAATTAAGAGAAAAGTGGATCCCAGGGAGATAAAAGTGTGGAGTTACTGTGCAATTCAGCTTATTTATTTTATTTTATTTTATTTTATTTGCGATGGTCAGTCATTTAAGGAATTGAGCCAACATGGATGAGGGAGAACTGTGTTATCAGATACCCAGCTGACAGACCCAAGCAAAACAAAAAATAAACAATAACAAGAGGATTCTGTGTTTTTAGATAATGTGGCCATTGACAACATTTATTGGTATTCTAAATCTCATTAACTAGTCAAAACAACAAGGAACAAATAGTATAAATAAAAATGTTCTTAAAAAATCATTGATTTGCTTGTTTATATTTAAAATCTGGATGTTGAAACATTCTGTCATCTCAAAAACTATTTTTATTTCACATTTTAAAAAAACCCTGAAATATTTACCTCATTCCATCTTTGCCCATAAATGTTCCCAGTCCTACCCCACACCAAACAACAGAATTACTTGACACGACTTAGCTTGGCAAATGTGGGAAATGTGAATTTACATCTATGGTGTGTCATGATATTCCACAAAATGGCAAAGCAAAAGCAAAACTCATAGGGACTGATTAATCTTGGAACATAATGTGAACCTAATAAAAATTGGAAATTGCACACACACGTAGGCCCAAATTTATGGACAAGCGCATCTCATGAAATGTTTTCATTTTAATAAGGGTATAATTACGCTCTGGCTTTATGGTACTTGCCATATGTAGACAGAGAGAACAGACTGCTGGATACTCACAATGCATATGTGCAATATAAAGTCCCATCAGAACACATGGAAAAAATAAATAAATAAATTAACAACTCTTAATACTAGAATCCTCAATAGAAATAAATTTTATTTGTTTTATATATTTTTTTAACATGAAATACATATATCAGGATGGTATTAATGCCTACTGTACATAAACTGCATTTTTACAGCTTTTAGTATTTGGATACACCTATTTTGGCACTTACACCTGCTCTGTAGGTGGTGCAAGTGATATGGCTAAAATACACATACCTACAAGATTCCCAGAGCTTGAGTCAGATGAATGTGAGTGTGCTCAGCCCACCCTTACAGTACGATGCCTACGTCTGTAATTTAAATTTGCCCTTCCTTAAGTGGAACATGGTTTGTCAAAGTGCAAAACGGAACCTTCTCGCAATATTTATTCCTAACTGTAAATGAGACCTGTTTGTGTAACGAAAAATATTTGTTTATGCAGATTTTCTAGACTCTGACTGTTGTCCCCGCTTGCGACTGGAGAGGCAGGAAGGGCGAGGTAATGGACAGGATAGCATACTCCTATCAAAACCGTATCAATTGCAGTTGCCTGAAAGCAGGTGCAAATACCCACTATTGACGATGACTGTCTCCAGCACTGCTGGCGGCTTTTGATTGATCGATTGTGGATTTACCGCTGAAACTCATAGGTGTGTATTTTAGCATGGTTCTTTTCATACACATAAAGGAGAGTTATACCTTATATTTGGGATTATTTTATGTTATTCCAACATGAAAGCGAAAGCATATTTCGCTGTCAAAACAAATGTTTAAAACGTTGTGTCTAAGCGTATCTGACATAAACCTGGCACAGGTACTACTGGAGCAATTCTGAACGTATATTACAATTTGTCCAACTTTGCATATGCAATCGATTGCATTTTCCACTGAATACATTTTACATTGAGAATTTAGAAGCAAATTTGTTCTGACCTCCAAAGTGTTTAGTAAGTGTATTCATTTTCCCTTTGTGACAACTTTATACATCCTTGATTTTCTTTCAAGATCTGGATTGGTTTGTATCTTTATATCATAGTTGTCTACTCTCCCAGAATGTCCGGGAGACTCCCAAATTTCTGGGAGTTCTCCCGGATTCCCGGGAGATTAGGTCAAACTCCCGGATCCTAATAATCTAAATATTAATGTGGCGGGGGCTGGGCTTAGGATGCGAATCGCACGTCATTGTGGCCCTGCCCCCTGATACAATTGGTCAGAATGGGTGATTGCTGTTTAGGGCCAGATTGCGCAACACACGAGCCCTGTCCCCAACACGCCCACCTCCCCCTGATCTCCCGGAGCCCTCCTTGTGATAGTTGGAACGTATGCTTTATATCACCAACTCCATTAAAAATTGACTGAATCAGATTGCTACTTGACAAGGTTGTGCTGCAGTAATATATTCATCTTTAGTTTATGAAAGTGCTACTGGTTTTTTTTCTTTATTTAGCACTATTAGCAATTTGAAAAAATCTAGTTCTTGACTTGCAGTCTTTTGTATTAGTAGCTCACTCTGCCTCTATAGCCAGGTATCTTTGTCATAGGCATTAATGGTAATTCATTTGTTCCTTATTCAATCATTGTCAGATATTTTTTACTTTACAGCACTACAGTTATATTGAGATGGATCTGAAACTTTTATACACAGTGATCATCCTGTGGCAGCAATGCTTGACTATGTTTTTATATATATGAACCGTAACTTGCCATTGACCTTTTAATATTGAAGATTATCTGGTAACAATGTCTCCCATTGTTTGCTCTTTAAGTATTCAGTTCAAATGGAGTTTGAATTTCCTTTGCTTCTTCCAATCTAGAACAGATTAAAAAATTTTGAATTTTGTATTGTGATTGAATAGATAAATTCCATGTTTATCTAAATCATATTTGTATTCATAGATAATTAGCAATGTTTCCCTGGTGTTCGTACTGGTCTGCCAGTTGGAAGTGCACACAACTTCACAGTCTTTCGGACTTCCCCTTGAAAATCAATATATGCCTGTTTTGCATGTATGCAGGTCTACCTGAAAATGAACATGGTGGAAAAAGTGAAAATGTCACATTAAAGTTCAACCTCCTACCACTTTAGGACCACTACCTTCATTTGTTTTCCTTGTAGACATGCAGTATTATAATAGAAATTCCCCCACATTCGTTGTTCACCGTTTCGTAAATTCAATGAAAAACTCTTTTCCTGCAGTAGTCCAAATGGAAACAACAAATAAGTAAACCAAATAGAGGACCATGACTTCACGTAAGATTGCAGAGACAATAATGAGTGAAGGACTATAAGCTGGAGTGGTTAATATGCAAGTCGACCAATTAGAAGCTGGTAGGTAGTGCTGCCGGTGTCATCATCATCTTCACCACGCATCTTTACACCAGGACCCCATTACCATCACAAAATACACATCCGAAGAAGCATACCCGGCGATGCGTTCAAGTCTCATTTAGCTGCATTTTCATGGGGTGTGCTTCACATGTGTATACACCCTTATTGTTCTCAATTTACACCTACTGTCCCAGTTCAGCTTTTCCAGGTGTAAAGGGACCCGCAAGTATCTGTATATATTTACATCATATACCTGACATCCTTTCAACTCTAGATGATGTTGTATCTTTCGCCATTGATAGTTGAATGTGTAAGCTTCCTGGCCATGATCATTGGCATTGAATAAGACTGTTCTATGGTTCCTGATCCACTGGAACTACAGATGGTACACTGCTGATCTCTGATTCCTGGCTGTGAACTCATTGGAACTTTTTACAGACTTTCATCTCACACAGCACGCTACTTACAGGTAGCTAAACACAATAGCAGTCTATTTTCAGCTCCTTACTAGCACTGAGTGGCTTCATTCTGCTTAGCTCTGCATTTCCATCTCTGTAGTGCTTTGACTGTAATCCATATGAACTGTTTGTATATTTGTTTCCTGTATATCATGAGTCTCCAGCATGTGTGCGTACATCACACTATTCAATATTCAGAACTCTTAGTACCTGTATCTTCTTATATGGTGCATGACTGTTGCTTCAAACTGCATTGCCTAAGTTGTTCAGTTCTGTGGCAGACTATCAATGATGGAAACTCTTTTGAAAACGGATGTCAGTCTGTTATAAAGGAAGATAAAGCTAAGGAATGTATTTTATAGAAGAATTTGCATTCCTTTAAACCTCTAACCCTAAGGCTCTAACATATTCTCGTATCATATGTCTGAACTTTAAGATGGCAGCCTCAATAAGGAATATACTCTTTCTACAACAGTTGACCATAAAGACCTGATGTACTGTCACAATGAATTTCAGCACACTATATCCAATAAATATAATATTTCAGATGACAACACATTGAAACCTGTATCCTGTCTACCAAACATTATAAACTTACATGACATAAAAATACTAAAAACAATAGACAGCATATTGTTCATAACCTGAGCTCCTATGATCTGATTTCAAAGTTTTCATGAAGTCTGTTACTGGTCTATATTTCCATTTAGATCAAGGTTTCTTTGTCCTAGAAGTTCACACTAATTAAAGTCAATCTTCCAGAAAATGCTCACATCAGCAGATTCACAAGCAATATTGAGAAACTGGCTAGTTCCTACTTCTTAATCCATCGTTTGGGTTTACACTTATCTAATTTATCTCATAACAAGAAATGTAATATTTATAAAGAATCTCTCCTTGCCTCCCAGAACTAAATTTATGGACAGATGGCAGAAATTGCAACTGTATGTCATTTATTCTCAAACCAGACTATGGACAATTTCTCTGTTTAATAAATATATTTCCCTATTGTTATGGTGGACCTACTTCTTTTTGCAGAATATTACAATCTGTTAATTTTATGTTATATTCTTGTAACTTGACTCCATTCATTCTCTCAAGTAAGGATCCACTTCTACAAATAAAATATATATGCATTCAAGCATTGCATGCTCATTTAAATCATCCAATGAACCTTTTACTTAGTCTTTTATTTTTTGAGGGGGGGGGTGAAATAGAGCTCATTTAATGGCATAGTCAAGTAAGTATCTTTTGAATTTAGATACTGTGCCTGATTCATTAAGGTAAGTAAAGCAAAAGAAAATGAGTAACTTTACACCTTGGAGAAACCATGTTGCATTGGAGGGCAGCTACATTTAAAATGTGCAGACAGATTTATAGTTGGATATGGCATGTCCTAGATCAACCTTAAATTTCAGTGTAAAAATAAAGCTATCACGTGTGTGTGTGTGCAACATGAAAAACAGCCATTATTCAACTTATATTCATTTAAATTATAAAATAATAAAATAATATGCACCCTTACATTGAAACATGGTTGTGTACAAGAGAAAACAACTACCATTGTAATTATTAATATTATTACTATGAAGATACAAGCAATAATGCAAGTGTTGACAATGGTAATAAGATAATCTGACCATATGTCTTCCCCCTTTCATGCTGGACAATTAAAGGGAAAGCCCAGGCTCTGTAGATTTCTGACATCCAGCTAAGCCAATCTATGGACACTATCTCCATGCTGTAGTTGCCAAAACTGTGCCTTTTCAATACTATAGCCTATAGCAACCAATCAGATTCTAGTTATTATTTATTTAGTACGGTACATTTTACAAAATAACAACTAGAATCTGATTGGTTGCTATAGGCAACATCTCCACTTTTTCAAACCCGCAGTTCAGTAAATATACCCCCTGGGGTTTTACATGCAGATCATTTTCCAAATTGAACAAGCTGCTTGGTGATCGTATAACATTTCTATTTACCTGTTTGTGATCATTTAACATGCCTTTAAATCTACATGTTATAATAGCAATTCAAACACATTCACACAAGCACACACACACACACACACACACACACACACGCATTTACACACATCTGTCTCGATGGAAAAATTGTATACCTATTAAAGAATTGATTTTTGCGCTGAAACATTTAATGGGTTTAAGCATCAACTAACAATACTTCTGTTTCTGGGAACCCTATAATGTAGATTCTAAAGTTAGCACAATCTATATTACTACCCAGCTGTTCAAGGAACTCAACTCCTGTTATAAACCACTAATAACCATAGGATTAGTCTAAAAGTGTCTTGTAATTTGTGCTTGTTAAAGCAATCTTTCATGAAGCATAATCAAACAGAAGAGCAGCCTCTACTGGAAAGAGGCACGGAACTACAGGTAGAGTACAAAAGTGTATTTGCAACATCAAACATTCAGTTTGTTGCACTGATGCAATATTCAAGAGCATAGCAACGTGTTTAAATAGATATAGCTACATATATGTTTATCCTATCTGTAAAGTATTACAACATATATAGCAATTCATTTTACTATCATACGAAGGAAAATAAACTCATGATTTGTTGGAATTAAGTAACCATTAAGCCACACTGTATAACAGTGACTGGTATGCCTAGGGGAGGCACCTCAGTTTACCTCAGCTAAGCAACCATTTGACAACTCTACTTTAAACTAACGAAGAGAAATATGCCTACATTTTTATTAGTGCAAAATTAGGTTCATCTATATGTTTAGTACATTAAGAGAAAATAAAATCTGTATTACCTTTCTTAAAAACCTTATAAGAAAGTTCATCCTGTATACTGCGCCAGGATTTTACTCTTTCATTTTTCTTTATTTGGCATCGCAAACACATAAACAATGATGTGTGATAAGGTTTCACAAGCCCAGAAGTTGAAAATATAATTAATGGTACTAAAATATCAACTACTGAGGAAGAAAGAATCTAGGGGTCACTATTTCAGAATACATTAGGGTGGGAAAATATTGTATCAAAGTAATGGGGAAGGCCAGATGGATGCTACGTTGAATTGGGAGAGTTGTAGCAGAAAGAGAGTGGTAGATATAGCCCTCTATAGCTCATTGGTGCAATTAGTGGTCAAAGTGAACATTTAGTGGTATATTTACTAAACTGTTGTGCCGATTCTCTGCGCCTTCCTGACATTTTTTTAAAACTTCATTTTAATTAAAGACAAAACTGATAATGTAGCATTTAATTTCGATCAGTGAATGAGACTCCACCTGACACACTATGCTTACATCTGGAGGCTATATCTCCAGAAGGGCAGAAACTCTGAAATATTGTGCAAAGAAGGACAACTAAAGTGATGTTTGGTCTAAATTGCAAATCTTACCAGGAAAGACTATAGTATCTGTATAGCTTGGAGCAGCAAAAGCCTAAAGTATCTGTATAGCTTGGAGCAGTGAAGGGAGAGGGCGATTTTGCTAGATGCTTATAAATATATCAAGGGGTTTCACAAACTACAGGAGGGAAGCATTCTTCAGAGACAGAGAAGTATTAGAACAAGACCATATACACTTAAATTGAAGGGTAGCAGGGAGACTCACCTCTGCCAGCCCCCACCTCTCCCATAGCCGGGCACATTTGCAGTAGTGCGTCCCATTGCTAGGCAATGCTAATGCTATTTTCGGCACCCTGTTGGCGGTCAGTGTAATCACTGACTGCCCACCTTTCAACCCTCAGGAGACTTTATTTTGTACCTGTCTCTGACACCATTAGGGTGTCAGAGTATCAGGTCTTACCTGCCTCCAGGGTTCATTGTAAGATATCCTACTTCCAATTGCTCTCTGACCATTCTCCTGGATACTGATTTGGTTCTTTTGCCCTTCTGGTTTGACATCTGTTATTCTGACATTCTTCTTGGATCTCCCTTGGTACCGCATTACCTGAGTGGCTTGACCCGAATTGTTTTGACTACTCTCACCACTACTACATTGGTAACTGTCCTGGAGAACCGTGACCTGCGCACCTCTTGCAGCCAAGTCCAAATCTCCTAGCGGAGGCCTCTGACAGTCTTTGCGTTAGACTATGCGCCTCCTTGTTCAGTTGTGCTAATACCAGTTAGTACACAATCCTGATAGTATACTCTGGCAACATGGACGGACAGGGTGAACCATCTGCATGAGATCTCCTACTATGTTTGGCTCAGCGGGTGGGACAACAGAAATCCAATCAGGCACAGTTGCTTCATTGCATCCAGGGAGTGGTGCCTCACCTGGATTCTCTCCAGGGACCTCTAACCACCCAATAAACAGTTCCTGCTATCATGTCCTCTCCTTCTACCTTTACCACCACTGCTAGCAGTGCTGTTTCCTGGGGTCTGCATATTCCTACTCCTGAGAAATATGACAGCAATCCTAAAGGCTGCAGGGGCTTCCATAATAATGCCTCATACAATTTTAATTAGTGGAAGTGGAACAATGAGGCTGTCACTCACCGGACTGTGAGTGCCATTTCCCGTGTGTTCAGGAACCGTGGCCGTCCGCCATCCTGAGGGTCTGCGCATGTGCAGCCCTTATCAAGCCTTCAATACCTGTTGCTTTTAATTGATTGGATGATCAGGCAACCCTCCCTATTTAAACCACCTGTGATCATTACCTGGTTGCCTGATCTTGGAGTCTCATTCCCCATGAGCCTCTGAAGGTGTTCCTGTGTTCCTCGTGTATTCAGCTTCTGCTGATTCCTGTTTACTGCTATTGTGGTTGCCAGACCACTTCAACTCTCCTGTGTTCATCGTGCCTGCACTCAGCTGATTCCTATCCGCTGCCTACGTTACTACTACAGAGTTCCTGCTCACTTCAACTCTCCTGTGTTCATCGTGCCTGTACTCAGCTGATTCCTATCTGCTGCCTCCGTTACTACTTCAGAGTTCCTGATTGTCTCATTTCTCCTGTGTTTATCGTGTCAGCTCTCCGCTGCCTCCGTTACCACTACTACTGGATACCAGACCGCCTCAACTCTCCCGTGTTCATCATGTTTCCAGTTTCACTTACTACTGCTTCCTGAGTATTGCTTCTTTGATTCTGGATTACCTGCCGTGCGCTGCACCAACCTGATTACCGCTTCCCTCCAGTGGTCTCTCCTCCTGCCGGCCTTCAGCCTTCAGGTATCCCTGCACATCGCTCTGACAGCCTGCTCTCCTGAACCACGGTATGCATACTTTCCATTGACTTTGCTTTTTTATTGCATATCCATCTGGACTGAGTTGTGTTCTTCTCCGGAGCCTCCTATCCACTGAAGCTATTGTTACCATTGACTTTGTTTTCTATTGCCTGGATTGCTATTGTAACTTTGTATACTTCAAGCAGCGCTGGTCAGTTATTGTTGTATTGTGGATATCATCGTGGGATCAAGTTCTGTGTGCCCCGTGTATACTCTGCTTTACATTCATCTCCTCGTGCCCCTCCTCACATATATATAGCAGTGGTACAACTTGCTGACGCAGACCACTGACTCCTGTTCCCTGTGACACCAGTTTCAAGTATCCTCTCACATAGCAGTGGTACAACTTGCTACACGCAGACCACTGACTTCCCTGTTACCTACCTTCACCTGGATTCCATTTCTTCACTATAGACAGCGGTACAACTTGCTATACGCAGACCGCTGACTCTCACTACCTCCTCGCTACTCCTGGACATTCCTCCTCACTATAGCAGTGGTACAACTTGCTACACGCAGACCACTGACTCTCCTCACGTTTCCTTGTCCATCTGGATCCTCGTGTACATTCATCTACTCATTACTAGTTGCTGCTAGTCATAGACTTTCCTTGAGCATTCTCTCACCATCTGCTGTTTCTCCTGTTCCGTTGTCACCCTGCTACCAGAGAACCATAATACCAGCTATATTACTCTGGTAAGTCCATCATCTGGTGATATCCTGGGCAAAGACTCCTAGTGCCCGTGACAGAGGCACTAGCAACTACCTTTTGACAAGGGATATTTGACTGAATTAAAGATAACCTGCCTGCTAATCTTGATGATCTTGTCTCCCTTAATATAAAGGTGTAAATCTGCCATTGGGAACATTCCCTAGAGAAGGATCATGTCCACCGCTTCTCTCTGTACCTGGCTCCTTGGTTTCAAAGTCTAGTTCCTGTAGAGGAGCCTATGCAGATTGGGCACTCTCATCTCTCTCATGAAGAATGTGGGCATCGCATTACACAATCATCTATGCCTTTATTGTGGTGAAGCTGGACACCAGCTAGCTTCCTGCACCAAGAGACCGGGAAATGCCACCTCCTAGAAGATAAAAGGCGGGGGTTGTCCTAGGATACAGTTTTCAAACTCCCTGTTCACTAAAGAATGCTAACTTCCTAATATCCATTAACCTAATTTTTCCAAACATTCCTATCATATTGAGTCACCTTCATGGATTCTGGAACCGCAAGGAACTTTATATCCACGCTCCAGTTTCCAAACTCCATTTAGCTTTTTATTCGTATTCGCAACCCCTGGTTCTGACCGCGATTGATGATAAAAAGCGAGTATCCAATGATTATATTTCTTGCATCACCAGTTCAGTGTGGATACAGTTCCTAATTCTTCCTCAATCCATTAATCCTATTATCCTGAGGTTACCATGGCTAAGGATACATTCTCTGAAATTTGACTGGAGTTGAACCCAAGTCATGTTTTGGGGTCCTTTTAGCAAGAAACACTGCCTTTCTGAGGTTCCCCTTTCTGGTGATAAAATTCTTTGTCTCTCTCTCATCTCAAATGGTTCTCCCAGAAGTCTATATGGATTTCTTGGATGTCTTTTGCAAATCCACACCGGACAGATTACCACCACATTGACCTTGGGATTGTCCCATTGATCTTATTCTGGGCAAAACCATTCCCAGAGGCAGGGATTATCTCCTATCTTTACCCGAGACAAAGACCATGTCCAAATGCATTTCTGAAAATCTTCAGCGGGGCTTTATATAGAAATCTGCATCTCCTTAGAGGGATGGCTTTTTAAGACCCTGAATACTTACCCCGGAACTGATTAACCACATCTGTGGGGCTCAGATCTTCTCTAAACTAGACCTTAGAGGAGGCTATAATTTAATATGCATTAGCCAAGGTGATGAATGGAAATCCACCTTTAATACTCGTTATAGGCATTACAAGTATCTCATGATGCCCTTCGGGCACTGCAATGCCCCTTAGTATTTTAATAATTTTTATACAAGATATTCTGAGACCTTCTGTTCCACTTTGTGGTAGTTTATATCGATGATATTCTGATTTTTCTCCTGATATTTTCACCCATTGTAAGCAAGTCAAAAAGGTACTTTCTCAACTACAGCCCAATCACCTCTTCTGTAAACTCGAAAAATGCCTTTTTGAATGACTCCAAGTTCCCTTTTTAGTTATCTTTTCTCTGGGTCTGGGCTACAAATGGACTCTAAGAAGGCACAGTATATTGTCAACTCGCCTCAACCCAGTGGTCAGCCACAAAATGTTTCATTGGTTTTGCAAACTACTATCACCAGTTAGCTGATGAATTCTCTACATTGATAGCTCCTATTACATCCCTAACCAGGAAAGGAGGGCCGTGTAAAGTCTAGCTTCAGAGCAAAGTCTCTGCCTACAAATCCTTAAAAGATGCCTTCATTTCTGCCCTGGTTCTCAGACAACCTGACCAAAATAAACCCTTTTTTTGAGACGTCAATGCATCCTCAGTTGGCATTGGTCCTGTTCTTTCCCAGAAATCATCCTATGAATACCTCAAATATTCTTCCTGTGAAAAAATTATGGCATTGGGGACAAATAACTTCTGGCTATCAAGATTGCCTTAGAGGAATGATTCTACCTCTTGGAAGGTGCTCAGAACCTGCTTACAGTCATGACCGATCACAAGAACCTAACCTGCTTAAAAGAGGCCCAATGCCTGAACCCTTACCAGGCCTGTTGGTGCTTATTTTCCTCATAATTCAATTTAATATTAACCTTCACCCTACTGCTAAGAACTCCAGAGCTGTTGCCCTTTCCAGATCTTTCGATAGTTCCGATCCTCATTGACAATCTCCCACTTTGTTAGGCCTCACCTTTGCTCCACTCTAGTGGCCCTCTCTCCGATCGGATGAGCATAAGGTTCCTTGACAACCTCCATCTGGTCTTCTGGAATCTATTTCAATTTCAAATTCTCTCAGGACCAACATCACTGTTGACTTTATAACAGGGTTACCGCATAACTATGGTTATAATAGCATTTGGGTGGTGGTGGACTGATTTTCAAAAATGGCCCACTTCATTCCTTGTAAAGGATTGCCATCTTCCTCCATACTTTCCCATTTATTCATCAAAAACATCTTTTGTCTCCACGGTTGTCCTCATGAAATTATCTCGTACTATGAGGTACAGTTTGTTTCAAGATTTTGGAGATCCTTTTGTAAAAATCACAGGATAAGCCTAGGCAAACTGAACAGGTAAAGCAAGACTTGGATGCCATTCTCCATTACTACTCGTCTGAACACCAATCTTCCTGGAGTAACCTCCTCTGCTGGGCCAACTTTGCACATTATAATCACATACATACATCTACTTGCTTCTCTCCATTTTTTACAATTTTTGGCAGATATCCTGTTTTACTCATTGCTGAGGCTCTAGTTTCAATGGCTTCTGCCATTGATTCCCTAGTTTGTGACTTCACTCCAATTTGGAGACAAACTTAAGCAAAGTTATCTGATGCTTCCCTGTGTTACAAACGGTCCATTGACTGTCACTGCAAGAACCTTCCAATACTGTGAATCCTACTAATTATAATTCAGGGCTGACAGCAGGTAGACTGCTATTTATTTAAATTTAGGGTTAGTGGGGAGGAGGCCTAGAGGGTTTACTCATTTCAAGACTTTCCATATTTAATGTACCTATCTTTTCTCAAGCAGGGACCCAACATTCCAGGATCGAGACAAGCACAACTGCAGCATTGCCCATGTATTGTAAGTGGATAGGAAGAGTTTGAAAATCTACTTCCCACTGCCTAAAATTATAGCCACATTCCTTGCATGGTGGTTATGTCCACTCTGGCTTTGTGGTGTGAAAACCTTCTGTTTTGCTGGACATGCACCTGGGCAGCACTAGATATGGCCATGGGTTGAGCTAGATATGCCTTTTTGGTGGCACAGGACACGGTGAATACGGTGTGTTGTTTGCACAATCTCCCTAAAAGTATTTTTTTTAAATGTATGCTGTCTGATATAAAGAAATAAAATGCTTATGTGACTTTACAGTATGATAACCATTGCAATGACACATTCTATACAAGTATCTGCAATTAGTAGTAGTTATAAAGAACACAAAAATAATGCTGATAGACATGCTTCTGAAAAAAACAAACCATAATGATCTTTTTCACAAAATACACTAATCAGAGAAAAATGTTTAATGTTTCTTGTACAATGTTTATAGTACATTCCCACTTAATGCAGCCAGTCTCACTTCATATAAATAAATCTCCTCAACCACTTCATGACCAGAGAGTCCACCCTTCCCTTCAAATTAATTTTTCCAAATTGCGGTGCTACCGCTTTGTTAGAAATAACTTCATTTTTAACATACAAAGCAAATTTTTCACAGCAGGTCTTTTTTTGGATGCATAAGGAAAAAGTAAGCAAAGCTAGAATAAAATACACTTTATCTAGATTCTGCTTTTTGTAACTTTTATAATTAATTTACCTGCAAATTTAATTTGATTGATGTCCTGGTTATAAATATATCAAAAGTGTAGTTTATTTAGCATTGGAAGTAGTGTTAGGACTGTAAATGTAGGAAGTTTTAAGATGTAGACAATATTTTCTCTGCATTTTGGATGTTAGCAGAGCCGGTACTAACACAAGGCAACCCTAGGTGGTCAAACAAATAACATAGAATTTACTGACATGCGCCAACATCAGAAATCAGAGCGAGGGAGTAGACTAATGCAATGATTGTCCGAAATAACTCTTATTCAGAAAAAGTCTTTCTAGGAGTCTTCAAATAAGTTTCTTGGATGTAAAGGGTATTTCAGTTCTTCTGAAATGATTGGAGTCAGTCCACCCGTAGTTCATATCACGGCATGAAAAAATAAAAATAAAACGAAGCAGCACATAGTGTAATCTGTAAACCAATTACATAAGGAATAGACGCCATTCACAACTTAAAGTGCATCAATAGTAATGGAATCAGGCACCACGTGAAATCGATAATCTTCTTAACCCCTTAGGGTATGTACTCACTAGACACAAATCGAAAAGACAGCCTGTAGATAACATGGAGTGGAATCGTCTTATAACATCATTCCTCTAATAAAGAGTGTCGCTTCCATCATAGTGAAAAACAAAGAAAACTTCATAGTATAAAATCCTTCATAAAATTTATTACAAACGATGAATAGATAAAACAAACATTCACTGATGTTTGGATAATCAGCAGATCTCGAAGAGGCAGAGATAGTTGGACTCTTACCGTCACAGACTAGACCCATACACGTAGCAGATGATTATAAACTGCAAGGCATATCCCGGTAATATCACGAGCAATGTCCGCTACGTGGAGAGAAGCCAAACTGAAAGAGTGATCCCTGTCAGCATCAAACAAAGGCTCCAAGAGAGCCAAAACGCGTTGGTTTATGGGAGTTATGTTGATCGGATCAGATGTTTGATGCTGACAGGGATCGCTCTTTCAGTTTGGCTTCTCTCCTCCACGTAGCGGACATTGCTCGTGATATTACCGGGATATGCCTTGCAGTTTATAATCATCTGCTACGGGTATGGGTCTTTTACATGATCACGATGACTGGCCAAGTCTGAAGAAAAGATTAAGATGTCATCCAGATAAGCTACTACAGAGATGTAGAGAAGGTCTTGAAAAATCTCGTTAATAAAAGATTGGAAGACAACGGGGGCATTGCATAACCCGAAGGGCATTACTAGGTATTCGAAGTGGCCCTCTTTAGTACAAAATGCAGTCTTCCACTCGTCTCCAGAGCGTATACGGATGAGGTTATACGCCCCCCCGCAGGTCTAGTTTAGTAAAGACCTTAGATCCAGCGATTCTATCAAAGAGCTCGGAGATGAGTGGTAACGGGTATCTGTTCTTTATGGTGATGGCATTCAATTGCCGGTAGTCAATACACGGCCGTAGGGAACCGTCTTTCTTTTTGACGAAGAAAAATCCCGCGCCCGCGGGAGAGGAGGACTTCCTGATAAAGCCATGCTGAAGATTCTCAGAGATATAGGTGGTCATAGCAGTGTTCTCGGGGAGAGATAGGGGATAGATTCTGCCCTTAGGTAGTGGTTTATCAGGTAGTAATTCAATGGAACAGTCCCAGGGCCGATGAGGAGGCAGGATATCAGCTGCAGCTTTGCAGAACACATCTTGATAGGCAATATATGAAGGTGGTAATTCAATGTGAGGAGATATCAGATGACAAGGAAGAGAGGTCTGGCCTGGTTTAGACCAGACAAACAGGACTTAAAGCATTGTGAGCCCCAAGAAGTAACCATCGCACGATTCCAATCAAATTGGGGTGAGTGAAGCTTGAGCCAAGGCAATCCTAGAATGACAGTGTTGACAGAACGAGGAAGAACCAGGAACTCGATGACTTTAGAATGTAGTACCCCTACTGTCAGCCGAACAGGAGCGCAGATGTGGGAAACAGACCCGTTGGAGATCCGATTCCCATCTACCGCGGTAAGGAATAACTGCTGAGGCAATTTGATAGTAGCTAATTGGAGTTGCAATGCCAGAGTGGCGGAGATGAAATTTCCGGCAGAGCCGGAATCCACAAAGGCTAAGGTCTCAAAGGGGCTGACAGATGTATGCAAGGAGATAGGCATGAGGCAGTCATTGCTAGAAATGGTGTAGTGAGTAATAACTCCAACTCCTAAATCGGCCTCCCTTCCACCGATTAGGAGGGGACGTTTCCCGGTCTCTTGGTACAAGATGAAATGGTATGACCAGGATCTCCACAATACAGACATAGGTTTTGCTTGAAGCGTCGTTGACGTTCCTCGGCAGAGAGTCGGGAACGGCCGATTTGCATCGGTTCTTCTTGATGAACCGGGTTTTGAAACATGGGAGCAAGGCGAGTAGAGGACGTGGCACGTTCCTGAGTACACTCACGGAAACGTAGATCAATGCGATTGCATAGAGAGATCAGGGAATCCAAATCAGCGGGAAGCTCACGAGAGGTTAACTCATCTTTAACTCGGTCTGACAGTCCTTGCCAAAAGGCTGCTACCAAAGCTTCATTATTCCAACTGAGCTCAGAGGACAGAGTGCGGAACTGTATTGCATACTGCCCGACGGTCTGGGATCCTTGGCGGAGGTTAAGGAGACTGGAGGCAGCTAAGGAGATGCGTCCGGGCTCATCAAAAACCTTGCGGAAGGTTTTAATAAGGGTGGTGACGTTGGACAGCATAGGGTCATCTTGCTCCCACAGGGGGAGGCCCAAGCGAGGGACTGTCCGGATAATAAGGACATAATAAATGCCACCTTAATGCGTTCAGAGGAAAAAGATGCAGGATTACACTCGAAGTGGATGAGACACTGATTAAGGAATCCTCTGTATTTTTTAGGCTCTCCGTCAAATTTGTCCGGTGGAGAGAGTCTCAGGGCTGCTGAGGAAACCACTGCAGGGGAGGAGGAGGTGGCGGCGCCAGCCGCGGTAGTCACGGGAACATTTTGAGCAGAAGTCATGGAGGCCTGGAGGGTCTCAAGGCGAGTTGCGACTCCTTGGATACAATGAAGTAACTGTGCCTGCTCCGCTTCTTGTTTCTCCACCCTATGAGCCAGGTGGAGTAGAAGGTCACGTGCAGAGGGTTCATTAGCTGAGTCGGTTGACGGTGCCAGAGCAAACTGTCACAGACGTGACCTTAGTACCTGCAAGTATTGGCACTACTACACCAGGAGGCGCAGAGTCTAACACGCCGCTGGTATTCACCAGGGACCCCCGCAAGGAAGTTTGGACTTAGCGGCAACGACATGCAGGTCGCGGCCCCCCCAGGTAGTTACTTGCGAGATATAGAGAAATCCGTAGTCAAACTGGCAGAGTCAGGAACCAACCGGGCAGATGAGGTACCGAATCAGGAGACAGAGAATGGTCAGCAGGCCGAGGTCAAAACCACAATATCAGGATGGAACAAAGGGAGAATCCGAAAGCGAGGTCAGGAAGCCGAGTCAAACACTGGCGTCAAGACAAGATAATACTAATGCAGGAACGCTGGAGACTAGGTAAACCAGTTGCTCTGGCACCCTAATGGTGTCAGAGCAGGCTTTAAATAGGAAGAAGTAACTCCTCATTGGTGGGCAGTGGATCGGCGGTCAGCTGTTCTGACCGCCGACAGAAAACTGGAAAGCGCGTCCCGTTGCTATGGCGAAGGGCGCGCCTGCGCACCGCGTCGCCGGAACACGCGTCCCCGTTGCTTAGCAACGGGGCGCTCTGAATACGGACGTCCGTCCCTGCCCGAGGAGGAGGCGCAGGGACGACGTCTGACAGTAATGTTTGCCACCCCTCACAAATGTATGAATGAAGTGTGTTCTCTACTGGCCATTTTGTATCATGTGACCGCTGGATTAATGATTGGACAATTTGGATCATATGACCGGGTTCCAGTGCTATTTATAAACGTCCTTTTCTGTTTTTTATTCATGCCTTGGATAAAACGGCTACAGATGCCATGAAACGCGTGAGCAATTGGAATTGCTTTTTTCGGTGAGAAGTGACTATCCCGGATCCCCGGGGTTTACTTACATTTTTTTTAGCACAGTTCCAGGTGTTTCAAGATCTAATCGTTGGTTCACGGACGGATTGTCTTTATCTCAATTAACATACAGGTCCAGTTATTGGCTCACAGACGGATTGTCATCACTTCAATTAATATACGGGTTGGAGGAATGAATTAATACCGTACAAAGTATAGATTGTATTTCTCAAATATATCCTGTTATAATCAAATTTATTCTCAAGTTATCTTGCACACATCGGTACTCGAGCCTATGGACATATAAATGTTACTTCATTGTTTACATCTAAGATGTCAGACATGTGGATCTTGTTGTATGGCATACTAATTTCAGACGATTAACACCAGGAATTTGGACTGTGTCTATTAGCTCATGTATATGTCGTGATTCCTCACCTATGTATTTTGATGTTTTATTATTATATTTTTCTAAGAATATTAAATATCTATTTTGGTTTTAGTTTGCATTCTTTCTGTTTTTTCTTTAACTCTCTCTACATTTTCATCTGTCCTTGCCAGTCTCTCTCCCCTTCCTCTGTCTGTGCTAGCCTCTCTACCCCTCTTCCCGTATGTGCCAGTCTCTCTTCCTATCTGTAACTCTCTCTCTCCTTTGTCTGTCTGTGGCAGTCTCTCTCCCCTTCTGCTGTCTGTGGAAGTCCACCTTCACTACAATTATTTGTGTTAGTCTCTCTACCTTTTCTTTGGCAGTCACTCTCCCCTTCCTTTCTCTGTTCCAACCTCTTGATCCATCTTCTCAGCTGTTCCAGTCTCTCTCCACTGCTCCTGTGTGTGCCAGGCTGTCTCCCTTCTTTCCTTTTGTCTCCACTTTTTTGTGTGATTGCATATCTGTCTCCTTTTTTTCCCCCTCTGTGTGTCTCTAATTTTGTATGTGCATCTTTGTGTTTTTGTGTCTCTGTTTCTGCATTTTCGATGTCTGTCCTTTCTTTTTCTCCCTTTGTGTGTCTTTCTCCCTTTACCCATCTTATTATATTTATTCTCTCACTGTTTTCTGCTATTTGCCCCAACACTCACTTTTCCCACAACTGGCCCAGTACCTTTTCACATCTCCCCTTTCTTCTTTCACTTCTCCCCTGTTCACCCCTTACTTTCCTCCACATACTGAATATTGCAATGGACTCATGGTGGCTGCTAATCAGAAAATGAATGACAAGTAAGCACAATCGTCTGATTAGTCGCTTAATTATGGATACTATTTTGTTTCTTGCTTTGTTGCTTTCTTGTATTATAACAAATACTGATTCCGTTGTTCTAAAACAAAAGAATAAAGGAAGTCACTGCAGTGTTCTGACACTCATTATTTTATATGGTCATGGTGCTACTCAGTAAACTGTAATATCCTGATATTTCACAGTAAAGGGTGCATTGTCCCATGTATCAAATCAAGTCATCAAATTTAATTTAATAGGGTGAAATAAATGAAATTATTTAACCTATACTTTCTAACAAAAAATTACCAGCCATTTATCAAAAACTATCATTACATTGAAAAAATGCCAATCATTATTAAACACCTTCAAGTTTTTTGGCACCATGCAGAAAAATCAATATGCAGATAAAATGTTCATGACATATCTGTCTTGTTTTGAGAATGTATCCTGTCAGCAACAGTGAGGTTTTAATTGGCCAGATTATGCACTTGTTCACAATTACGCCGCAGCTGGTGTTAAAATATTGCAGTTGAGAAAAACATTTGCTTGTAATTGCAAATACAAATGTAAGACATATATTCTTTAAAAGTAGTTCTGCCTATTGTTTACCATAGTTTATTGTAAGAAAGGGCACTGCTCAAAAATAGCAATAAAGACTCCCAATAGATCAAATGATTGTTTTTATGGGATATGTAATAAACATATGTCCCCATGCCAGTAGAAGAGGTCATTCTTTGAAATACATATCAAAGGGTACATACTTCTTATCAAATGGAACATATTGCTTAGCAGGTGGTGGAGAATAGCCTGAAAATGTTCTGCACACACTTATAAGATCTACTTCATTGTAAATGCATTTTTGCTTTACTACGTATATCATTTAAACACATTCAATATGTGCTAGTTCAATTTCTAAAGTTTTATTTCAAAGGAATATCTCAATAATAAATTGTTTGATTATTCTTCTATAATGAAACGCTCTTATCAGTATATACATATATAAATATATATGCTTATCATATTAACCATTAATAGTATTATATATACAATGCCACTATTAGATTTTGAAGTTGACATATAAACCACCCTATTTTCTATATAGCAATCTAGCCTTATTCTGTAATAATAGCGTATAACAATACTTTTTAATACTTTTTAATTTAAATTTTTATTTGTCAAATGGAAATATGGATGTTTATATAAGTCGCTTTTCAGTTGTAAGTTTCAATAATAAATTTAGTTGCCTAGTGTGTCATTGCCACTGTTTTTGGCGCTTCACTGTCCTCTTCCCCCTTCCTCAAAACTCTCCTAGAATTTGTTAGTAGATATCCTTTTTTTTGTGAGTTTTTTGGTTTGTTTTAATTTGTTTTGTTATTTCTTTGTTTTAATATTTTTTTTTAAGTCTCAACAGTAGCAATACATTTACGTTTTGAATTCTTGAATTATTTTACTGTATTGAATAAAGTTTGTTGACTAGAGATGATTGAATAGTCGAATCTGTACAAAAATTCACTGAGAATTCTTTAATTTCTGAGCTATTAAAACACACAAGCTAAATTCAAGAAAGTTGTTGAGTGATCGAGTCAGTTCCCACATGGAACGTATTTACGTTTTTTAATTGTGAATGGAGAACATCGACCTTGAAACACAGTGCTGTTCAAATAGAAATATGTTAAAGTGCTTTTTAATTGTGAACAAAAGAAAAAATACTATGGCATTTAATGAAATAGAACAAAGTCTTGATAAGTGAAGTAGTAGTTAAAAATTCAAAAATATACAGTATGACAGCCCCCTTTTACTTACGCCTGTTTTTTCAATATTTATAAGAACAAAAAAGAAGAAATGCATAG
Source organism: Mixophyes fleayi (assembly GCF_038048845.1). Classification (NCBI taxonomy): domain Eukaryota; kingdom Metazoa; phylum Chordata; class Amphibia; order Anura; family Limnodynastidae; genus Mixophyes; species Mixophyes fleayi. The sequence goes on along the minus strand of NC_134404.1, from coordinate 102,731,252 downwards.
GGCCCCAATCCTGGAATGTCTCATCTCTTCAGTTATACTCTAAATTAACTCCTTTAGGACATCTTTCATCTGGAAAGTTTCTTCTGGCCCAAGATCACTTCTAATGGAGATCCATAAGGATTACAGATACACCTTTGAATAATGTTTTTATGTAAAGGCATTTGACTACTACTTTTGATTAAAGTTATTTTAAAATATATTAGTCATAGATTATTTCACACAGAGATCCTTAAATGGGCTAGACAAAATATTAGGCACCTTTTGGAAGTAGTTACAAAAAATTAGATTTCACACAGATTATTCTCCTTCACTTTGGAACTGAACTCACCTGTGGTGAGTAGCAGGTTGCTGCAATATAAAATAAAAATATCAAATGAGTTTGAATGCAGAAATTGACGCATTCACCTGTTTTGTGTCACTGTGTATACTGCAATAAGCATGGAGAACAGAAAGAAATAGAATTATCTGAGGAAGTTAGACACAAGATTATAGCTAAACATGTGTAATCTCAAGGCTATAAACCAATCTCCAGAAACCTTGATGTTCCTGTTTCAATCAGGCCCATGGCACTGTAGCCAACTTGCCTGAAAAGAAAAATCTTGATTGAAGCTTTTATCGCATGATTGTTCGAATGGTGGAGAAAGTACCTTGATCAACTGCCAAAGAGATTCAAGCTGACCATCAAATACAAAGTAAGACAGTTTCACCATCTGTTGCCAACTCAATGAAAGTGGGTTATATGGTAGAAGGCCCAAGAAGGTCCCACCGCTGAGAGTGAGACATAAGAAAGCCAGACTGGAGTTTTCCAAAACACACCTGAACAAGCCAAATTCCTCCTGGGAGAATGCCCTATGGACAGATGAGTCCAAATTAGAGCTTTTTATTAAAGCACATTATCACTATATAAAGAACACCTTCCCTACAAACAAACATGAGTCAGTGATGTTTCTGGCTTGATGTCATGCATCTGCCATTGGGTGGTTTGAACATGTGCATGACAACATGAAATCTGGAGATTGCCATTACATTTAAAAGTGCAATGTTGAACTCAGTATCTTAATGCTTGGTCTCCATCAAAAGACATGGGTCTTCCAGTAGTACAATGACCCCAAACATGTTTCACAAAGAACCTAGGAATAGTTTAAAACATGACTGTTAGGAGATGGCTAACAATTAGGGCTGCACTAAATACCATAGAATACCAGAGAGAACTGGAGCATAAGAAGAGTGGACCAAATTGCCAGTAGAGAGGTGCCGGAAGCTCATCCATAGCAAAAGGAAGCGGTGGATTGCAGTTATTTTAACCAAAGACTGTGCTACCAAATATTAAGTTGAGGGTGTCAATAATTTTGTCAATGTCCCTTCTTTTAATTTTCTAATGTAAAAGGGTATACAATTTAAAATTCAGAATAAAAAACAAAGCTTCTGTGTATTAACAGAGAAACAATTGTGAAGACCAAACATTGTTGTGAGTTATTTGGAAAAGTGCCAGGGTGCCATTTTTTTCCCACTACTGTATGTGTATTATTTTGTATCTTTTGAAGATAATTTTATCCATCAGAAATTGAGTCCACAAAAGATCCCTATAGTGATGTGCTTTGGTTCAGATAAGCACATTTAAGTTTTATTAAGGGTAAGCAGTTACCTTATTATCATTTTTGATCCAATTTTGGTTTATTTTGCATCTACTAAACCATATTTTGGCACCTCTCTCTTCTCTTTTATGTTGAATATATTATTTGAAAATAAAAATTAGTGTGTACAAATAAAAAAATTCACACATTAGGCACTAATTTCAATGTGAATTCAGGCTGCAAATTTAGAACCACAGGCTCAGTTCTATTGCAAACATGTTTGTGGCAATAGAATCTATGAAATTTGATTAGATTTTGAACAGGTTCAACATTTTTGATCATCTCTATTATTGACATTACATCAACATTCATTCTAGAATCTGTTTTCAAATGATTGTGTCCACATGCATTATTTTAAATTTTAATGTATTAAATTTAAGAGTCCAAATTTTAGACCATATATGTACATATCTTCTCTTACTACACTATTGTTGTACACCTTCTGGGATATAAACCCTGTTGCAATTAGTTGTACCAACTGTATAGAGACATACCTAGTCTTGTAGACATCAAATATTATCACTAACAAATTTAATTACAATTGCAATTGGTTTAATAGTTTGGGTAATGGAACTGCAAAAACTACTCTAAACTCCTTTAACACCCTTGGATGTATTCCATGTAGACCATTGACTTACAAACTTTTAGCTTTGGATTTTCAAGTAATACTTCTTTAGGCTGTCTATAATTTATTTGTCTTCAAGTTTATTGCCTTATTATTCTTCCCTTTGATTTCTCTTCACATTAAATTACTTAAATAGTGATTTGTGAGCCGTATTTGCAAATTGTGCATACTTTTCGTCTCTTCATTTTGCACATTTTATTATTTGTATAGGCTCTTTTCGGCTAGCTTTATATGCTTTTATAATCTATGTGGGTTTCTCTGCATTTTATAAATAGTTTTCTTAGCACTTATAACAACTGTCAATTTATTGGAGAACCATATAAGCTTTTTATTCTTTTTGCATTTACAAACATACTGGCACAAAGCTTTATTGCATTTAATAATGCCTCTTTTATTTTATTACACTGTTACTGCACCCACATATCAATTCCAACCCTGTCAGCCATTCATATACATGATTTCCAGACTAAAGTCAGCCTTTTATTGCTTTGGTGCAGCTCTGTTTTACCACTGCATATATATTATACCAACTGATAGATGGTTCTGTCCTACCGGCACATTTGATACTACATGTCCATTTGTGATAACTATACTATAACTATAAATTATTATTATTTTGTTTTATTTATAAAGTGCCATATAATGCAGGGCTGTACATTGAGAGGATCTTGATACAAATAACTAACAACCAATGGCATGAACAAAAAGTAAACATGACCTTGCTCAAATGAATCTAAGAGGTGTAGTTAATAATGGATACATAAGGCAGTGGAATAACTATTGTAGCTGATGGTGGGAAAAGAGTGTGCGACTGCTGTAAGATAAAGTTTTATCTTCCATTAGATAAGTGACTGGCATTCTTGTACTCTACTAGTGGTGTGGCATGGTATGGTATGGTATAGTTGGAATGAGTGAAAGGTCATTGTAAAAATCTTAAGAAAGTCAGCTGCTGGCAACCATCATTATCTGAATCTCCTTGCCCTTCTGGTTCTGGAGATGACTTTTTGCTGCCTGGGCACTGTAGCGGTTATCTGCCAGCTTAGAGTAGTTGTGTGTCAGATATTTTTTTCATGCTCATTGCAGGACATAGAGCTAGAACACTTGTTCGCCATATTTGCAGACACTGTGGCAGGTGCTTCTCCCACAAAGAAGACTGAATATCACCAAAGAGGAAAGCGACAGTTGAACTCCCTGGGTCCAGCAATTGAAATTATATTACTTTAAAAAAAATATGATAATTCTCAGCACACATTGGAATTTTCCACTACCTTCTGCATTTTTTTAACTAGTTTATATTTATGAGAAGATGTTTATGTGAGTGGTAGGGCACAGGGTTGATCTAAAGAGGTTGCTGTCTATCCAAGTTGAGTTCCTAAGAGTCAAAAAGCATCTGTACTGTTCCAAGTACTAAATATAGAATTGTTTCCTTGAGCCTTGGTTCCCTATCTAATTGTTTGAGTGAAACCCCATGCAAGCAATCCAGATGTCATTACTCCTGGCTGATTTAGTAATTGATAGATTCCAGTACACATTAGAAATACTAAAGTATCCTATAATTATTTGCTTGAAATCTCTGTGTATCCTCACTGTTTTCTCCTGGTGGTCTATAAATTGTTCCTATTCGACAAAACCTCTGTGTTATCAGTTTCTAGTGTTAACCAAATCCAAATACTCTCAATACTATCTATAGTGTCCTTTACATATAAGGCAAAAACACCTGAATTTTTCTTTTACTCTGTCTTTTCTAAACTATGTTTAATAACTACATCCTAGTCATGGTTATCACTGTACCATTACTCAATAATAGTACACAGTGTAATGAACACAGGGGCAGACTGTGATGAAGGAGGGGCACAGTGTGATGAAGGAGGAGCACAGTGTGATGAAGGAGGGGCACAGTTTGATGATGAAGGGGTAAAGTTTGATTAAGAAGGGACACAGTGTGAATAATAGGCAAACATGTGATGAATGAGGGGGACACAGTGTGATAAAGAAGGGGACACAGTGTGAAGATGAGGGGCACAGTGTGAAGATAAGGGGACACATTGTAATGAAGGAGGGGGCAGAATGTGATAATTAAGGAGAACAGTGTAATAATGGAGGGGGCACATTGTGAAGTAGGAAGAAGGCACAGAGTGATGAAGGAGTGGGTACAGTGATGAAAGGGCACACATGTGATGAAGGAGGGGGCACAGTGTGATAAAGAAGGGGGCAAAATGTGATGATGAGGAGGCAGAGTGTGATGATAAGTGGCACAGTGTAATAAAGTAGGGGGCACAGTATAATGAAGGAGGGGATCGTTGTGAAGTAGGAGGGGGCACATTGTGATGTAGGAGGGAGCACAGTGTGATAAAGGAGGGGGCACATTGATGAAGGGGCAAATATGTGATGAAGGTGATAAATGAGAGGGCACATTGTTATGAAGGAGGAGCACAGTGTGATGAAGAAGGGGACACAGTATGATGATAAGGGGGCACTGTGTAACTAATAAAGAGCCATAGTGTGATGTAGGAGGGGGCACAGTGTGATAAAGAAGGGGGCAGAGTGTGATGATGAGTGGCACAGTGTAATAAAGTAGGGGGCACAGTATGATGAAGGAGGGGAGCTTTGTGATGAAGGAGGGAAACAGTGTGATGAAAGGGCAAATGTGATGAAGGAAGGGGCACAGTGTAAGGAAGGATGGGACACATTGCGATGATAATGGGGCACAGTGTTATGGATGAGGGGGCACAGTCTGATTAATGAGAGGCACAGTTTGATGAAAGAGGGGACAGTGGGATGAAAGGGCCAATATGTGATTAAAGAAGTGGTATAGAGTGATGAAGGAGGGGGCACAGTGATGAAGGGGCAAACATGTGTTGAAGAAGATGGCACAGTGTGAGGAATGAAGGGGCACAATTTAATGAAGAAGACTGCAGTGTGAGGACGGAGGCTACAAGGTGATGAAGGAGGAGGCAAAAGTGTGAATTTACAAGTGAGAGGGAATAATAGGAGCAGGAACAGGGATAGATTTAGAGGATCAAGAAGTAAGGGAGGAGTGAGAGAAGCAGGATGTGAGGCACAGGGGATAGCAGGGAAGGAGAGAGGGGAATATCTGCAATGAAAGCATAGGCACATAGGAACAGAGAAAGGAAACAGGACAAGGAAAGATAAAGGGTAACATGGAAGATTAGACATGAGGGAGAGGTGAAGGGACACAGATGAATGATAATTGGACACAGGAGAGGTGGGAGGGCTCTAGGTGGCCCGCATGCCCCAGCAGTTCATTTCTAAGTGAAAGTTCCATACCAGCACTTCTAAATTTCCACTTCGACCACTAGACTTATCCTACCAAACCTTTGTTTCTTGTACCCTTTCTTTAACCAAATGTTGAAGTGTCTGATGTGAAGCATAATTTTTAATACCATTCTTTGAACAGGAATAATTTCTAAGAAGTACAATAAGGAAGCAACCAGTCCAAACTCCTTACTAAGAGTCAATGGATAAGTCATTAATACCAACTGTGGCAATTGGGACACCTTGCCACCGTCTTATAGAGAAAAGAGTGGTGGTTTCCCTGGGAATCCACAGTCTAATTGTGCAGAGAGGGTTAAATCTACACACACACACACACACACACACACACACACACAGAGCAGGAGACCAGGTGGAGCACCTGGTCTAATCAATTAAAAGTCGGCCAGAGCAAGGCCTGACAGGAAGCTTAAAAAGCTGGGTTTGATCTGTGTGTGGGAGACTAGAGCCAAAAAGTGGCCAGTGACTAGCTAGGGACCTAACTGTGATAGCCAGTGTTTAGGGCTATGTGACTATGTTTATTTCTGTGAATAGTTCATTTGTTGCTGAAGACACTGCCAAGACTGTTTATCCTTCCTGACAATTGAATAAACGTTAAATGGTTCAGCTGAAACCTGTGTGAGGAGCCATCTGTTTGCACACTTTGCACACAACATATACAACATTACCTACCTCTCCAACTTGACCAATTTAACAATCCTAAGCATGCTCCTACAGTCACTCAGAGTCATAGCTCCTGACAAGCACCTAAGTTCTTTGTTTCTTTTAAGATCAACTTCCATATCAATACCTCTAGGAGTAAAGTCACTACTGAGAAGCTTCTAACATTTGATGTACTCTTCTTGGTGACATCATTGTGTTCAAGAACCATCAAATTCTTGGTGACTCATATAATCGCCCTCTTCCACTGGAACAATAACTTCTAAATCACTTTGATGATAGGTGAAAACAGAAAATTAATTAAATAATGGGATACCTGCTGGGACACATGCACAATCCACAGTCCAAGTTCTACAGTCATCCAAATTGCTCTTCTTCTTAGTGGTCTCTGGGGAAGTGATGACAAATTATGGAGTAACTGAGACATTAAACTATTGCAATTTCCTAATGTAACCTAATAAACTCTGCAAATGTCAGAATTGCATACAGATTGTATAATTCATGTGTCATACTTTGATAGCAGAAGATAACTTGAATGTGTAACCTTGCAAAAAAGTTTGGTTCTGATGACATTAGTTGAGAAGTCTAACATCACTGCAGGCATAACCAGAAACACTAGAAAATCAATAAGGGCAAACATATCATAACATAAATCTTGTGTATGATAAACTGTATAGGTCCCTCTATTAGACAATTAAGCAAATGTTTTTTTTTTTTCATTAATTGTATGTTTATAATAATATAATAAAGATATATAGTAAACTAACATAAACACCCACACACCCATACTCACATTAAAATCATATCAGTCCCCAGCTGACGTCCTCTACAGTTGAGGGTAAACATTTTGGGCCTGATTCATCAAGGCATGTATCTTCTGATTTTGAGCGTATCATAAGCAAAATCCTTCTGTACATGTCCAGAACCGGGAGATATGTCCATGAATGCAGCCCTGCTGTCTGCTTCGTCTTCAAAACCAAAGGACACTTACTACAGCCTACAATTTCAGGGAGTGACCTGATTGGTAAAGGGGCATATTGCCGTAGTACAGTAAGGATGTGCCAAACTCAAGTGCTCGCAGCCATGTCTGAATCCAACTCAAAGTTACTTGTTTTTCTGCCATATCTCTTGCTTCAGTTACAGGGCTAGTCTAAGTTCTGACCAGTAGCGATGACGGTCTTGTATGCATGATATAACATGTGTTTCCAATCAAGAGCAACTGTACAAATGTATTTTATTAAACAAATTCAAGGACTGCATTGCTTCTTTGGTTGCAAGAGCAGCTCTACTCAATAAGGAGGTTCCTGTCCCTCCCTTAAAATGTAAAATAATCAATGGAGAGAGCCGCTCATTTACTATGATAGTATCTTGTATATTGAAAATAGTGCCTTTGATCAGAGTGATAAGAGTGCGTATGAATACTATAGTGAAGACTAATGTTGTGCAGAGCCAAAGAATTGCTAATATAACAGTTATTGGACCTTCTTAAAATACACTTAATTACCCTGTTGCTATATTAAAATTCTATTATATGCAGGGATATAATTTATTTATTTATTTATTAATGTTCAGCAGTAGTAGTAGAGAACAGCAGACCTACACCCGATTTCAACAGTGCACATATTTTGAAAAATCCATACCTTGATGAACTAGGGAGTACATAAAGCCTAAATACATGAGTTTAATACTAAATACTAATTTAATACTAAACTCAGGTTGCACTCAGTATTCATGCCTTGATGAATTATGCCCTTTCTCACTACATCATGCAATAATTGTTAAACAAGTTCGATTTTTACTACACAAGTTTATCATCAATTCCATTTTTCAGCAAAGTTTATTTATTTGTGATTGCATATAATTTGTAAATGAAATGTATAGTGTAAAGGTTTAAATATAGCAGTAACAATTTTGAATGCAAGGGTAAGAACAAGCCTACAAGAAATCATTCATCCTATTTTTAATTTGGTTTTCATGTCTTAGCTAGCAGCTGAAAAGCGTATTTAGAGCAGATAGATGTCAATGAGCCCTAATTCCCCATTTATATATAAAGTATAGGATCTAATATCTGTAGTGCTTGGGACTTACGGATCTCCATAAAAGAGGTATTTATTATGGTTACAAATTATCCCTGTCCTTACTCACACTGTACTTGGCATTTCCCTCCTCGTTACATTGTATAGCAGTGCTCTACACAGTGACTGTAGGTGCTCTTCACAGTGACTGTAGGTGGAGGGACTCGGGGATCTTGTCTGTGTGTATGATATTTTTGCTGCAACAATTCTTTACTTTTTATCTTTCTTTCTTTTGGAATTTTCTGGTTAATGGATTTACTATGAATCATTAGAATAATTAATTTCACAATTAAATGAAAATGCTAGGGACAGTATATAATTTCAGTGTTCAAACTAGTATGGTGCAGAATACTTTAATACAAATGAAAATAAAATTTGGAAATTTACTAAAGTAACTTTTTTACAGATCTGCTAATTGGATATCAATTATGATATATCAACTTTGCTATTGTGTAGAATAAAAACATGTAATAACATGGTGCATGAGAATGAGCATAATGAAAGTGCTATCACTTTAATAAAAGATGGCAGTTTAGCATAATAATATGTATTATGCAAGTAAAAGTCTTCCAACTTATTGGTACTCTATACATTGACAAAACATCAATAACTTCAATTTAATAATAATTTTACAACCATTTGTGGATTTTTCTGTTCCTGTCCTTTTTTTTTATTGGAGTCTATATTGAGCTTGGGAATGATCTGCAGTAAGCCTCTGAATAAGTGGAGAGCACATTACTAAGATATGCCAGGTGTGCTCAAGCAAAGCTCTGGATATCCTCATATTCAATATACCACACCTAGACATATTGCACATAAAGAGGGTAGCGCTGATAAGGAAACCTGACATTTTCAAGGACATTCTCCAATTCAGTATAAAACTATTTTAACCCATTCATTTCTATGCACATATAAAGGATTCATCTAAAACATTTTGTGACAATATAAAGAATCTGCTTAATTTATTTTGCTAATCCTTCTCTCTAATCAAGGATTTTCTATCATGCAAACATCTGCAGTATGATTTTATGACTAATTACTGCCTCAATATATTCACCTTATAATATGGGTAAGTAGTTGAGAACTGGAAATCCATTGCTTGATTATATGATATCTTAAAAAATGTTATATTTAGAAATTGAAGTTTATGAATGGATGTGTTAGGTGCATTGAATAATTATTTTTTTCAAGCATGGCTGTTTTGTGATTTAAATGTTTATTATTACTATTGCATGTATATATTTAGAGGCATTGCTAATTTATCACATTGCCAATACTGCAAGACAGACCTTCCTAGTTTATTCTAGAACAGTGCAGTTTTCTTAGCATTAAGTGTCAGCGCAGTCTTTCTGCACTATTTTAATAGATATAGTGCTATTGAGTTATAAGGAAAGCTCACTTTCTATTAAGTGTAGTATGTTCGTATCTGGTTTGGAAAATGTTGTGTTTTTCAAAGTGTAAAAATGTATGATTCTGAGAAGCTTGTTTTATATCACTCTAAGGGCTAGATTTACTAAACTGCGGGTTTGCAAAAGTGGAGATGTTGCCAACAGTAACCAATCAGATTCCAGTTGTCATTTATTTAGTACATTCTACAAAATGACAGCTGGAATCTGATTGGTTCCGTAGGCAACATCTCCACTTTTCAAACCCGCAGTAGAGTAAATCTAGCCACAAGAAAGCTTGTCAAAAGGATAAGTAATTAAATAAGTCCTCTATCAGACCCCTCTCAGCAAGTTTGATATATAAAGCTATTGAGTACAGTCATAGAACATAGAAATGTACCATACCTTCAAGCATTCTGCGGTAGGAAATTCTTAAAATACGGCATGCTCTGATCCAATAAGACCACATGCGTACAGCCTTGAAAAATAAGTGTTGTATGAGCAGTCTAGATGAGTGTGACAGTATGAACCCCCTCAGGGTGCCCATAGAGCTATGTAAAATCCCAGCCTAGGAGGAGTGTGATATTGTGGCCAATAGGAAGTTACTCAGACTAAGATAGAGCAGTGAATGTACTGATGGGGGCCAAGCCCTATCCTCCCCCACCATAATCACCACCAAGTCCTAGCACTCTGTACATGCCACCCACATAATATAGATCATAATAACTCTAACTAAAAAAAGAGGCAATTATCCCCAATGGTGCCCCCACGCCCACCAAACACACATTGCTTTGTGCCCTGTGCAGAGACACATGGCACACCACCCTATCCACCCATTGAGGTCAATTCTATTTTGTCACAATAATAACTAATATAATGTGTTACATACTTGGGTAACATTGACTTAATTTGCTTACACATTTCTAAGTAGAATCTATAAAAAAAAGTATTTTAATGAGCCATATTTACACATATTTCAATGTTTTATTTACCTCTCGCAATTTGCATTTATTTTCATTCATACCTGCTGATAATTCAATGACTTTGTATCTTAATTGTACAAGTGAATGCAACAATGCATATATTATTTGATACTTACAAAATTATTTAAATACACTGCATTTTCAGATTTTAAAACAGAAATATTCATTTATCTATCATGCATAGCTGATTAGAGGATTTATTGTACTGTCTGTAGCTGTAAATTTCTTTTAGCAAATCTATCTTTAAAACCATGAAATATGGAACACTAAATCAGTTGTAAACTGTTTGAGTACAACTCAAAAACAACTTTTTGTTATTTGTTGGAAAGCACCAGGGCTAAATTAGGTGAGTGCCAGAGGTTAGGGAATTGTTCTATGCAAGGAAATTAATACTGGTAATTTGGTAGGAATAAATTAATTTGCTTGTCAAAAGTAGCAGTCATGTTTTGTGATTTGTTGTCAATTTAATTAAAATTAAACTTGCCACACTATAGACTTTTCAATGATAAAATCAAAAAATTAATTCAATAATAACATCAGTATAAAGCAGTTGACTGATTTCTAGAATGCAACAATATTTTAAAAGGCCATATCAAAAAGGTGGGTGTTCAGCATATAACTAAATATACTGTAATTTTTAAAAAAAAATATGCCAAATAAAAGCTGTATAGTTTTTGGTTTTTTTAAATAAACCACTAATTAAATGGGAATAGAAACACAACAAACATTTTGCAGTGGGAACAAAATGAACCAATTTAGAATATATAAGGGGGAGATATGTCCTGTGATTCTATCCTACATGTGTACTACAACTTAAACTAATACTGAGAATTTTAATGCTAACTTTGTCAAAATAAGAATGTCACTCACCAGACTGTGAGTGCTTCTTCCCGTGTGTTTAGGAACCGTGGCCGTCCACCATCCTGAGGGTCTGCGCATGCGCAGCCCTTTCAAAACCTTCAGTACCTGTTCCTTTAACTTAATTGGCTGATCAGGCAACACTCCCTATTTAAAGCACCTGCTGTCCATTCCTCGTTGCCTGATCTTGGAGTCTCATTCCCCATGAGCCTCTGAAGGTGTTCCTGTGTTTCCTCGTGTATTCAGCGCTGCTGATTCCTGTGGTTTCCAGACCACTTCTACTCCTGTGGTTTCCAGACCACTTCAACTCTCCTGTGTTTCATCGTGACTGTTAGCTGATTCCTATCCGCTGCCTCCGTGCACTACAGTCTTCAGACCACTTCAACTCTGCTGTGTTTCATCGTGACTGTTAGCTGATTCCTATCCGCTGCCTCCGTGCACTACAGTCTTCAGACCACTTCAACTCTGTTGTGTTTCATCGTGACTGTTTAGCTGATTCCTATCCGCTGCCTCCGTGCGCTACAGTCTTCAGCTCATCTCAACTCTCCCGTGTTTCCTCGAGACTGCTACAACTGATTCCTATCCGCTGCTCTCCGTGCTCAACAGTTCCAGCTCAGCTCTACTCTCCCGTGTTTCATCGTGGCTGCACCTGCTGGTTGCTATCCGCTATCTCCGTGTACCTGCAGAGTCCTGCTGGCTGCTACTCCTCAGTTCTACTCGTGTCTGCAGCAGCTGATCCGCTCTCCGTGCTTCTCAGTGTTCCTGCTGGTCTCTACTCGCCAGTCTACATCGGATCTGCGCCTCACTGCTTTCATCTCGTCTAGACCATCGCTACTCTTCAGGGTCCTCCAGGAGTCCAGTTCTACATACTGCTGCTTCCTGAGTATTTGTTCCCCTGCTGGTCTACCTACCTGTGCGCTGCACCTACTTGATTACCGCTTCACCCTCCAGGGACTTCGCATCCTGCCGGCCTCCAGCCGTTCAGGTATCTCTGCACTCCTGTCTGACAGCCTGCTCCTGAACCACGGTATGCATACTTCTCATTGACTTTGCTGGTGTATTGCATATCTTGCTGGACTGAGTTGTTCTCCTCTGGAGCTTACTATCCGCTGAGACTTTTGCCATCATTGACTGTGTTATCTTTTGCCCGGATAGTTTCTATGACTTTGTATGATTGCAGTGCTGTTCAGTCATTACTATATTGTGCATGTCATTGTGGATCAAGTTCAAGGTGCCCGTGTATCCTCTGTATTGCAGTCTCTCCCCGTGCTCCTCCTCACATATATATTCAGTGGTACAACTTGCTAGAGGCAGACCACTGATTCCTGCTTCCAGTGTCACCTGTTCCAGTGTCCTCTCACATAGCAGTGGTACAACTTGCTAACGCAGACCACTGACTTCCCGGATACCTTCACCTGGATCCCATTCCTTCACCCAGACAGCGGTACAACTTGCTAAACGCAGACCGCTGACTCTCATCACCTCCTCGTTTCTGTTGGACATTCCTCCTCACTATAGCAGTGGTACAACTTGCTACCGCAGTCCACTGACTACCCTCACGTGTCCTTTGTCCATTCAGTTCCTCGTGTATTACTACATATATATTACCAGTGCTGCTAGTCATAGACTTTCCCGAGCATCTCTATCAGCTGCTGTCTCCTGTTCCGTGATCACCCCACTACCAGAGTACCATATTACCACCTATACTGCTCTGGTAAGCTTATCACCTGGTGATCCCTGGGTAAAGACTCCTAGTGCCCGTGACAGTAAGATCAGGCCATGACAGACCCAGATACGGAACCTACAGCCAAAGAGATGCTGCAGCATCTGGTCACCCGTGTGGAGCAACAGGATGCTCGCCAACAGCTGTTACTTCAATGCTACCAGTCGTTAGCCTCCCAAGGCACATCTGGACAGACCGTTACAGCTAATGTTGAAGCTCCTGTGCTTTCCTCCGTTTCCCCAGTGCCATCCCAGGTGTCTACAGCTCCCACGCTTCACCTGCCTACTCCGTCAAAGTACGATGGAGACCCCAAAACTTGTAGGGGTTTTCTCAACCAATGCTCAGTTCATTTTGAGCTCCAACCTCAAAATTTTTCTACCCATCGTTCCAGAGTGGCCTATCTTATCTCATTGTTTTCTGGACAAGCTCTGGCTTGGGCTTCCCCTCTGTGGGAGAGAAACGATCCTGTATTACAAGATAGTGCCAAATTCATTTCTATGTTCCGAAGTGTGTTCGATGAACCAGGTCGTGTGACCTCCGCTGCTTCCAGCATTCTTCGTTTACGTCAGGGTTCTCATTTCTCATACAGTAGGCCAGTACGTCATTCAATTTAGGATATTAGCCTCTGAACTTCAGTGGAACACTGAAGCATTAATTGCCGCCTTCTGGCAGGGGCTCTCCGATAAAATTAAAGATGCACTGACTACCCTAGAGCTTCCCACGTCATTAGAAGATTTGATCTCTCTTTGCCATCGTGTAGACATGAGGTTTCGTGAAATAGAATCTGAGAAAACAACTTCAGTTAAAGCACCTCTTCGCTCAACTCCTCAATTTCGTCCAGCTTCACCTTCTGTGATTCCCATGGAGATAGGACGTTCCAAATTAACTTTAGAGGAGAGGAACCGAAGAGTAAAGAATAGACTTTGTATCTATTGTGCTGATTCCACACATATGCTCAGTTCTTGCCCTAATAAATCGGGAAATGCAAGGCCCTAACTAGTTCTGGAGAGGTGAAGTTAGGGTCCCTGGAGTCCTCTCCATCTTCTACGAAATTAAAAGTCTGCGCTTTTGATGTTACGATTTCCTTTGCTACCAAATCCTTTGAGTCTCAAGCACTGATTGATTCTGGAGCAGCAGGAAATTTCATTTCTAAATCGCTAGTGAATCAATGGACCCTACCAGTGATTACTTTGATAACACCGATTACTGTGACTGCTATAGATGGATCACGTCTCATCAATGGTCTCATCACCCAGAGTACGTCTCCAGTAATGCTTCAGATTGGTGTGCTACACCATGAAGAGATTTCGTTTTTAATTCTTCCTGTTACGACAAGTCCGATTGTCTTAGGCCTTCCATGGCTTCAACGTCATTCTCCCCAGATTGACTGGCGCACTCCTCAAGTTACGTCTTGGGGAGCTGAATGTCATCATCGTTGTCTTTCTCAAGTCATTCCTCTTAAAATACAGCAATCTTCCATCTCATCTTCCTCACCGGGACTCCCTCCTCAGTATGCTTCATTTGCCGATGTTTTTGATAAAGCTCAGTCTGAACGTCTTCCTCCTCATCGTTCATGGGATTGTCCGATTGATATTCTACCTGGCAAGACTCCTCCTAGGGGTCGGGTCTATCCACTTTCGTTACCTGAAACTCAGGCTACATCTGATTACATCCAGGAGAATCTCCAGCGAGGGTTTATTCGACCTTCCACCTCTCCCGCTGGAGCCGGGTTCCTTTTCGTCAAAAAGAAGGATGGATTACTACGCCCCTGCTTAGATTTTCGTGGACTCAATGCCATTACTATTAAAAATCGGTATCCCATTCCGTTGATCACTGAGTTATTTGATCGCATCAAGGGAGCTCGGATCTTTACCAAGTTGGATCTTCGTGGTGCCTATAATTTAATTAGAATCCGGCCCGGTGACGAATGGAAGACAGCGTTCAACACCAGAGATGGGCATTATGAATATCTAGTAATGCCTTTCGGGTTGTGTAATGCCCCCGCTGTTTTCCAGGGCTTCGTTAATGAGATCTTTCGGGACTTGTTATATGTATGTGTCGTTGTCTACCTGGACGACATATTGATCTTTTCACAGGACCTGCCTTCTCATCACCAACATGTGGCAGAGGTCCTTTCCAGACTCCGGAAAAATTCATTATTCTGCAAACTAGAAAAATGTTCATTCGAGTTGCCCCAGATTCCATTTTTGGGGTGTATTGTTTCCAGAGTTGGCCTAAAAATGGATCCAGAAAAGGTGAATGCTGTATTACATTGGCCCCAGCCAACTACTCTTCGTGCTATCCAGCGTTTTTTAGGTTTTGCCAATTACTATAGACGCTTCATTCAAGACTTCTCGTCCATTGCATCTCCTATTGTGGCCCTGACTCGTAAAGGGACCAATACTAAGCAATGGTCATCCGAGGCCCTCCAAGCCTTTCAATTTCTTAAAGAGTCCTTCTCCTCTGCTCCCATTCTTCGACAGCCTGATGTGACACTCCCCTTCTTCCTAGAAGTAGATGCCTCTAATGTGGGCTTAGGAGCCATTCTCTCCCAACGCTCGGAGCAACAAAAATTCCATCCTTGTGCCTTTTACTCTCGGGGTCTCCTGCCTGCAGAGAAAAATTACACTATCGGGGACAAGGAGTTGCTGGCTATCAAAGTTGCATTAGAGGAGTGGAGATACTTATTGGAAGGAGCTCGTCACCCTGTGACGATTTTCACGGATCATAAGAACTTGTCATACCTACAGTCTGCCCAATGCTTGAATCCTCGTCAAGCAAGATGGTCTCTTTTCTTTTCCCGTTTCGAATTAATCATAACCTTCAAACCAGCTGCCAAGAACAAGAAAGCTGACGCTCTATCTCGAGCTTTTGTGACGTCCTCTGACGTTGAAGAGGTTCCCAACCATTCAATACTAGACCCCAAGTGTATCTCGCTGGCTGCTTCTTCCACTAAAGTGCTACCATTTGGGAAGACCCTCGTGCCTCCTACTCTTAGGAGGAAAATCCTTTCGTGGTTCCATTCTTCTCGTTTTTCTGGACATGCTGGTGAACGCAAGACCTTTGAGATTCTCTCTCGAAGTTACTGGTGGCCCTCGATGAGGAGAGACTTCAAAGAGTTTGTTGCTTCTTGTGAATTGTGTTCTCAGTTTAAATCCTCCCGCAGAACTCCAGCGGGGTTGCTGCAACCACTACCCATTCCGTCCAAGCCCTGGACCCATATTAGTATGGACTTTGTTACTGATCTGCCATCTAGTAAAAATTGTAATACTATTTGGGTAGTGGTAGACAGATTTTCGAAGATGGCTCATTTTGTCCCTTTGTCTGGTTTGCCTTCCTCGTCTACTCTGGCTGAACATTTCGTTAAGGAAATCTTTCGTATCCATGGATGTCCGTCTGAGATTGTGTCAGATAGAGGAGTACAATTCATTTCCAGATTCTGGCGGGCCCTTTGTAAAACCTTGGGCATACGATTAGCACTCTCATCTTCTTACCATCCGCAATCAAACGGACAAACTGAACGGGTCAATCAAGATCTCGAGACCTTTATAAGGATGTTCTCATCAGCCAATCAAGACAACTGGGTAGAATTGCTTCCTTGGGCTGAATTCGCTCATAACAACATGTACCATGAGTCATCGTCCAAAACTCCATTCTTTGTGGTTTACGGTCACCATCCGTCTTTTCCGGAATTTCCTGCCCTCCCTCCCACCCAAGTTCCTGCTGTAGAGACTGTTTGTCAGACCTTCAAAAATATTTGGTCTCAGGTCAAAACCTGTTTAAAGAAGACATCTGTCAAATATAAGTCTTTCGCAGATAAGAAGAGGCGGGCTATTCCACCACTGAAAATTGGAGATCGTGTCTGGTTATCTACCAAAAATATTCGTTTGAAGGTCCCATCTATGAAATTCGCTCCCCATTTTATTGGTCCATATAGGATCATTCAAGTGATAAATCCAGTTTGTTTCAAACTTCTACTTCCTAAGAACCTTCGTATTTCCAATGCCTTCCATGTGTCCTTGCTCAAACCTCTCATCATCAACCGTTTCTCGGCTCCTCCTTCTGCACCTCAGCCAGTTCAAGTTCATCAGGAGGAAGATTTCGAGATTACTCATGTATTGGACGCAAAAATTTTGCGAGGAGTTCTCCGTTTCCTCGTTCATTGGAAGGGCTTTGATCCTGAGGAGCGTTCATGGATCAAAGCTGAAGATCTCAACGCCCCAGCTCTTCTTAAGAAGTTTTATTCCAAAAATCCGGACAAGCCCGGTTCCAGGCGTTCTGTGCCCACCTTTAAAAGGGGGGGTACTGTCACTCACCAGACTGTGAGTGCTTCTTCCCGTGTGTTTAGGAACCGTGGCCGTCCACCATCCTGAGGGTCTGCGCATGCGCAGCCCTTTCAAAACCTTCAGTACCTGTTCCTTTAACTTAATTGGCTGATCAGGCAACACTCCCTATTTAAAGCACCTGCTGTCCATTCCTCGTTGCCTGATCTTGGAGTCTCATTCCCCATGAGCCTCTGAAGGTGTTCCTGTGTTTCCTCGTGTATTCAGCGCTGCTGATTCCTGTGGTTTCCAGACCACTTCTACTCCTGTGGTTTCCCGACCACTTCAACTCTCCTGTGTTTCATCGTGACTGTTAGCTGATTCCTATCCGCTGCCTCTGTGCACTACAGTCTTCAGACCACTTCAACTCTGCTGTGTTTCATCGTGACTGTTAGCTGATTCCTATCCGCTGCCTCCGTGCACTACAGTCTTCAGACCACTTCAACTCTGTTGTGTTTCATCGTGACTGTTAGCTGATTCCTATCCGCTGCCTCCGTGCACTACAGTCCTCAGACCACTTCAACTCTCCTGTGTTTCATCGTGACTGTTAGCTGATTCCTATCCGCTGCCTCTGTGCACTACAGTCTTCAGACCACTTCAACTCTGCTGTGTTTCATCGTGACTGTTAGCTGATTCCTATCCGCTGCCTCCGTGCACTACAGTCTTCAGACCACTTCAACTCTGTTGTGTTTCATCGTGACTGTTAGCTGATTCCTATCCGCTGCCTCCGTGCACTACAGTCCTCAGACCACTTCAACTCTCCTGTGTTTCATCGTGACTGTTTAGCTGCTTCCTATCCGCTGCCTCCGTGCGCTACAGTCTTCAGCTCATCTCAACTCTCCCGTGTTTCCTCGAGACTGCTACAACTGATTCCTATCCGCTGCTCTCCGTGCTCAACAGTTCCAGCTCAGCTCTACTCTCCCGTGTTTCATCGTGGCTGCACCTGCTGGTTGCTATTCGCTACCTCCGTGTACCTGCAGAGTCCTGCTGGCTGCTACTCCTCAGTTCTACTCGTGTCTGCAGCAGCTGATCCGCTCTCCGTGCTTCTCAGTGTTCCTGCTGGTCTCTACTCGCCAGTCTACATCGGATCTGTGCCTCACTGCTTTCATCTCGTCTAGACCATCGCTACTCTTCAGGGTCCTCCAGGAGTCCAGTTCTACATACTACTGCTTCCTGAGTATTTGTTCCCCTGCTGGTCTACCTACCTGTGCGCTGCACCTACTTGATTACCGCTTCACCCTCCAGGGACTTCGCATCCTGCCGGCCTCCAGCCGTTCAGGTATCTCTGCACTCCTGTCTGACAGCCTGCTCCTGAACCACGGTATGCATACTTCTCATTGACTGTGCTGGTGTATTGCATATCTTGCTGGACTGAGTTGTTCTCCTCTGGAGCTTACTATCCGCTGAGACTTTTGCCATCATTGACTGTGTTATCTTTTGCCCGGATAGTTTCTATGACTTTGTATGATTGCAGTGTTGTTCAGTCATTACTATATTGTGCATGTCATTGTGGATCAAGTTCAAGGTGCCCGTGTATCCTCTGTATTGCAGTCTCTCCCCGTGCTCCTCCTCACATATATATTCAGTGGTACAACTTGCTAGAGGCAGACCACTGATTCCTGCTTCCAGTGTCACCTGTTCCAGTGTCCTCTCACATAGCAGTGGTACAACTTGCTAACGCAGACCACTGACTTCCTGGATACCTTCACCTGGATCCCATTCCTTCACCCAGACAGCGGTACAACTTGCTAAACGCAGACCGCTGACTCTCATCACCTCCTCGTTTCTGTTGGACATTCCTCCTCACTATAGCAGTGGTACAACTTGCTACCGCAGACCACTGACTACCCTCACGTGTCCTTTGTCCATTCAGTTCCTCGTGTATTATTACATATATATTACCAGTGCTGCTAGTCATAGACTTTCCCGAGCATCTCTATCAGCTGCTGTCTCCTGTTCTGTGATCACCCCGCTACCAGAGTACCATATTACCACCTATACTGCTCTGGTAAGCTTATCACCTGGTGATCCCTGGGTAAAGACTCCTAATGCCCGTGACAAAGAAACTCTACCACCTGCAATAAGCTGATCTATGCTAGGGAAGACATAACTGTAATTTAGACTCCAAGCCTATGCAATGGGAGGTTTTAATTTTAATGAGCTCAGCTGCAAACTTTGAGGAAGATGCTCATGTCTCCCAGTGGAACAAAAATATTTTAAAGCAAGGAACACTTAAGTCAAATAAAAGCAAGAAATTTGGACTCAATAAAACAAATGTGTATTTAAAGAGTTGTAACTGCTAGCAATATTTTATTATTATTATTGTTATTATAGTTTATTTATGAGGCGTCACAAAGGGTCCGCAGCACCATACATAAAGCAAGGGACAACAGTACAGGGTAACAATACACAGCACTAGTACTAACTCAGCAGAGAGCAGGTGAAAAAGGCAAAGAGGTAAGAAAGACTACCAGAAGGAATGGGAGGGGAGGGAGGGAGGTGGGGAGTAAAGAGGGAGGCTGAGCCTAAGCCCACAGGTGTGGGTACCACTAGCTGGATCGGTCTATGGTGGAGAAGCTTAGGCAAGGGAGAAGAGGAGAGAGAGCAGTAGGAGTCCAGAGATGAAATGGAGAAAAGAATGTGTGGGAGCTGTGGGCAGAGGTAAACAGGAGGACGAGGACATGAGGATGAAGGGCACTGTTCAATTGAGTATACAATCTAAGTGGGAGGGGAGACTGACCGGAGACACAGAGAGGGAAGATAAGGTGGAGGGGTGACAACACTAGGGGAAGAGATGAATGCAAGTGGGAAGGAGGGAGGAAGAGTGAGGGGGAGGTAGAGTAAGGTAAATGTAGAGGGATAGTGAAGAGGGTTAGAGAACGGGAGGGTTAGCTGGAGGAGTGATAGTCTAATCTGAACAGATGGGTTTTGAGGGAGCACTTGAAGTGAGGCAGGTTGGGGGAGAGCCTGATAGAACAGGGTAGATCATTCCAGATGAGGGGGGCAGCACAGAAGAAATCTTGAATGCGAGAGTGAGAGGTGGTGACCAGATAAGAGGTGAGCTGGCAGTCGTTGGAAGACCGTAGTGGTCAAGAGAAAGTATGAGTGAAGATGAGGTTAGAGAGATAAGGAGCAGTGGCATTAGAGAGGGCTTTGTAGTTGAAGAGTTTGAAGAGGATTCTGAAGCGAAGGGGGAACCAGTGTAGAGCTTGACAGAGAGGGGAGGCAGATGAAGATCGGTGGGAGAGGAAGATAAGTCGAGCAGCAAGACGGGAGCAGGGTAGGCCAATGAGGAGGAGGTTACAGTAATATTAAACTCCAAACACCAATCAAAATATTTCAAATTATCATTACTTTAACACACAAACTGGAGGCCAAGAGTGGTTCACTGTCTTTAAAATAAAGTGCAATATTTTAATAAACTGGTTTGCTGGAATTACTCAAACTTTATTCACTATTTACAAAGGAGTACCACGATCACTTAGGAAGTGGCACAAATAAAAACTGTATATATAATTTTTCTCTAATGTTTTTAATAAGCCTTTAAATAAAATAAAATATAAATATTACACATACACACATATAAAGCCACTGTGTTACAATTAAAGTTTTAATGTTTACAAGTAGCCAATCTTAAAACTACATAAATACAGTAATGACTGTGTGATAATATTTTCATTATAGGAAGTTGTCACAACGGGTGCACACACACACACACACACACACACACACACACACACAAACACACACACACACACACACACACACACACACACAAGTCTCATACAGATGAGGGCACTAGGTTGGATAAAAAATCTAGAGACCCAACACAGTGGGACAAGCTAAAGTCCCTGAAAAGGAGGAAGGGAATGGCCAGTGCTCAGGAGATAAGTGAGCTTACTCAGGATAAGGCCTCCATCAGGGGTGACTCAGCATGTGCCTCTATCTCCTATTTTTCCTTGCGCTAATCTTTCTCCATGCACCCGGTATCCTCCCTATCCCCTCTAGCATCACCGGCCAAAGCACACCGGGTTAATCACAGCCTTCCTCGCACAGTCACGACGAGCCGCTAACAATAAATTAGCAAATCCCGGCTTCCCGGTGGCCTGTCTGTGCCACCCCTGGCCCTGCCTTTCCAACAATACACTTCTCACAAAAATATTTTTGCTGTAAGTGTTATTTCAAAGTAGACAACCATAACATTTGATTTCATTTTGCAGAAATGTGCCAAAATCTTTAAATGAAGCTTCCAAATCTATATGATTATTGTAAAAATCTTTATATAAACTATCAGCTTTTAAATTAAAAACATCATTAGCTTTTGCAAGCATTCTCTATCTCTTTACATTAGTGGGAATAGAAGTATAACATGGCACAATGAGGGTTTGCAGCAGAGATCTTATGAATAGCAAAATACAACTATCTAAGTGATTATGAGTCAAAGATATACTTTGGATCACTAAAGTAGAATTTTATATATATATATATATATATATATATATATATATATAACTATAAGAGCACAGTCGTGCCCTTAATAATTGGAAATCTGTGAGGAGGGGCATGGTGTTTGAGGGTCTACATTTTAAAACTTATTAAAGCTATTAAGCTGAAATTTGTCATGCGAATGGAGAAATGTCCACAGGTGCCGCATGCCAAATTTCAGAAAAAAAGAATAAAAAATGACAAATTAGGAATAATCTAAACTTCAAAATCTCGCTCAGTAACGTCAGTTAATTTATTCACTGTACTGAGCTGGGGGGGGGGGATTTAAATGTGCTCTGAGGTTTCTGCAGTGATTTAAAAAAAAAAAAGAAGTGTGGGTTCCCCCCTCTATTAACCCTAGTGCTGCCAGCCTATTACTGGTTCCGTGAAAATCGGGGAAAAAATTTGCGTTGGGGTCATCCCAATTTTCACGGAACCAGCACAAGCAAACCAGCTGGGGTTGGTGGCACTATAGCTGAGGGGAAAATGGCAGGGGTCCCCCTGCCTTAGTGACAAACCAACCCCAGGCTGTTCAGCCCTGGGCTGGATTCCCTAGGAAGAGGGGTCCGCCAGAAAAAATGAGCGGGCCCTCCCTCTAGGGACTCCCAGCCAAGTGCTGATAGCACTAGGGCTCTTCCTACACCCCTGGGCAGTTATAGGTAAAAAAAAATGAATGGCCGCCATTTTTTTTTGTGGAACTACAAGTCTCAGCCAGCCAGGGTGCCATAAATAATGTGGGCATGCTGCTACTTGTATAACTACAAGCACCAGCATACCCATGGTAACCAGGGCATGTTGGCACATGGAGAACCACAAGTGCCAACATGCTCTGACACCCACGGCTGGCTGGGACCTGTAGCTCCACAAACCAAAATGTTTACTAAACCACAACACCCTTATTAAAATCACTAACATTTAATAAAAATAACACACCCACAATAAAGAAAGTAAAAACCCTAATTTACACCATATATTTTTCACTAAAAATAAAAAATTCCGTTTACTCACCACTGAAGTTTTCTTTTGTTGTCAGCAGCTTTTAATCCTAAAATGGCTGTCAACTAAGTCCAAAATAAATTTGTAGATCCAAAAGTCCTGCTTGAAATCTCTTCTGATTTTCTTGGGCACGAAGTCCCCTTGTTGATTGCAGTCTTCAGCCAGGAGGGCCCCTTGTTGATTGAAGTCTTCTTTGCTTCAGCCAAGAGGGCCCAATTATTTGTAAAATCCATGAATCTTCTGTCTTGCTTGCAGAAAAAAAATAAAACTGGAGGACCGCCGCAAACAGCTTCTACTAGGTAGAAGCTCTGATACGCAATGAGCTTAGCTCATTGCAATAGATCTATTTAAAGTATTAGGGGAATTTCCCACAAGCATGGGAAACCCCTAATTTTTTGATTGAAAAAGTAGCTTTATTTGTATAAAGTACAAAAAGCACAGGCGATACATTACATTCAAGCGTACACAGTACACCATAAAACATAATCATGCATACATTTTAGCACAATACAAGGTATAAAGTACAAGATATAACATCCTACACTATACATCAAGTACTGCACTAGCCATTCAAACTTAAACATCATAACATTGCAATAACATAACATTGGATGTGAGGGGGAGGTAGGTGAGAGGGGTAGGATGGGGAAGTCACAAGCCCGAAGCTTTATTGTGGACAGACACAAAATGGGAAGGGTGCATAAATAAACATGACATACAATAATACTTCAAACTGTGAAAGGGGAAATGGGTTGGAGGGGGTAAGGGAGGGGAGGCACATACCAAAGATTTTATTGAAAAAAACACACAATGGGGAGTAGGAGAAGAGGGAGACAACAATCAATAACAATCAATTGTTGTCTTCTTCTTCTTCCTCAGGACTGTCAAGGGTGTTATAGTCTCTTAGCAGGCTGTGGATCAGCCTGCGACAGTCCTGGATGGTCATCTTGTCTCGCTTCAAAATGAGGCAATTCCTGGCTAGCCGCATAGCGTCCTTAAAACAGTTCATAAGGTCCCAGGCCTCCTGGATTGCCCCAACGGTGTGGGTCCCAGGAAATAATCCATAAAATACAGAATGGTATGAAAGGCAAGTCCTGGGCACACTATCCTTAAGTTCATTTTCCAGGGCATCCAACAGTGCCTGTGCAGTGGGGCAGTCCCAAAAAATATGCTGAGCTGTTTCCCTTCTGGTGATACAAAAGGGGCAGTGAACATATCTGCACAGGTTCCGGGAGTGCATGAATGTCCTAAGAGGCAGACCCCCCTGGATAGCCATTCATGCAATGCCTTTGTGTCTAATAGTCAGCCTCTTAGAGGCCACATTTTCCCAGACGTGTTTGGCTGTAGCAACAGGGAGCCCTGGGACAGACTCCATAACGTCTTTCGCTCTGATGAGCTTGTGGATAGTTTTTGGCTTCCACAAGTCTGGCTTAAGTCCCTCCAGATGGTGCTCCCTCACAAATTGTCCAACATCCAGGTAAAATCAAGGTGTAGTCCAGTTGTAAGGGAAGGAGCTGTCCCACTTGTCCCAACCAAGGGTCCTCCAAAGAGGCAGGAGGAAGAAGCGGGACATGGACTTCCCAGCAGGGCAAATGTTCTTTTCATGGAGTGTCCTGTGGATGCAGTCACAAACAAACAAGGCCCGCAGCATGGTGGGGATATCGGGGATCCCTTTCCCACCTTTGAGGGGCTCCTTTTCCATAACTAATCGCTTTACTCTGTCCATTTTGGAGCTCCAGATGAAGTGAAAGACTGCCCTCGTGATGGTCTTACAAACGGCAGCAAGAGGTGGCCAAGCTTGGGCCATGTACTGCAGAACAGGAAGGATCTCTTTGCGCAGCAACTGTGCTTTCCCTTCAATGGTAAGGTCTCTGAGGCTCCATAGTCCAATCTTCTGTCTGACTGTCGCCAGTCAATCTTCCCAACACTTCAGGGCTGCCTCCTTTTCACCAAACCAGACTCCAAGGATATTGATGAAGTCCGGCTTGATTGTCAAGGGGAATGCAATGGGGAATGAAAGGTGCCACTGTCCGAACAGCATCGCCTCTGACATCCCGCAGTTGACCTTTGCCCCTGAAGCTCGGGCGAAGTTCTCGCAGGTCTGGATGAGTGCTGCCACCGAGCACTGATCAGCGCAGAAGATAGTGACATCGTCCATGTAGAGGGAACACTTGGCCTCTAGACGGTCTGGGCCCGGTGCGGTGATGCCTCTTATCTCTGGATTCCGCCTGATGCACATTGCAAAGAGCTCTATACAACAGACAAAATGAAGAGGTGAAAGAGGGCAGTCTTGTCTGACCCCAGACATCACAGAAAAGGGGTCAGTCTTCCAGCCGTTCACAAATACCAAACTGTAAATGTCAAGGTACATCAGGTTAACATAAGAACAAAACATATTACCCAATCCAAACCTACATAGAACCTTACGCATAAAATCATGAGAAACACGATCAAAGACCTTCTCCTGATCAAGACTGACCAGGGCCACGTGTGCATGGTGGTCTTTGATGTAGTGGACCGTGTTCCTCAGCAGCGCAAGGCTGTCTGCAATCCTGCGTCCATGAGTGCCACAGGTCTGGTCAGGATGAACAATCTGCCCTATGACAACCTTTAGCCTGTTGGCTTGTACCTTGGCCAGGATTTTGTAGTCCACATTCAGGAGAGATGGGCTTCCAATTGTTAAGGTCACATCTCTCCCCCTTGCGCTTGTACAGGATAGTGATCAATCCCTCTCTCAGAGTCAGAGGCATTCTGCCCTCCACCACCATATCCTTGTACAGCTCTAGCAAGTCCGGGCCAATGAGATCCCACAGTGCTCAGAGAGCTCTGCTGGGAGACCATAACTGCCTGGGTTCCTACCCAGCCTAAAGGATTAAGCGGCAGAATGCAGTTCCCTCAATGTGAGGGGGGTGTCTATGGGGGTGCCAGTTTAGTCCCGCAGCTCAGTCAGGGGCGTATGGCCGGAGTGGAGTTTCCTGAAAAAGAAAGTTACATTTCTTACCCTTTTCTAGATTCTCCACCTTGGAATGGAAGATGATGCATCTGGACTCTTCCTCGAAGTGCCTTTTCAGGCCACCCTTGGCCCCCGCCAGATCATCCTTCACGTCCCAGCCACAAAGTTGGAGATCCAGCAGGAACTGCAGCTGACACTGAAGCCTCCTGAAGTTTTTCTTCCTCTCACATGCCTGTTGTCTTCCCTTAGCCTAAAAGAAACTGCGAAACTTGCACTTGACATGCTCCCACCAGTTAGACATACAATAAAAATACATTTTTCCAAGTTACATAGGCATCCCTCAGCTCCTACAACACCTCTTCTCTTTCCAGCAGAGCACAATTCAATTTCCAGGAGCCTGGGCCGGGAGGAAAACCATGGCCCAGAACCCCCTCGAAGAGAATGGCCCTGTGGTCAGAAAAGAAGCAGGGAACCATGACATGCCTGTTCTGTCTTACCGCTCTCAAGGTAAACACAAAGTCAATCCGGGAATGCACTGAGCCATCGGGTGGCTCCAAGTATAGTTTACAGAGCCGGCCCCCATGGATCCCACTGCATCCCACAAGGATGCTTCGGCTACAATCTCCTGCAGCAACCTAGAAGAAACATCAAGTTTAGCATTGCTGTTAGAACTTTGTCCGCATTCCTCTATAGGACAGTTGAAATCCCCGGCCATCACTACCGCCCTGGTGGTTGCGAGCTGTAAAAGCTCCTAATGCTTATTCTTACCAGGGGATGCGTACATACAGATAAGCCTGATAGGCTCAACCGCCCAAGAGCCATCTACGATAAGCAATCTGCCGCAGACAAACTCCTGAAAGGAATCTATTGTGAAGAGGCTTCCCCTGATAAGGATGGCGACCCGCACAGACTTAGTCACTCTCCCCAGAGCAATAGGAGGGCCCATGAGACCACTGCTTACCCAGGTGCCTATAGGAGCTAGAGAAAGGCAAAGAACATTCCTGTAACATGTAAACATCAGATTTCTGACTGTCTAGAAAGGTAAAAACAGACTGACGTCTAATCTTATCCTTCACACT
Source organism: Mixophyes fleayi (assembly GCF_038048845.1). Classification (NCBI taxonomy): domain Eukaryota; kingdom Metazoa; phylum Chordata; class Amphibia; order Anura; family Limnodynastidae; genus Mixophyes; species Mixophyes fleayi. The sequence goes on along the minus strand of NC_134404.1, from coordinate 102,704,180 downwards.
CCTCACATTAATGGTAAAAAGAGAAAAATTAGTCATTAGGGAATCCCCTAATATTATAAATGGACCTAGTGCAATGAACTAAGTTCATTACATATTGGAGCTTCTACACTAGAAGCTCTGTTTTAACAAAATGTATAAATGTCTCTGTTAATGTTACATGATTCAAGTTAGGGAGACTTATACATTTATTTGAATTGAAGGTTATAATATACTTTAATTTATATATTTCATCATTAAATGCTTATCGTTTGGTTTTATTGGTTATACTAAGACTTTATTTGAAGATTAAGTGTATTTCTCCTAGATCTGAGAGAAAGAAATCTGCATATTCATGGTATATCTATCAAAAGAGGTTGGTTGTCTTCCATATCATCTGTTACCATTTATGTGCTGTTTGTAGTTTGACAGCACAATGGTTTACAATATAAAGGAGAGATATGATTATGGAGCTCTGTGAATATGTTAGATATAATAATTCTAAATGATAGAAATTATGTTTTAAATATATATTTTTTATGTTTTTCTTTTGAAATGTATATTGATATATTTATTTATTTTTTGGATTTATATGTATATATATTCATGTGAATGTCCTATGATTCAAGATGGGGAGATTAATATACTTATCTGAAATGGAAGCTATAATATATTTTATATATATTACTATTAGATATTGACCATTTGGTTATATACTATCAAGACTCCTTTTGAAGTTTAAGTGTACTCCTCATTAATCCGAAAGAGGAAAAAATTGCATATTCACTGCATATCTATTGAAAGAGGCTTATTGTCTTCTTATCACCTGTTTCCATTAACGTGCAGCCTATCACACACACACACACACATTTTACTGACATGCTGCCCATAACACAGACATTTTACTGACATGCTGTCCATCACACACACTTTACTGACATGCTGCTCATCACACACACACACATTTTACTGACATGCAGCCCATCACACACACACACACACACACACACACACATTTTACTGACATGCAGCCCATCACACACACATTTTACTGACATGCAGCCCATCACACACACATTTTACTGACATTCAGCCCATCACACACACATTTTACTGACATTCAGCCCATCACACACACATTTTACTGACATGCAGCCCATCACACACACATTTTACTGACATTCAGCCCATCACACACACATTTTACTGACATGCAGCCCATCACAGACACACCCACACACAAGCACACCCACACCCACACCCACATTTTACTGACATGCTGCCTATCACACACACTTGCTGACATGCTGCCCATCACACACACACACACACACTTTACTGACATGCAGCCCATCACACACACCCAGTGTGTTGTATCTGTCTCAATATGGCAAGTGCCATATAAGTAGAGCATACCTACATCCATATACAACATGAGATATTTCTTTAGAACCTCTTGTAGTTGAATGCGGATGTGCTTATGCCAATAATTCTTGCTGGGGAAGCCTGTGATCCATTTTAATGGAATGAATTTCTGTGTCCAAAAGTTCATCTATAAACTCGAATGTTCTGAATTTTCCTGCACTAATTGAACCCTGAAATTGGCTCTTCGCTCAGTGGGGAAACATTCAGCTCCTTCACTTTTAGCAGGTGAAATAAGCCCTCCATCTGACCTACACCTATCTTCTTAATTAATTTATCCTTGATCACCTCTGAGTAATTCCTAACTGTTTTCAGGTTTCCATTTATTTTTAACTAATTAGGCACCCTGTAGAAAACCCTTTTTACATTAATAATGTAGAATCCCTGTCTGGATATATCATAAGCTGGGGAACTGTTGCATCTATTATCATCTGTGTCCTCACCTTTTCCCACAGGATCACCTTGTCTACCCAGTCTTTTCCATTTGAAACACTTTACAAGAAATGAACCCAGCCACGGCCTGAGCATTTGTGCCTAAATTTACATGAGTTGAAGCACTTACATTGACTGTCATCAAACTGCCAGCATGTTCCATTTCTGGTCCATGCTGATATCCCACTGGTCCCTGGGGTGCCAGCAGGACCTGAAAAAAGGGCTACTACCAGCCCATTATGGATAATCCAGCCTCATCCATAGGCTAATAGCTACGTTATCCACCCCCACCCCTGATGCAAGCTCTTAATATGAACTGCTACTAGGCCAGCCCCATAAAGGTCCTATAGGCATTTGAATTGTATCCATATACCTGAAAAAGTCAAGCTGTTTTCTTTTCTTTGCAGCAATTAGTCAATCCAAAATGACAAAGGGCTGTGACCAATTTCGAAATGTTCTGGGAATCATTTAACAGTGCCTCCTACCATTTTCCTCTCTGTTGATCTCATCCTTTACCACTTGGTCTAAATTAAATAATTCCAATGGGAGTAAGAAAAATATTTCCACATATTCATCTCATTTTTCTTTACCTGTAGTTTGAGGCGGGCCCCACACCTCCCATCATAACATAGATATAGCCTCCCCTTGACCATGTCTGATAATTCCCCATTTTGGAGACCCCCACTCCCAAAATCTAACAAGTTCCCAGAGATGTCTCTCCCACAGTGTTCCCGATTTCATCTTTTGTATCCACCGGCACACAATATCCATTTCCCACACTCTGATAACCTGTCTCTGCTAAGGCCATTTATGACCATCCCCTAACAAGGAATGAGAAGCTCGACACCACTGGGCTGGGCCGTGAATTTGCTTCTACTGGTGCTGACCCATAACAACATTTGAGTTTGACATTTTGCTTAAACATTTTATTTTTATATCTGTTACTTTTGAGACAGCAAAATATTTCCTTCTAATGGATCTGTCTGGTGTTATCTATTGAATGGCCTTTTTTCTCATGTTCATAAAATGCACAGATTTCCCTTTTATATGAAACTAGAAAAAAAACCTGAAACTTGATTGGTAAAGCTTGCAAATGCAATTGTCCCAGCATGAAAAGGAAGCTGAAAGCAACTTGAAAGCATGACAGCTATTAATGACCACAGGAATGCCAACTGGTAAGAAAGTGAAGAACTAAGAAAGAAAAAGGTTTTTCACAGAAACATAGCTCCTACAAAGAATGTATTACTGACATTTTAGAATATGCTCTTCTCATATAATGATATTTCTCTGTTTTTTATGCACATGCACTTTTATTGTGAAAAAACATTACTGGAAATGCGTTAGTCTTGTATGTGTTCACCATTGAGCGAATAAAAGTTGTGATGTTATTTGCCATTTTAGCCATTTAAAATATAAATATTAAATGTATGACCAGTTCATATGGGCAAGTCTCCAATGCCAGTCACCATGCCGTGAGGTAAAACTAGACAATTGCAAATCACATAGATCCAACTAAAAGTTTGCCTATCTTGATGCAAATATATGCATAGAGGTCAGAAGTATATAAGATGCATATGAAGTATGCTACCTGCCATGTTTTCTGAGCGTTATTGATCCTCTGTGACAGGGAAGGAGTGGTCCCCCTTCAATTCAATGTGTCAGTATGGAAGCAATTGAAAGATTGAATGCTAGAGCTTTACAAATAGAAACAAGCTCTATTTAAAGTGAACAGCTGACACCTGCCACATGGATCATAACAAGATATAAAAAAACATTTATTTTATTAGTGCTAATTGGAGAACTAAATCAGATAAATACTTCAATAAAATATGACCTATCTATATTCTTAATTTAATATAATCAGATTCTAGTTATCATTTATTTAGTACATTCTACAGAATTACAGCTAGAATCTGGTTGCAATAGGCCATATCTCCACTTTTTAAACCCGCAGCTTGATAAATTTACCCCCAGAAGTCTCCTCTAGTTAAATTGGGTCTGTGACTTTTTCAAAGCACAGAGCTGAAAACCAAAGCACCAATGGTCTTTGTGCTGTCTCATGCCTCCTTTTGCGGAATTCTATTTGAAAGAAATAATGTAAAAACAATTAAAATGATTTCTTATATGAGCACTAGAATACAACTAATGCTTATACTGAAATGAAAAAGTGTAATTAATAAAATAAAAAAAGTTTTATTTTTAAATATTAAAAAGTAAATGGGACAAATATTTATCCATAGACTTAATAATAAACCCTTGTAACTAATAAATTGCATGGAAGGCTAAAGATAAGAAAGAAATGATAAAGGCACCTCTGAGCCAGCAAAAATCTTGTCTCATTCCTGCACTTACAATGAGATGCATTTTGCACCTTCCATGCGCACTTCTTTTGCACATTTCAACTAATGTAATGAAAAGCATCACACACATGTAATAAAGACTGTCCCAATGTATCCTCTGTTTCATGATTAATGTTAAAAATAAATGATGATAACCAAGCAGTATTTAAAGTTAAAATGATTAAAGTGACTGGTGTGATCAGGGTTGCCGAGAGGAGGGGGCGGGTACTAATTACCCGGGCCCGGACATTCCAGGGGGCCCGGCCCAGACCCTCACTGTCCACCTTTTTGCTTTGTTTTTTATTTGTATTTTTTTAAACCTAATTTTTTTTTGCTTTTGTTTTTTTTTTTGCAGTGGGGAGGGCGCCGATGCTCTGCCCCTTCGTTGGCGGGGGAGAGCATGGTAGTTTAAAAAAAACATATACTTATGGGATTGCGGCGCCGGCATCCCTCCTCCTTTCTCTCTGCTCCGTTTGTACTGAATGTCCGGTGTGACGTCATCAAGTCACGCCTGACATTCAGTAAGGCGTGGCGCAGAGAGGACCCAGACAGGAGCAAGAAGAGAGAAGACAGAAGGCAGAAGAAAAGAAAGAGTTGAAAGAAGCTAATACAAAGGTAAGTAATAGAACGGAGGCAAAGAGAGGAAAGCAGAAAAGCACAGTGTGAGGAAAAAGAGGGGGGGGGAAGGCACAGTATGAGGAAAAAGGGGGGAGAAAGGCACAGCATAATGAAAAAGGGGGGAGAGAGGCACAGTATAATGAAAAAGGGGAGGTAGAAAGGTATTGTGTGAGGAAAAAGGGGAGAAAGGCACAGTATGATGAAAAAGGGGGGAGAGAAAGGCACAGTGTGAGGGAAAAAACAGGGGGGGAAACAGAAAGGCATCGAGTGATGAAGGAAAGGGGGGGAGCAGCATGCACAGTGATGGAGGGGGGCAGAATGGCACAGTTATGGAGAGAGGGGGCAGCATGACACAGTGATGAGTGGGGTTTAGGATGGCACAGTCATGAAGGAGGGGGGGAGCAGATCACACAGTGATGAAGGAGAGGGGGGCAAGATGGCACAGTTATGAAGGAGAGGTGGAGCAGGATGGCACAGTCTGATGAAGGGGGAGCAGCATGGCACAGTGATGAAGGAGAGGTGGGGCAGGATGGCATGGTGTGGTGGAAGGGGGAGCAGCATGGCACAGTGTGATGAAGGGGGGCAAGGTGAAGGGGGGAAAAGCAGCATGGAGGGTGCAGTGTTATCATAAGGGGACACAATGTGGTGATGAAGAGGCACAGTAATATGTGTGCGATAGCACAGGTGGCTTGTGGTAGTGTGTGTGTGTGTGTGTGATAGCACAGGGGGCTTGTGGCAATGTAGGTAGGTGGTGGCTAATTAATGGGTGCAATTATGTTTCTGGGGTGATGGTGGGCAATTTAATAGCGGGGACTAGTAATTAAAAATGGGGTGGTTTGAGGGCTGTTGAATGTGGGGGTGAGTTTGGGGAGAATGAGGTCTCTTTATTAAATGTGGCTATGGATTATTTAATGGCAATGAAGGTTGCGGGAAATAGGTATATTTCTGAAATGTAAATACTATTAATTTATTGCTGGGGCTGTTTGGAAGGAGGGAAATAGGTTTATTTATTAAATGTGAATATTATTATTTTAATGTTCTGGCTGGGGGAAGGCCTAATTATTAATTGTGGGTGCTATTGATTTAACCCTGGGGCTGGTTGTAGATTTCTAAATGTACCCATTTTGTTTTGCAAATAGGGCCCCCAACATTCCAGGATCCAGACAAGCCACAACTAAAAAAAACCTGCAACCACAGGTGGTGAAAGTGACAATAACAGGTAGGAGATAGCAGGAAAGTCTGTGAAATGTTGTGATTCTACTGGGCCAATCCCAATTTTTGGTGAATGTTCATTGGTGTACACAACAATCCAGGGTTTTTTCTGCAGGAGGGTAGCCTAACGCTTCTCATCTGTTAGCCATGCCCAAAGATGCATAGCCGCCCCCCAAATGTAAGAACACACCCACTAACACTCTTTTTTTCCATTCTCAACTATAAGGGGGCCCTATGAAGTTATTGAACCGGGGCCCTGAATTCCTCTTTGCAGCCCTAGATGTGATGTTTCTATTTTTATGGTTAACATGGCATTTAAGCATATTATAGGAATGGACAGTCATTTTAGGGCTCATAAAAACAAGCATTTCTATACTGCGCCTACATGCTAACATGTATGCGTAATTAAAATTAAGCATCATTTAGACTTCCTACAGTATGCTTGGAGAGATACCTTGATGACATACAAGTGCAACTAATGTACAGCAAGGCCATGAATGCTGTGGAGACAGTGATGGATCCAGGGGGCTGGGAGTGGGCAGGGCTGCCAAGAGGAATTCAGGGCCCGGGTACAACAAATTCATGGGGCCCCCCTCATAGTCGAGTAAGCCCTTACGGCGGCGCAAAAAGATTCGCGGGTGTGCTCGTACATTCAGGGGCGTGGCTAGCCTAACGCTGGCGCAATTTTTTGGGGTGGGTGTGGTCATATTTTTGGGGCGTGGCAATGCGCCGTTGGGGCGTGGCTAGTACATCAAAATCCCTAGGTCCTGAATTCACCAGAGCGTCACATATGTCCCAGCACTCCTGACTTTTAAGACATCTAGCACCACAGTGTAGTATACAAAGAATGCAGTGTGTTCAGTCTTGGCCTGCACCTTACATTGGGCACGACACTCACCAAAAATTCCCATTGTCCCTACTAGAATCACAACATTTCACACACTCTGCTGCTCTCTCCTACCTGTTCTTCTCACTTTCTCCACCTGTGGCTGCTGGTTTCTTTAGTTGTGGCTTGTCCGGATCCTGAAATGTTGGAGGACCTATTTGGGAAAAAAAATGGCTACATTTAGAAAACTACAGCCAGCCCCGGCGTTAAATCAATAGCACCCACGATTAATAATTAGGCCTTCCTCCAGCCCCAACATTAAAATAATAGTATTCGCATTTAATAAATAAACATATTTCCCTTCCTGCAAACAGCCTACCAATACCTATTTCCTGCAACCATCACTGCCATTAATAAATTCATAGTCACATTTAATAAATAGACCTCATTCTCCCTAAACTCACCCCCACATTTAATAGCCCCCAAACCACCCCATCTTAAATTAATAGTCCCCACTATTAAAAGTGCCTCTGCCCTTTTTTTTTAACTCTGTGCTTCTCTCCCCTTTTTTTATTTATTCTGTTTCTCTCCCTTTTTATTTATACTGTTTCTCTCCCCTTTTTTATTTATTGTTTCTCTCCACTTTTTTATTCTATGTTTCTCTCCCCTTTTTTATTTATTGTTTCTCTCCCCTTTTTTATTTATTGTTTCTCTCCACTTTTTTATTCTATGTTTCTCTCCCCTTTTTTATTTATTGTTTCTCTCCCCTTTTTTATTTATTCTCTGCCTCTCTCCCCCATTGTTTTACTCCCCCTTCTTTATAGCACTGTCCCTTTCCTCCCCTTGCCTCTCTGTTTCTTTACTTACCTCCTGTCAGCTTCTTTCTTTTTCTCTTCTGTCTGCTCTTCTTTCTTCTAGCTGTGTCTTGTCCGGCGCTCCTCACTGACTGACGGGCGTGACTTGATGACGTCACGCCCGACAGTCAGTGTGAATAGAGAAGAAGAGAGGAGGGATGCGGCGCCGCGGTCACGTGAGATTTTTTTTTTTTCTTTTGTGTTATTGTTTCAGCTCCCCCACCGATGAACCGACCCCACCCCCCCGCCGCGAAAAAATAAATAAAAAATACATTAAAAAAACGCAAGATAAAAAAAAAAAAAATAAATTAAAATTAGAACAGAGGGCCCGGCCCGGGCCCGGGTAAAATGTACCCGCTCCCCCCCCTCTCGGCGGCCCTGGGAGTGGGGCAATCTGGGAGACCCTACTCTAACTACACCACACACAGGATAAAATGACCGTCATCATCCCAGATCTATTTATACATTATAAATTCAGTGAAATGCAAATTTTAAAACAGAATGGCATTCTGCCAAACTGGCAAAATAAAAGCCATGTTTGAACATTGTATCTGAAACTTCGCACTGTTGCCAAAAGGCCTCTTCCACTGTGAAACCGTGAACTCGATTTGCATAAAATCTCACCACAACTTCACCCATCTCTGGAAAGAAGCTTATTTATTGACTTTTTATTTCTCTATTAAATAGCTTTGTATAGTGTTTATTTAGCAAAAAAAAAAATGCAAAGCTTGTTACTGCCTGGGGAAGAGCGTTTATTATAAAACACCCTATACATATTATGCCAGTTTCCTCTAGACTTCCAGCAAGAAAGTTGGTATAGAGGATGTAGGCCACAGAGAGAAGAGCACAGTCTGAATCTCAACTTGGAAGTCGAGTGAATATATCAGCATAGCGAGTAATATATTGCATGCTTTTTCCTGGGCAGGCACCCAGTTGCTTTTTTGATATAAACACAATGTGCTTCATAATAAAGTAATAGAAAATGTAATGGAGAACCTTGTGATATGTTTTATTAGACCAACACATAGAGGGGTTATTTGCTCTGGTTAGATTCACATGCTTTTACACCACTGCGTCTCGATGGTCCACTCAGTGTAAACCAAGAAACATAGCTCTGTACTCAGGAGCAGTCTCCTCTAAAAAAAAAGTACACCTCAATGTGCGGAAAAATCTTAACAAGATTAACAGCAAGACCAGACTTCCCTCCCTTTGCATGAAACTTCCACCCTGACAGACGAGACATTGCTGTCAGCAGCACAGGTACCTTTCAGGCATGATGGAGACTGTGGGCATGATATGGGAGACCAATAATACAGGGGGTGCATAATATGGGGAGAATCCATAAAGGAGAGGCATGGCATGAGGGAGAATGAAGACAGTGGTGTCATCATATGTGGGAGCATTAATTAGGGGGTCACAGGCACAGTGTCTGGCAAGGGGTGGGTTCCTGCTCTCTGTTTTGTATGTTGGTAACTAAAATGCTCTCTGTATTATATGGCAAACAATAGCGTGTGGTCTGTGTTGTATATCGGTCATTAGAATGATCTATGTATTGTATTGTGGTCACTACGAGGTTTTCTGTATTGTACATAGTTCACTACAATGCTCTCTGTATTGTAAACGTGTTCTCTAGGAAGCTCTCTGGATTATATGTTGGTCACGCTCTGTATTGTATGTAGGTCACTAGGATACTCAATGGATGAGACCAGAGCTGGTGCAAGGTCTCTAGGCATCTCACTTTCCTTTTGAAAATATATGAATATGAATTCAGCAATTATTATTAGATTTATGTATTCTATTTATGTGTTATATGCACTAATCCCTTCATCCTCCATCCTTTATAGCATAAGAGATAACAACAATCTATTGTTGAGCTATGCATGAACATAATTGCAAAGGACAAGGGGCAGATTAGGAATTTTAAGTGGCCCTGGAAATAATTCCTAAAGTGGCCTCATGTGAGTGGGATTAGGTCAACTGTAGGTGGGGCCAACACAAAGGTAAGTGGGATTTAGAACTACTGGAATTTGATTGCAGTAACATTTAGGAAAACTTGGATGTGATGACTTAAGACACAGTGGATCATCACTACAACAATGCAGGGAAAAAACTGCCAGTCCCATGCTATAAAAATACATGAATCCTTTTGAATGGATTGCGACTGGTTTTTACCTGTGCTCAAACTTGATTAGTTGCCTACTAAACCAAGCTTCCAAAATTCCCTTCATAGAAACATATCTGATTTTGTTTAATAAGTATAACTATTGCGAAACATGTTGGCACAATTGTATTTATCAAACTGCCATAGCAGCATGCAATCACTTTACCCCACTGTTGCATCTTTCCCTGACATCCTGAGATGCAAACTACCAGTCAAACTTCTCTATATATAATATAGGAATATGTGTAATGTGTGTTTCTAAAAAGGCATTAAAATTAATCCTTATAATAAATTTTGTTTTTTGTTTTTTGTCAACTCCTTTTCCTGTTGTGGATACCTATCACCATTTACCCAAGATTCATAAGACCCTCTCTACACCTCCTGGTAGACCTATTATTTTGGGTGTGGGGTCCTTAACGAGCAATCTTTCTTTTTTTGTTGATTTTCACCTTCAGCCTGTTGTCTCTACATTGAAGTCACATATAAAGGACACTACTGTTCTTTTGAAACTAATACAAGGAATTGTTTGGAAGCCATTGTATTATTTCCTTACTTGTGACGTGGAAGCGTTATATTCTAATAGTCCACATCAATTGGGTTTGGAAGCAATTGAATACTTTATTGACAAACAAAATGGTACTGATCCGTTGCTTTGTCAGTTTTTGCTGTAATCTATATATTTCATCTTGCATCACAATTATTTTTTATTTGATTCACAATTTTATTTACAGGTATTGGGCACGGCCATGGGGACCAGATTCGCCCCGAGTTATGCAAATCTTTATATGAGACTCTTTGAGAAGTTATTCATATGGGATTTTGGTTTTGGGGCGAACCTGGTTCTCTATGGCAGATATATCGATGACCTTTTCTTTTTTTTTGGATGGTGATCCTCACACTATTTCACAGTTGCTTGCACATTTAAATTGTAATCAATTTGGTCTAAGGTTCACCAGTAGTTTTCATTCATCAACAATCAACTGGATATTACCCTTAAGATTAGCAAGGGATTTATAGTAACAGAAAACATTTCCAAGGAAGTTGATACTTTCAATTTCTTACAGTATACAAGTAGCCACTATAGACCTTGGAGGGATAATATCCCTAAAGGTGAATTATTTCATATTAGGAGAAATTGCTCACAATATGAGGATTTTAAGGTCCACTCTGCTAGACTTTATAAATCATTTCATGAACAAGGCTATTCCCAATATATTTTGGATAGGGCCTATAATGAAGTAGAAGGGATGTACAAACTTAATTTACTCAATCATTATCCAAGACAAAGGGATAAGGATAAATCAATGGTTTTCACAACCCTGTATAATAGTTATGCTGGTGAAATTAAACATATTGTGTAGAAAAATGCGACTCTGTTAGAATTAGATGAGTTTATTGGTTCCTTGGTTAAGAAAGGCAATATGATTGTGTTTAGAAGATCCAAGAACTTAAAGGAAAGAGTAGGAGTTTTTTTTAAGAATATGGGTGTGTCAACTTTTCCTACTAAGGAACCTTTTATGGAGAAATGGTTGAGTAGACCCAATGGTTTCTATAGGTGCAGGAAATTAAAATGCATTTCTTGTTGGTTTGCATACCATAGGACAACTGAATTCATGTCATTTATATCAGGTGAAAGTTCCCAATAGAGAAGGTAATGGATTGTCAATCAACTTTTGTAATTTACTTGATCAACTGAAAGTGTGGGATACAGTATATGGGATGTACAATAAGATCTGTAGGTGTATGTTTCCAGGAACATTTGCAAAACACTTTATCTACACATGTAAATGCTTGTCAAAGGAGCAAACTAGAAGGTTTAAATATTAGGGCCATTGAACATATCGGTATCACCAACAGAGGGGGTGATAGGTTCAATTTATTGTGTAAACGTGAAGCCTTTTGAATTTTTAGACTGAAGACACTATCTCCGCATGGTCTAAATGACACTATAGAACTGAATAACATTTGAAGTTCCTTTAGACTGTTGTGGATTTATAATTATCTATATCTGGTTGTCTAATCATCAGCTTATCTTATAAGTATGTCTTATTTAAGACTAGTTTGCATTCATGTTTTTTTTTTATGATTTAGGTATTCTGTAGTATAATGTTGTAGCCATTCGCATGAGGGCATTTTTAGGTAGTTAATGTCTTTTTCACCATTTTGATGTTTTTGTTATTGAAGGTTCTCATGGGGTTAGGTTAATCATTGAATTTCATAATCTCATGTCTTAATGTATTTCATGATGCCACACATCTCAGTTCAAGTCTTCGTATAGTTTCAATATATAGACTGAGGTTTTTAATTTAATTTTATTTTATTTAGTTTAATTTTTTCAGATTATGCTCAATATAATTTGATAATCAACCCCCTCTTTTATATATAAGGTGTTGTGAGCTTCTAGTTTTTGGCCTAATTATTTTCCATTTTTAATTATAAATTTTTGATTTTTAATTGTATATAGCTATGTCTTATGATTGTTTCAGTGAGAATCTAGAGTAATTTTTATTTGAACTAATTTTTATTGTTAATTGTTATTGTTTATTTCATATTGTAAATTGTTATAGTTTATTTGTAAATTTGGTGAGTTGCAGGTTGCCTGTTTATAATTTAGATATTACGCGATTGCTAATTTCTACAACACCTGTTGTTCTGTTCTGCTCTGCTTAATAACAGCGTTTGTGGGCTTAATTGGAAACTTTTAATAGCTTAATACAGTGGTTCCCAAACTTTTACAGTTCACGGCACCCTTAGAGTCTCCATAATTTTTTCAAGGCACCCTGCAAAATAGTTACTGAGCAGTCCTGTTTTAGAAGTAGTTGGGTCAAAAAAATATAATAAGTATTTAGGTCAGGACAGAAATACTTATTTAGTTGTATGCAAAAATGCCCCCTCTGCATCCAGACACGCTGCCTCCTCTCACACTGCCCCCTCTGCCCTCTCTCACGCTATACCCTTCCTCTGCCCTCTGTCATGCTGTCCCCCTCCTCTGCCCTCTGTCACGCTGTCCCCCCTCCTCTGTCACGCTGTCCTGCTCCTCTGCCCTCTCTCACGTTGTCCTCCTCCTCTGTCACGATGTCCCCCTCCTCTACCCTATCTCACGCTGTCCTCCTGCTCTGTCACAATGTCCCCCTCCTCTGTCACGATGTCCCCCTCCTCTGCCCTCTCTCACGCTGTCCTCCTCCTCTGTCACGATGTCCCCCTCCTCTGCCCTCTCTCACGCTGTCCCCCTCCTCTGTCACGATGTCCCCTTCCTCTGCCCTCTCTCACGCTGTCCCCCTCCTCTGTCACGATGTTCCCCTCCTCTGCCCTGCGCCAGCCATAGAAAAAGCAAACAACACATAAACTTACCAATCCGCGCGGTGCCGGGACACAGCATCCTCCTCTCTCACGCAGCTTGTCAGTGACAAGCTGCTGCATGAGAGAGGAGGATACTGGGTCCTGTCGTGGCGCGGATTGGTAAGTTTATGTGTTGTTTGTTTTTTCTATGGCTGGCCTGCGGCACCCAAGTGACAGTGCCGCGGCACCCCTGGGAGCCGCGGCGCACACTTTGGGAACCGCAGGCTTAATACATAATCTGTAGCTGGTTAATAGAGTGGTCCTTCTGTCTCTGGACCTATTAAATTTAAATTGCTATTAATTTACAATTACCCAGCAATGCTCTCTTGGTATCATGCAACCATGACAAAAGAAGGACACCCTTTGTGGGCTGTTCTTGTCAATTTTATTAATGAAGACCTAATCTGATTAGTAGCCGAGCATCACGTGACGGTTGGTTAGAACACTGGAGGTGTTGGATCATGTGATACCGGCAAGGTGCTATAAGTACTTAAGATATAGACACTGCAGATTATGCATCTGATGAAATGACTATATACTGGCCGAGAAACGTGTTAGGCTGACTTCTATCAAAGAGGTGGACATTGGTGTGCTGTTGGTTTTTTGTAATCCCAAGGTTATTTATTCTTCAGCGGTTCCCAGTTTTTTTAATTTGGGTTGGATCCTAGAACGGACATTTATTTTATCTCCACAGGCTGGAGTATGGGCCGAGTATTACAAAGCATTTGAAGCCTTCCTTTTCATCTGCTTTAGCATTTGCTCTGTAAAGCAAAACATCTCCACATGCAGCTGTGGGAAGTAACTATTAGCCCATGAGTACACAGGATCCGTTATCTTGCATCTACAGCAATGATTGGAACATTGCTTAAGGTTTGATCATTTCTTTGTTTAAGAAGATACACGCAGGAACCAAAGTTGTTTTCGATTGAGTTATATCTTTGGTCTGCACATTCAGATACCAGCTCTTATGTAATATTGTTGTTGTATATTGTTATTTTTAATAATAAATGTATGTATGATTTTAAGTTTAGCACTCTTGTATTTGTTGTTTTCTTATAATAAATGGCTATCCAGTGCAATCACCACAAACATGAAATTTTGCAAACATCTGCAATAAAACACTTATTTTGTAACAACTGTGTGTGAGCAAAAAATGTGCCCAGTGATTGGTGATGGTTTAAATTAATAACAGTGCAGGGAGGATTGGCAGACAATGGCATAAGTGAAGAGGAGAGCCAGGCATGGATTGGGTATTAAAGTAGCCCTGGAAAAAGTTCTGGAAGTGGCCTCACATGGACAGGACCAAACAAACTGTGAGCAGGGCCAACACAAAAGTAGGCGGTGTTAACTCAATTATCCATAGCCACATCAGTCATCAGTAGCAGGCGAGGCTAATGCATAACGCAGTGGTAGGCAGAGTCACAAGTAAACAGACACAAAGAATTGCTATAAAGTATTATGCTACACCCTAAGCCCAAGTATTTATTAGGGGAAATTAAATTCCCCTCAGAACAACGCAGTCTTAAGCGTATTACCGTTAATACAGTAAATTTAACCTGGATTTCTGCTTGTGGCTCCCTGAGCAGCTTCGGATGTTAGAGGATACAGAAAGATGACCCAGTAGGCTGACAAGCAGAACTGCTCCACAAGGAAATTCTGTTGCCAATGATTATCTGATATTAACTCAGTACTCTCTCAGAGTGTTCAGTTCATGTCACTTACCCATAGGAGTGTGCAGAACCCTTCATTAGGGTGTGCCCCCAGGAAACCAAGTGAGAGATACTCTGCGCCGCAGCTCACTGCTGGAAGAGCGTGTATAGCAGCGTCTAGAGAGAGGGTGCCTTATAGGGCCCCCAGTTCATATAACGCCAAACAATAGTGCCTCCAGTTTATATAACGCTAAACACCAAACAATAGTGCCCCCAAATCAATCACATTGCACCAAACAAGTGCTCCCGGATCATATTATGCAAAACAATGGAGCCCCCAGACCATATAATGCCAAACAAGAATCCCCAGAACATATTATGCCAAACAATAGTGCCCCCAAATTATATTATGCCAAACAGTAGTGCCCCAGATCAGATTATGCCAAATAGTAGTGCACCCAGAACATATTATGCCACATAGTAGTGCCCCCAGATCATATTATGCCACATAGTAGTGCCTCCAGAGCATATTAGGCCAAACAATAGTGGCCCCAGATAATATTATGTCAAACAATAGTGCCCTCAGATCATTATATACCATATAGTGGCCCAGATAATATTATGCCACATAGTAGTGCCCCCAGATCAGATTATGCTAAACAATAGTACCTCCAGATCAGATTATGCCAAATAGTGGCCCCAGATAAGATTATACCAAATAGTGGCCCCAGATCATATTATGCCACATAGTAGTGCCCCCAGAGCATTTTATGACAAACAATAGTGGCCCCAGATCATAATACACCATATAGTGGCCCCAGATAATATTATGCCAAGTAGTGACCCTGGATAATATGCCAAGTAATGGCCCCAGATAATATTATGCCAAATAGTGCTCCTTGATGAAAATATGTCACACAGTAGTGCCCCCAAATGTGAGTCAACTTGCCTCTCACACTGATGTTGTCCTTTCCGCATTGGTTAATAGCAGGGCTGTGAGCATGCCTATCTGAGCACCAGGACTCTGCACTACATAGGACGCCTCCTTCCTGCATATGGTGAACCTGCAAGCTGCAGGCCACCCTGAGTGAAAGACAGCCTGTGATTTACTTACAGGACTGCTTCACTGTCGTCTGGCGGGGTGCCCCCCTTATGGTGAGATTTACCCAAAAAATTAAAGAAAAGACAAATGAATGAAAGGATCAAAAAGCAGGCAGCCCCAGTAAACCCCAGCCAACCTGGAAAATTCCTGGTAAGGCCTGTGGGCAATCCACCCCTGCAAAAGGATATAACAAAGACTATTGCATAGGAAATAGTTTCCACTGTTTCCCTGCTTGCAGTTGATTTGATCATGTCTACATGAGGCCACCTTCAGAATCTTTTCCAGGGCTGCTTTACGTTCCCAATCTGGCTCCGGTGCCAGCCCTGCTTTGAGTGTATCTAGAAAAGCATTTCTCTGCAGAACGTTTCTCAGTAAAAGGATTTTCTTTCAATGAGGAAGTGTATTCTGAACTGAAGAGCAGTTGTTCTTCTTTTCTGTATGCTGGACAAAACAGAAATGCACATAGTACTATGATTCTTGTTTTGTAAGATGTTGTTCTCAATATTCATTGTTATTTAGTGTTTATAGACACTGTACAGTGCAACTCATTTTGTGCTTTATGCTATTTGCTATACTCAGTTCTTACTCTGCAGTAAATAGGCAGACAGTGGCACAGTACCTTTTGTCTTGTCCTGTTTGCTAGGTTTTATTCTCAGGTCTGTTCTTATTTTGTATGACATGCAAGATTTATTAGAGTGGAGTTTTTAAGATGTGGTATTGTATTATGATTGATGGCTCTTTCTCAAATCAAGTGAGGCTCCTGATATTCCTGACACAATATTAATGATTTATATTAATGATTTTTTATAAGGGTGATTAAAAATATATTTTCACAATTATTCTTAAAGAGAGTTAAATTATCTGGAGATCATTTTATCAACCTCTGAATGAAATAAAAATCCTTCCCAGACAGGTAAACCATAAGCACACATTTGCATACCAGATACTTTTTTGTTCTGCACACCGCTATATTGTGTATGCACCAATTATTGTTTATATAGTAATCTGGCAACCTTACTTCTGCCTTTATCTTATGCCCAAAATAACCACTTAGAGACAGCTGAACGCTTCAATGTTCATTTGCACCAGAAAATGGAATTCTATTATATGCTGCTCACAGAAATGGGCTCTATAGATAGTGATTGTGTTGGCATGCTGTTTGGTCCAGGGCACTTTGCTGTTACAACACTGGGTGGGGTCACTATTATGCTATAATATGTGAGGTCATCGCTGGGTTAACTATGTGGGTCCCTAGTTTTTGAATAGTTACGTAATGGTAAATGGGTGGGGGGGTGCTCCTTGTTAATTGCTTTGGGTACCAAACAGTTTGTCCTACCAATGGATCATACCACCCTATTAACTTTTTATTTAATTGTTTATAAAGCAACAGTTAGATCTACACATTTATTGAATATATAAGTATTTTATATATAACTTTTAAATGTTTTTACATTCCTCCAATATCATTGTTGAAATGCAGTGTATATTGAAACTTAGCACTTTATTTTGCTAAATAAAACCAACATATTTTGCTACAGTTTCAACTATACTGCACAGACTGGGCTTGATTCGTTGAGGC
Source organism: Mixophyes fleayi (assembly GCF_038048845.1). Lineage (NCBI taxonomy): Eukaryota > Metazoa > Chordata > Amphibia > Anura > Limnodynastidae > Mixophyes > Mixophyes fleayi. Next base: position 102,686,671 of record NC_134404.1, on the reverse strand, counting down.
ACGCAAAACTGTGTATTGTGCGTTTTTTTAAAAAAAATTAAAATCATGTACTTCGGGCATACGTACATCCATTTTCAACTATAGTCCTTTTCTGGGCATCCACAGATCAAATTAATGCAAAATACGGCACATATTGGCATTTAAGTTCCTTAATGAATCAGACCCACTATGTTTAATTTACTGTGTTTTGGAATACTGCTTTTTGACAGAGCCAAGTGCTCCATCTCCAAGTCATTTAAAAAATAACCTATAGTGAATGTTGAATCTTCCCTAGCAGTCAGTTAACAAATCCAACAGTATGGCAGGTAGTCTAGTTTGTTAAGAAAGTAAACTATATTCTGTCATTTCAAACATAGCAGGACCTGATGTGTGCCTGTCCATTACACCAAAGAGTAAAATTAATGAAGACATATACACAATTTTCAAATAAAGTTTAATTGAACAAATAACTCTTCAGCCCATATTCGCAACTTTATTAAATATAAAATAAAATATTATTTTCTTTCTAGATTTTCATGATCTGGCATAGTCCAAATGGGGAAGAAAAAATGAAACCCTGAAATATTTCATTTAAAAAATTACCCACCCTCACACCACAAATGATCAAAGCCAGGAATGCTCTGCAGTCCACTTCTGATTGGCTGATAGGGAAAGGGATGCCCCAGGACCCCCCTTCATTGACAGCCCGTCTCAAGCAGTCAGAAAAGAGATCTCAGCTTTATTGCACCAGTTGTTTGTAGTGTACAGACAGGTTGCTTTTTATGGGGTTATATCAACTATTCCATATGTCAAGTGCAAAGATTCACCCAATGGTTATTCATTCTACTTTATAGGGTACAAGTTCAGTAATATGTTCAGATGTAGGAAATGTTTAATTTTATAGAAACAACTTTAGTTAAAATAATACAGTTTTGTACTGAAATATTAAATAGATTGCAAACACTCTAAAGCTATTTATATTCCTGGTATTTTCAGCACAAGAAAAATATTATCACTGCATCTTATGTAAAGGACCCATTTTTTAATTGTATTTAGTTATAGGATAATGATGTTGAAGTTTATGGGCCTGATTCATTAAGGAAAGTAAGGCAAAAAAAATCAGTAAGTCTTCTCTTGGACAAAACCATGTTACAATGCAAGACGTGTGAACTAGTTTATTATTTTGCACATAAGATAAATACTGTCTGTTTTTTTCATGTAGCACACAAACATTTGATAGCTTATTTGTACACTGAAATTTAAAGTTGATCTAGGACATGCTCTATCCCAATTATAAATTTGCCCTCACATTTTAAATTTTCCTTCCACTCCAATGCAACATGGATTTGCCAAGGTTCAAAGTTACTCATTTTCTTTGCTTTACTTTCCTTGATGAATCAGACCCTTGGTCTATATTTCCTGTTGTAAATACAATTCAGTATAGGATTATAAACATAGTATAGAAGTAGAAAACCATTGTGCACAAATATATGAGGGTCAATGTATTCATACAGTAAATTATAAAGTTATTAGAAATCACCAAGCTGTTCTGTAACCATAAAAAGCACAAGGCCATACTCCAAGTGCTTTTATACAGTAGACAGAATCCTAGGTGATTTCCATAATTTACAGTAAAGATTGTATTACTCCATAATACACATATGTTTCTAATGAACATTGAAGTGAGGAAATCAAAACACTATACAGATATTATTTACAGTAATTTACACCTTTTCTGGGTAATGTTGTGGTAAACAAATATTTTGTACCAAGAATATTGTATGGCCTTTACTTATATTAGTCAGAAATAAAAAGTCCCAAGGTGTGTTTAAAGGTTTTGTTAGCATGCATTTTTGTAACACAATGCTATTATGGATGGATTATTCAGAGTGAAATGTAGGGACTTTAAATTAGAAGTTACTGAGAAAACTATTCCCAGAAAAACAAAACTCTCCATAGTTTATCCAGATGGATATGTCATAGAAGCAGTTGTACACACAGGATAGGAAAGAGTGTCAGAGATCAGGGGAGGAATGCTAGATTTGGATGTTGTCAGCATAGAGTTGGTAGTGGAGACTAAAGGAGTGTATGAGTTCACCAAATGAGGAGGTATAGATAGAAAAGAGCAGAGGGCAAGAACAGTATCTGTGTAAACACACTCTTACTGTACTCAGGCTGCATTTGCACAAGTTTACCCTCCACCTACCCTTTTCTCAAAAGTAAAATAGAGCAAGTGTAAGATGTTTCAAATACTGAGTTCACGTCTATGCATGTTGGTGCTTTGTGAGCATGCACACAGTGAAGTCTCACAATTTATGTTCGGCAAACTGGCATAGTACTCCCTCTTTATCAGGCCCACAGTGCCTAACAACTAAGAGATGCAAAGAGCTCAAGTTCAAATTTTATTGGTCTTCAGCGGAGGAGCAGTTTGAGATTTGCACCTCTCACATGGGGCGTACATGCACTTTCGTTAATCACTCTTATACACCCTTATAGCAGTTGCCACAATTCAGATTTTTAAAACTATAGTTGAACTATTTCACAGAAATGTTGTTTGTAATACACTATACTATACATATTCGTCTCTTGACATTAATGTATGATATATTTATCACTTATTACCATTGCTTTGTATGGTAACACACATACCCAATGGGTGGGCATCCTTATCGTAGCCTGAGTGTCACTTTATCTAAGACCGGAATGCCTCATTTATCCATCACAGAGAAATAAACATCACTGTAAGTCTTGGGTCTTGATGGAGATGAATCAATAAATATCTGTCCTGCATAAAACAATGTGAAATTTAGTAGGCTACACAAAGTAATTGTAAACTGCTCGTCAGTTAAAAAAATACAAGTAGTAAAATTGTAACATGTAGTCTGGTTACAAATGGAGTTAATGTTGCTTAGTGTCCGCTAATTATTGTTTCTAATAATTATTTACCATTTCAGAAAGGAACACTTCTCTAGGTATTCTTGAAGCATAAACAATAGTTGAATCTCACAGTGGGAATCTTTTAATATACTCTGAATGACATATATAATTGCATACCTTAAGAACATTTTGTTTTGTTCAAATTTTTGCATAATTTTTTTGTCCGATATGTACTGGTCTTATATATCATGTTAAACAAATTACTTATCAACATACACTGTTACTTGTTATATATATGGTGATAAATAGCCAGGTAAAGCATACCTTTACTTTTGTATAATATAGACTAATATGCCAATGTTATAAATTTGCTAATGTTAGAAATACCATGTGCATTAACTAATCTACATGGTTATAACAGAAGCTTCAACTTTAATTGTATTGCATACAACACCTGCAGGGGTAATGAAAAGGGATGGTGAACTGTAAATGACATGTACCTGCAAAAGCAGCTTAAATTGGTTCTGTTACAGCTCAGACCTGTAAGAAGATCAAAAATGGGTTGATCCTGATGATCAGCAAGAGTGTAAAGCAATAGAATTCCAACTGAATTATTATCAGGCATGTTGCTTGGTTTAGGGCCAAACGTACTGAGATATCAACAGTGTCGGACTGGGGCATGAAGGGCCCACCAGGGGACAGCAATGCTAGGGGCCCACCAGAGGGGGTGTGGCCAACCATCAAAGAGGCGAGACCAGACACTAGAGGGGGAGTGGTCAGCCCACAAAGGACAGCTAGCACTATAGTGTAGTATATAAAGAATGCAGTGTGTATAAAGAGTACAGTCTTGATCTGCACCTTAGATTGGGCAGAACAGTCACCAAAAATCGGGATTATCCCACTAGACCAGGCTTGACTAACCTGTGGCACTCCAGGTGTTGTGAAACTACAAGCCTCAGAATGCTTTACCAATATATAGCAGCCTATTGCTGGAAGGGTATGCTGGGACTTGTAGTTTCACAAAACCTGGAGTGCCACAGGTTAGCCAAGCCTGCACTAGACTCAGAACATTTGACAGACTGTCCTACCTGTTCTTGTCACCACCTGTGGCTGCTGGTTTCTTTAGCTGCGGCTTGTCTGGATCCTGGAATGTTGAGGGGTCCTATTTGGAAAAAATAATGGGTACATTTAGAAAATTCCAACCAGCCCCGACGTTAAATCAATAGGACCCACATTTAATACTTAGGACTTCCTCCAGCCCCAACATAAAAGTAATAGTATTCCCATTTAATAAACCTATTTCCCTCCCAACAGACAGCCCCTGCAATAAATTAATCACATTTACGTATAATAAATATACCTATTTCCTGCAACCGTCACTGCCATTAAATAATTCATATTCACATTTAATAAATATACCTCATGCTCCTCAAACTCAGCCCCACATTCAATTAATAGCGCCCAAACCACCCCAGCTTAAATTAATAGTCCCCACTATAATATTAAATTGCCCCATCTTCACCCTACAAAGAAAATAGCACCCATTATTTAGCCACCACCAACCACACACACATTACATTGCCACAAGCCCGTTGTGCCATCACACACACATTACTGCGCCCCTTCATCACCATGATGTGCCTCCTTATAATCACACTGCACCCTCCATGCTGCTTTTGCTCCCCCCTTCTCCTGGCTCCCCTTCACACACTGCCATACTGTCTGTGCTCCCCCTTCACTCTGCCATGCTCCCCCTTCACTCTGCCATGCTCCCCCTTCTCTGTTCCATGCTCCCCCTTCTCTGTTCCATGCTCCCCCTTCTCTGTTCTATGCTCCTATTTCTGTTCCATGCTCCCACTTCTCTGTTCCATGCTCCTATTTCTGTTCCATGCTCCCCCTTCTCTGTTCTATGCTCCCCCTTCTCTGTTCCATGTTCCCCTTCTCTGTTCCATGCTCCCCCTTCTCTGTTCCATGCTCCCCCTTCTCTGTTCCATGCTCCCCCTTCTCTGTTCCATGCTCCTATTTCTGTTCCATGCTCCCCCTTCTCTGTTCCATGCTCCTATTTCTGTTCCATGCTCCCCCTTCTCTGTTCCATGCTCCCCCTTCTCTGTTCCATGCTCCCCCTTCTCTGTTCTATGCTCCTATTTCTGTTCCATGCTCCCCCTTCTCTGTTCCATGCTCCTATTTCTGTTCCATGCTCCCCCTTCTCTGTTCTATGCTCCCCCTTCTCTGTTCCATGTTCCCCCTTCTCTGTTCCATGCTCCCCCTTCTCTGTTACATGCTCCCCCTTCTCTGTTCCATGATCCCCTTCTCTGTTCCATGCTCCTATTTCTGTTCCATGCTCCCCCTTCTCTGTTCCATGCTCCTATTTCTGTTCCATGCTCCCCCTTCTCTGTTCCATGCTCCCCCTTCTCTATTCCATGATCCTATTTCTGTTTCATGCTCCCCCTTCTCTGTTCCATGCTCCCCCTTCTCTGTTCCATGCTCCCCCTTCTCTGTTCCATGTTCCCCCTTCTCTGTTCTATACTCCTATTTCTGTTCCATGCTCCCCCTTCTCTGTTCCATGTTCCCCCTTCTCTCTTCCATACTTCTATTTCTGTTCCATGCTCCCCCTTCTCTGTCCCATGTTCCCCCTTCTCTGTTCCATACTCCTATTTCTGTTCCATGCTCCCCTATCACTTTACCTTTTCTATCTGCTTCTTCCTTTTCTTCTCCTCTGTCTTGCCGGCGCTCCTCACTGAATGTCGGGCGTGATGACGTCACGCCCGGCATTCAGTGCGAACGGAGCCGGCGCTGTGGTCACGTGAGTTGTTTTTTTTTTTGTTTTGTTTTTTACTATCAAAGTTTCTAGCTCCCCCCACCAACGAAGAGGGGAGCGATTCAGGGTCTGGGCCTACCGGTGGATAGTCCAGTCCACCGGCCGGGCAGTCCGACCCTGGATATCAAGCAATTCTTTCCACTGAACAGTTTTGTTTCAGGACAATTTGGCCAGATTTCTTGGTGGTGACTATGGATAAAAAGCAGAGGCCACTGTTCAGTGCTGTCTGATTGGATACACACCGTAAAATAAAGTTTAATTATTTGCTCCTTCTCTTTTTCTCCTCCTCCATCACAGGAACAGCCTGCTCACCCTTTACAGTTTACACCTGCCTCATAATTTAATTCCATATAAAAATAATCCCTGATATATCCACAGAAAGAAATTAAAGGGCAACCCCACTCAAACATTCCCTAAATAAAATAATAATGCTGAGGATTACAACTTAGTAAAATAACTCTGAAATGGGACTATTGCCTGATATCATCAGATACAAAGTAAAAAAACTACAGTTGCTGCCATTTGACAGGTTGTAAATAACTCACCTTTCCTGGCAACATTTGTACAGTCAGCAGTGTTTTCCACGGTTACAGATATTGCTAATGAAGGTCGAATCACACTTTATAAATTAAATGGCAGAAAGGTTGTGTTTTCAAGGTTCCAAGTCACAATTTTAATTGTAACAAATAACTATTTAAATCATGTCTCCATGCAGCAAGCTATTAAAAGCCAGTATACAAAGATATTCAAGTTACTTAATAAAGGCCCTTACCCTTCACCTGTCTTATCACCCTTTCAAAATAAATAAATATTTTAATTTTTATTTGAATAAGTCACCAAAATGTCGAGTGTTAAAATTACCAATAATCTATTTTACCATCTTCTTCTTAACTTTACTGTTAGTACTAATTTAGTGTTGTGCTAGCTCAGCTACTTCTCTAATACATTAAAATGTGGTTTAGTGAATTAAATAGTAAATATGAACATGAAAGTAGCAATATGACATTAATAATCAGCAGAACGAAAAATGGTGTAGTTGCCATAATACTATAATTAGGTCATGTACTGGATAATAATATTAGTTCTATTATTTAGAGTCATTCTGCCAGACATAACCAATTGAGATTATTATTGTACTTCTTACCAGTCTTAACCATATCATCTTGACCAATTTAACATTAGTTGCATTTAGAGCTGAACTGTTAATTCATCAAGTCATGTCACATCGAACCATTCACATTACAAAAAGTGCAGTTACATGTTTACAAATGGTCTAGGGCAGAAACAATTAAATTACAGAGATAAATTAGAATTTCAAACAGGCTTCTGCCTCTATCAATTTTCTCCATTAACCTGTACAAGTGTAAATCCCTTGGTTGTCTATTTCTGTTGACCCTAGTGTGTGTGTGTCTGTGTGATTGTGAATTTAGACTGTAAGCTCCAGTGGGGTAGGGTTTGATGGGAATGATTAAATACTATATTATTTGTAAAGTGCTGTATAATATGGTGTGACTATATAAATACATTGTTATTATTATTATTATTATTATTAATAATAATAATAATAATAATAATTTTCTTTGTGCTTCTAACTTATCAAATGTTTAATTTTATGCAAGTTAGGCATACATGCAAATCTTCATTTGAAGTAAAGCATTCTACTTTAATGTGCACAGCTGCTGGATATAACATATTCACACAATATAAAGCTGTATTTCTGTCTGTATATGTTGTGTATGCAATTATCCACTTTGTTTGCTTCCACTTTTGTTTGCCATAAATTTGAATATTTTATATTTAATTATCATTACTTGAATAAAACACAAACATTCAATTTTTCATGGACAATTCTGATTTTTTTGCAGTCAAAAAGGATCTGGTTTTCTGGATTTGGGAAATTGCTGTTGCTGAATTGGCATGTGATCAGTTTTGTACCAATATTTTTATTTATTTTTTTGGGATTAGATTTGGAGGTGTGCAAGTAGATAGATAACACAATGTTAGTAATAATGATTAGAGGTGAAATTGTTCCATGAAACATTTGCATCATGTCATGAACATAATGCACGCTGTCATTAATCAGTAAATGAGCACATATCCCTTGAGAATGGCTGGAATAACCTCTACCTTGTAGTTGTCAACAATTCAAATAAAAACAATGAACATAAAAGCTCACAGATATGGATATGTTTAAACACAATACCATGTAAAATTAAGAATATATTAAAATGTTCACTAATATACATACATTTAGACAATATGTTTATTTTTATTACACAACTAAAACTATTTTAAGTTAAAACTGACTTTAATGGCTGAGGTTAATTCTGGGAACCATACGTGTCTCATCTTTAGTTGGCAAGGATTGGGGCAAAATAGGAGACATAAACCAATATGGTCCCCACAGTGGGGGATGGAGTGTTCAAGAAATCTGGGGCAGGAAGATGGTTTCCTAGTTATGGTTGGTGTTGGGCAGAGTATTTTCCCTCAAACTAACACTGGTGGTTCTGCCTATACCCACTGTAAGCAGTGTCAAACAGGCAATTCTTCTTATGGGGGCTCCCAACCCTCTTCTGGGCACCATATTTCTTCTAATGCTTGGTAGGGACAAGGAAGAGTAGTTGCTTAGTACTGATGGCCCCCCTTTGGTGCTGAGGGATGTGGGAAATTATGCAGAGTGCTCCCTATTAGACATGTTATTGGGGGATGAGTAGGCTAAGGTAACCTCTAGCTCCACAACTAGTCAGAAACTGCAAGTCTCAGTATGACATGTTCCACAACAGATGGCAAGCAAAAGGATTCCTGTGGCTGTGTTAAAGCAATAACACAAAATAGAGAGTTAAAAATGTGTGGGTTTGTGCCACTCTAATCATTAGTTAAAAATTACTACTGTATCAGACATGACAACAACTATCATTTTAGGAGGGACGCACTTGTCTGGCTAAGAATTTCTAACTTACTTTACTTACTACTTACTTGAATGAATTAACCCAGGCTCTGATAATAAGTAGATATAAAGCACATATTTCACATAATTTAATTAAGTCTAGGTTAATTCAGTTAAAATGTAACTGGGGAAACCCCATCCAGACAAATTAAATGTCTCCCTAATAAAACAGATCATGCAGGCAAGTCTGACTGATTGTACACACTTCTGGTAGAGAAGAGGTTAATGTGATTTTTAAGAGCTGTTAATTGTTCTAAGATATTAATAATATCAGAATAATTAGCAGTTGCATTTTTTTAACATTTTTTTTTATTAATATTAGCTTTGATATTCAGTATACATATTCCGTGCCAATGCACAGTAAAAGAAAGTGGAATGTTCTAATAATTAATAAATTAAAAACCAAAGTGAACATATTGGTATCCAGACTATTTTATGTAATAGTCTCAATCCCTGTCAAGAGAGTACTATAAATATCAGGCTGTTCTATGATTAGTCATCACATTTTGTGAATGCCGCAATATAAAAACGTGTCAATCAAACATTACCACTGTGAAATTACTGCATCAGATAATCCATACATTTTAACTCAATCAGAGCTGATTAAAAAAACACAAGATGTCATTGCAATATGATTACCATTCTCAGGCATTCCCTGTAATATTCTGCTGTAGAAAATATATTTTTAAAAATTTTTAATTGCAAAATATGGTGCAATTTCCGCTACACAAAACATGGCCCTGGTGTTTGTTTATTTTTATTTGGAAGCGCTAAGATCTAAGTAAATATAAGAGATCCAAGTAATGCACTGCAGTTTGCCTCATTGTGATTAGCCTAATATTTCAGGTAGCAATTAAAACAAACACAACAAAAGAAAAAAATGTAATACTAGACAATAGGAAGGTTTGCTCCTTTATTGCTAGGGCCAACTTTACAGTTGACACTCTCATTGTATGTGTCATCAAACCTGTGTTTTTTCTTGTTTTGTGTAACCCCTACAAGAGCTATTGTAACACTCCAACACCCTGCAAGAGTTGCTCATAGAATGATGCCATACCTGCAAGCAGACCAAAATTTTCAGTATGTTCCTGATTTTTACATTCATAATGGTTGTGGCTTTCAGATTTACGGGTGTGATCTCTGTGAAGGAGTTTGCTTTGGATGGATCAGGCATGGCCTGGATGGATCGGCAATTGTGTCATGAATAGCGATGCCTCCAAATTTCACACCAGATCAAATTTCACTAGTTCAACAACCCTGAACATGTTTATGATACAATCAGTTATGGACCCCAATAAAAAATTTGCAACTTGCATTCATAATTTATGCTCTCCGTATGTAGTGCACATTCGAAGATCGCATTTAAGGTTTGCCCTAAAATTAGTGTTTTTAAGTATGGTCTTTTTCAAAATTGAACTGCAAACACTACTATGTTTGCTATTCCCTGTTCAAGTTGGAGGTTCGCCATTTGCCATAAAAAAATTCAAAATTATTCATATGAACCAACTAGAACACTATCAAACAGAGTTAAACTGACTGAAACATGTTTGGATCGTTCTACTTTCTCGATTTTTTTTAACCTGTTCTAAAATTCAACAAATTCTGATGAATTTTCTAATTTTAGAAACAATTCATTATACCAGATCAAATTTGAACCACAGTCATTTTAAGCATCTCTAGTCATGAATGTGGTAGGTTTGTGATAATATGATCAAGACAAGTTTTATTTAATAGGACTAAGAACTTGATTAGTGCTATATAACTAAACTACAATAAATAAATACTCTCCTCCTTTTCCCACGATTCAGATTCCTTCTCATGCTTCCAGTACTATATAGAAGTGCAGGTCTGCTGTTAGTAAATTGGATGCCCTCCATAGTTGCCAAATCCGATTATAACAAGCCTCTGATGAAATCACCGGTGGGTGAAGAAACGCGTCAGAAAGGAACAAGCACTGTTCACATATCATCTTTTGTGCGGGATTGGACTGAGATGACTCAGACTTAATACTTTCCTCAGTTGGGTCTTATTATCACATGATCGGAGCGGATCTAAAAGACCAGCTATATGTTTTCTGATTGCAAGTGATTACGGAGCAACATAGTTTTACATCTCCTATTCAATTGGAGATTTATATTAACTAGCGGGATCATCGTTTGGGCTTCAAGAGTTCAAGAGTAAGCCACATTTCAAAGTACATGCTATAAGTTCTGCAAAAGAGGTGGATTGGAGACTGCCTACCAAGCGGGACTCTGCATTAATTATTCACCATCTGGATTACCTACACAGACCAGGAAAGTATCACGATTTACTCTACTATAGGATGAATTTGTGATTTGCTACAAGTGGTACAACCAGTCTATTCTTGGGTTAACAGTCCATATTATTTGGCAATTTCTCCGATATACGGTGACAGGAGAAATAATTATTACCGTTGGGAAATCCTGTCCATTATGCATACTTACCAACTTCCAGAGAAGGAGTGAGAAGGGGCGTGACTGGAGGATGGGAGGGGGCGTCATTTTGGCCCCCCCCCCCGCAAAACCGTAATTTGCGTCGCGGGGGGGGGGGGCAAAATGATGCAATTGGCCTCGTCCCGCCCCCTCCCACCCTCCAAAATGGCGTGATTCTCAGTGAGATTGGTATGCGGGAGAAATGCCAGCTTGCCCGGGAGCCTGGGAGACTGACCCGAATTTCGGGAGTCTCCCGGACTTTCCGGGAGAGTTGGCATGTATGCCATTATGGTATATAGGAGATCTATTGCGGACTAATGCACAAAGCTTATTAGTTTTAATGTTTTATATCATATTTTTGAAAACTAGTTGTTCACCCCGAATTTTTATTAATTATATCTATGAAGAGACAGAAATTGGATCCTGTGCTGTTTCTCTATTATTATTGCATGTTGCAGTATTTTTTTAGTTACCATCAGATTGGTTGCTTAATGCTATGAATGCTATGCATTTATTAATCTGAAATACCATATGTTATCAACACATATATATATTTTATTGTACAAGTGGTATATATCAACAGTGCACTGTTTTAATTTTATTGTTAAATAAATATTGTTTTTTATTTCAATATTGTGGATTCAGTCTTAAGTGTATTCGTTCCGGTCATCCAATGCTGATTTTCTTGTATTTTTTGGTTGTTACTTAGTTAGAACCCACAGGTTCTTTTCAGCTGCAGGTTGGCGGATACTGATCCACTTATATATTTTATTATTAGTGCTACAGCGCCTTAGAATTAAGTATTTTTTGGTCAGTATAAGAGCTCCTCTTACTCCTATACTGGGCAGGTTGACCTGGCAATGCATGGATGGAAAAAATAAATGACTTCACAATTGACATTGGCATGACTTTGATGTCACTTCTCATCTCTAATCCTTGTTATTATTCAGGTAGAAGATTCAAACGCTGCCAAGTCATCACTTTACCTATGGCTTAAACAGATCCTTTAGCTGGACTAGTCATTACTGATATAAGTGGACATAACTGGAAGAAACTGGGCATAAAGTAAACTGGGCTCTACTAGTTCATCGCCATGTGAGCACTGTATAATCCAGATACATATAAACGTATACCGACATCCCTATTATAATATCGGCATCTGCGTTTGTATGATCATATAAGTTCTGTTAGCCTAATCTGAGTTCTATACAATCTTTTAAGTGCACTTAAAATAAAAACGAGATGGTTCTTTTTTTGTAAAAAATATTAAAGAAGGAAGTGAAGCCACTATTTTACAATAAACTATATCTAAAGGTGTTTATTATTTAACTGAATATTAAATGAGCAAAATTGTGGAGAACTTTTAAACAAATTAAATTTTGTGGTGAAATAGGCCAATTCGCAGATGTGAGAAACTCCAATAATGCAATCTTCAATTCCACTTTTCTATGTCATTCCATGGATTTAGCTTGGACAGGCTTATATGCACTGTTTTCACATTCTGCATCTGTTCGAAACTATGTCAACACAACCTTTCTGTAGTCGGCCTATGTTAGAACGCCCCTTCCTCCATTCTGCCTCTCATGTCACATGCAGGCATAAGTGTCAGAATCACACAAATCTGCAAAGGCGCATATGAGTGCAGCCACTTTTCGGGGCATGAGCAGAATGATTTCAAGCAAGATACATTATGCAAACTGTCATAGTACTCACTCTGCATCAGCCACTTAGTCTGCAAAAAGAGTGGTGATGACGACAGTGTCAATTCATTCTTCTCTGTGATTTAGTTAGAATAAGAGAGAATTCCAGGTGCTACAGAAATAAGTGAGTGATGCCTGCACAGAATTTGCTTTTTGTTTGCATGTAAGGAAAACACTGCCTGCTTTTGCAGCACATCACAATTGGGTAGCTTTATTTTGACACTGCAATTTTGGGTTGAGATAACATGGAACCCCATACTCTAAGTTTAAATCTGCCCACAAATTTTAAATGCCCCCCTCTAGTCATATTTACCAACAATTCACATCTCCCCTCCGGGAGATCCAGCTGATCCCTGAGATTGGCTGTTATTCTCTTGGCATTACAAGTTAACACTAATAAGTAAGGAATCGAGGCAAAATGTTGGTAACCATGGTGCAATATTTAGGAGACATGATACAATAAATAAATATGAAATTATATTTATGTAGCATCCTGTAGATACAATATAACATAAGTAAATCAGGATTTGGGTTATTACAGAGAGTCTACACGCTACTTAGTTAACTATGCTCTTGGCAATTTAGATTAATGAGAATTAAATTTACTTCAATAGAGACGTCTGCTGAATTGAAAGACACGGGACCTCTCACATCAAAATTCAATATACAAACAGTAATAGCCCTTCTAATTGCTATGTACTGCCATTTTCCAAATGGGGCCAATTAACTACCAATTCTGAGAAAACCCTAACATTTTTCTCTCCCGAATCATCAAAATGGGATCATACAGGTAGTAGTTATCTATGATTAATATTCAGGCAATAAGTAGTCTTGCATAATTCTGTGTGTGCTAGTTAAATACATTTGCAGTGCCTTTGCTTTGTCTTTTGTGAAGGTGTAATCTGCCATTTCATTCAGAAGCATCTGTTCAGAAAACTTTAACTTTCAGGTAGGTTCTTCTTAATAAGAGATCAAAGACTGCATTAATGAGATTTCCTCTTGCAATTTATTTCTAGTTTTATCATTTAAATTCCGATGGTGGGTATTTCAGCATGGCAAATGCCTTGTTAAATTTTTAAAGGCATATTACAAATTGCCTAATGGCAATTACAATTCTTTGAACTAATCTATAATCATTAATTAATTACAAAGTGACCAAGCTTTCCTTTCTGCTTGTGAATAATTACCCTAGCTATAGTATCTGGTTCCTTATATGTCAATAATTTTGAAAATAAAATGCAGTATAGTGTTTGAACAAGAAATGAAACACATATAAAGGCAGTATACAAACTATAGTTTCTGAGTATATATAATACATAACTATTTTTAAAGTTATGTATTAAAATGCTGGGCATACCAGTTCCCAAAATGTAAAATATGCCTCCTCCACTTTATCTCTCAGAGCAGTTATATACTGCCCAGTGATAACTCCTCTCACCTGTCACTGAAGTGGCACCTGACCTTATCCTCTATTAAGCCTCCATGACAAAGACTGGGAAAGTAGAGATTGAAAAGTGTGAGCTACCTCTCTATGCGGAAGCTTGATACAGGAGTTGGTCAGGAGCCCCCAATGTGATCAACAAGAGAAATAATATACCATTAAAATTGTTCCACAGTGCCCTGGGAACTTTGGGTTAATGCCCAAGCGTCAGGGTGTAAAGTCACCACTGCCAACTTACAGCATATTGGCATATAGCTGCTACTGTATATTAGCATGAGATATTCATTATTTACTTCAATGGAGCTCTGGGAAATTCCTGGTGGTCTCCCCACAGCATACCCTCTGCACTGAGAGTGCAGAGCTGATAGGCTGCCTATACTGCTGCACATGAATGCGCACCCCCACAAATTTGGACTGTAAAGCATACAGCTCACAGAACAAAATATTGTAGTAAATAACGGAAATCTATCGAAAGCCCCAGTACTATAAGGCATGAGGTGAAGGCAGTGGCTGTTTAATCTGAGTGGACCCTTTATGGGATCCTCCAGGAGACCTATATATAGAATTACTGCGGATGTAGAGTGAAAACAGGAGATATAAATTGGTAAAAATGTCTACGCCATGAAAACCATTGACTTGACCCAGCAGGACTTTACAGTCACTGCCATAGTATAGTGGGATATGTACTGCTACAATAGCTGATGAGCCCAAGACATAAGCCAGGGTATTAGGTATTAGTTTGGATCATGTGACTGCCCAGTGTGTGATTGCCTATCTTAAACATAAAATATAGATATATCCCTGAATATAATCTCTTCCCACCCTCACACAACAACTCTCCACTGAGAACTCCCTGTTGCTTGTGGTCTTCTGCTCTCCCTACAAAGAGGAGAGCCAGTGGACCTCCTCCTTTGAGATGCATATACCCATGCAGGTTGCTAATCTGAACATTGGCACTAGTGTCCATATAATTCTTCTCAAATGTCCTAAGTTAAATATCAGATATGCACCCTCCATAGATATCCCCCCTCATCAGATCAGGACATGTAGCAATGTTTCATGTCCCAGTCTGACACTGTTAGTTTTTGTATACTGGCATGGGGTGGATACTGTATACTTGCATGGGATGTTTTCTGCATACTAGCATGGCGTGGTTAGTGTAGATTGGCATAAGCAATTTACAATTAAAGGGAAATACATTTTATGGGGGACTTTTGTAGACAAAGTGATCTTATAAGTTATGGTGCTAGTCATACAAGCTAGATGTTAGCTGACTGTTTTCTATCTGCTCAGGAAGAATTTTTTCCTTTGTGTACAAGGTAATGCTGTGTCACCTTATATGTTTATGAAAGTTTATGGTTAAAGTACCTACATCAAATTAAGAAGAACTTGTTTCTAGAAATATGTTGCGCTTTGTACTTACTTCTTCTCTTGCTCTGTTGCAATAAAAATTTTCAGATTTCGAGATTTATTTTTCATTACACAGAGGTATCTCTAATCTTAAGAAAGAACCAGATGTACAATATTTGGTGCCAAGACTCGGATCTGCACACTAAGAAACCAATGATGACAACTGAAACTTTTCGTTATATTTTTTGTTTGTGGTGGGTGTGGTACTACAGTTCCCAAGAAGGGTGGGTAAAGAAGATTTAGAGAATCAGAGAAGGTTGTTGGCCAGGAAGTTAATTATAGGCTATTTACATTTTCTTTGTATAGAATATATTGCAACAATTGGGATAGAGATGACTTGTTAGCTTGGAGGTCATTGAAAGTTGCATTTTCTGCAACTCCAAGTATGAGTTAGTTACTTACAATTTTGACTAAGAACACAGCCATAAATAAAGAATGGTGCCAAAGCATCCTCCAAGAGAAAATGTTCTCAACCATCCAAGAACAGTTTGGTGACGAACAATGCCCTTTCCAACATGATGGAGCACCTTGCCATAAGACAAAAGTGATAACTAAGTGGCTCGGGGATCAAAACATCGGAATTTTGGGTCCATGGCCAGGATGCTCCCTAGACCTTAATCCTACTGAGAACTTGTGGTCAATCCTCAAGAGGAGGGTGGCAGGTTGACAAACAAAAACCCACAAATTCTGACAAATTCCAAGCATTACTTAGGCAAGAATGGGTGGCCATCAGTCAGTATGTGGCCCAGAAGTTGATTGACAGCATGCCAGTGCAAATTGCAGAGGTCTTAAAAAAGAAGTGTCAACACTGCAAATATTGACTCTTTGGATAAAATTAAAGTGATTGTCAATAAAAGCCTTTGACACTTATGAAATAATTTTACTTCGGTATACCATAGCAACATCTGACAAAAAGGTCTAAAAACACTGATGCAGCAAAGTTTGTGAAAAACAATATTTGTGTCACTGTCAAAACTTTTGCCCATGACTGTATATATAGAGGCAAAGCTTTACCACAACTTCTGCATTATATTTTGATGAATCTTCATATGTTTATACAAATCAGAGGTTCTCTGGAGAGGCTGTTGTCAGAATGTGCACAAAGATAACATTTAACCTTATCCATTCTCTTTATGCCGCTGAAATATGTGATCACCAAAATCCAGGATCTTACACTTGCAAACAGATTTAGGGCTAGATTTACTAAGCTGCGGGTTTGAAAAAGTGGGGATGTTGCCTATAGCAACCAATCAGATTCTAGCTTTCATTTATTTAGTGCTTTCTACAAAATGACAGCTAGAATCTGATTGGTTGCTATAGGCAACATCTCCACTTTTTCAAACCCGCAGCTTAGTAAATCTAGCCCTTAGTGTTAAAAAGTGGAAAGATATACACCAATTCAAAATATGCTTGGGATGTCCTTCATGTTTTTGGAACACTCTTTAGAAAACAGGGGTTCTTCACATCATCTGAAACCTCTATAAAACATGCTAAATATTTAAGGTATATGTTCTCAGTATTCTTTG
The DNA here is from genome assembly GCF_038048845.1 of Mixophyes fleayi. Taxonomy (NCBI): domain Eukaryota; kingdom Metazoa; phylum Chordata; class Amphibia; order Anura; family Limnodynastidae; genus Mixophyes; species Mixophyes fleayi. The sequence continues at coordinate 102,669,520 of NC_134404.1, read as the reverse complement.
CCTGAGCAAATTATTATTAGTTCTGAGCACTTGCTGTGAGAGTACCATTGCCTGCTGCTGAACTTTTGCCCATCTGACCAATCTGTTTGCTCCATCACTTGACCTTGGCTGGTGACCTCAATTATTCTGCTCTTTCCAATCCTGAATCTTTTATGTTTATGATTTTGATTATCCTACCTAAATGACCTTAGTTATTGCAATTGTTTATTCTGCTGACTGTATCTGTTTCCGGGATCTTCAGACAGTATGACGTCATGAGGTACAGACAACTTATATTAGTACCTGTGCTTAGAGTGTTCTACTCCTGCATGATACTTGATATTTTGTTTTTGCCAGATATTGGTCCCTCAGGTCATTCATGCTCTCTCCACTCATTAATAACTTTTGGATTTTCATGAGGCATGCCGCTCAGAACAAGATCTCCAGTTCAAACAGATTGCCAGTGGCCTGTAAGTGATTTATTCTCATCTGAAAACAGTGGTCCATCATGTTCCTGATGCCACAGCAAAAGCTCTTCTACTAGAATCATCCACTCCACTGCAGTTATTTTCAGGAAATCTGGTATTCTGGTACTTCTTCAGTCTGGCAGAGTGGCACATTCTTGTTTTCCTCAAACATCCAGTTCAGCTAAAGTCGTTCCATTTTCCTGTCTCATCATTCCCATGTGGCATACAAGATATCACTACTTACCAAGGATTTCTTTAGCATGGGCAACCCCTCTGAGGGATAAAAAAAAAGTAATCTGCAGTTGATCATTATACCAACTCTGTGTCTGTCTTTAGCAAGGTCTTCGATAGTACAAGTCTCATCTCTTCAGCTTCTGCTCAATTCCTGCGCATCTTTAAGGAGACTGCAATGTGAGGTAGTATTTAGCAAGGGATTTTTGAAAGCTTTAAAGATGACTTGTCACCTCCTCAACTGAAGAAGCTTTTTGCAATTTGTAACAAGTTGGATCTCCGCAACAGTGAGCATACATTAGAGACATGTTAAAACAGCATCTAAAAGATTTCCAAGATCCAATGTCCACACTTTTCTCTGAGAAGGAACCTATGCAACTTGAAGGTATGCAGCTTACTAATGATGAAGCACAGTGTAGTCATTCCATGAACTTTTGTCATATTGTGGACCCATTTAATGACTACCTGCTCTGTCAGACCTACACCACAGTGAGGAGCTTCCTGTAGGAAAATATTTTGTTTTCTAATATTCTGCTCCCTTTATCTGCTGCTTCTGGCTATCTTCTCTTGGGCATCTTATCCTATCGCCACCTTATACTTAGTACTCACCATTATATTTCTCTTCAGACAGGATCCATTTTCCATTGAAGCTAGTTAGCTTTCATTCTAGTCTGCATCACATGTGAAACAAATGCTCTAATGGTCACCATAGGAGTACTTCATTATAAGTTTATGTCTTTCTCTAAGCCCATGGTTAAGACTGTAGATGCTGAGAAGGCTTTCCTCAAATTAAAACGTTTTTTTCTCTTTCCAATTTTAATCTAATTCCTGCAGATTGATGCCTATGAGACTGGTGACAGAGCTGCCTTTTCACATCACAGATTTTCAAAAGAAACTGAAACCTAATGCCTACTTTTGCTCTCCTAAAAAAAATATAAAACGATCAACCAAAAACTCTCAGCTATTAAGATGGCTCTGGAGAAGGCATTTACTAGAGAGCAATTCTATCTCAATTACAACCCTGTCACCTCACAAAAATGTTTAATTTATCAAGAAGGCCAATACACTTAACCTGAGATAAGTTTGCTAGACCCTTTTACAACTGATTTACCTTTCTTATTTCTTTCCAATCAGTTTAACCATATATTTGATAACTAGACTAGTGTCTCTATTAAGACAGTCTTCCTATAAGATTCTTTTCTGTAAACAAAATACCCATTATTTCCCTATATCCCTCTTTGTTGATTCATCTGGATTTATAAATACATTTTTAAAGCCCTACTCCGGGAGCTAAAATGTTTATTCCATTGGAGCTTCATTCCAGAATACTTCAGTGGGCTCACGATTCCAAATTGGCAGGTTACCCAGTGATTTAAGACATTTTTCAGAGAACTTAACATAAACCTGTCATTTTTCTCTCAACTTCTGTGGTCTCTGTTACTCTAGTCACTTATCTAAGAATCTAGCAACCCAACATAACTTCTGGAGCAATATTTCTAAAAGGTTATTTCCTGCATTACTTCTACAAAAGAATCCTGCTGACAAGAATTGCAAGTCATACCTACTGTTTGCTCCAAGAGGCCAGGTGCTGCTCTCCACAAGGAACCTAAAATTAAAAGTTTCACCAGCCACGCTAAATATAATACATATGTTTGGAACTCCTCTTATCTTTCAAAATCATTATTGTCAAGTCCCTGAGTTGTGTTTCAGATGCATGTGAATCACATCTATTAAGGTACCTGTTTTTTCATTGTTCCTTGCCCAAGCAACTAATAGTTCTAACCATTTGCTGTGTGAACTACATAGCCAGTTGTTACTCTATTGCTGAACTTTCCCCCCCCTGACCAACCAGCTTGGTCACCATGGCTTGTGATATCAATGATCATTGCTTTTTCAGTCCCTAACATAAGCTAGCATGTTTGACTATACTGCTTACTGTATCTAGCTCCCTGGGCCAGGTTGTTGTCTTTTAGTTTCAACCTGTGCCTGGCTTTTGAGCTGCACAGATCTTGCAGTGGAACCCATATTCCCAGCGTGAAGACCCTTTCAAAAACAGCAAACAACGAAAGGCTATGCCAGACTGGGTTGATCACACTTCACAGCATGGAACAGACTTACCCAGGCAAAACCAGACTTGTGGGAAATAGCACTGGGGCTCTTTCTGGCATCCAAGTTGGCCAAAGTATTTGACAAATTAAAAAAGTACATATCTGGAACAAACCTACAAATTCCAGCAAGAACTTGCAGCCCTTGACTTTCTTGGGCTTGTAGAATGACAACTGCCAGCATGCCAATGGCCATTAAAATAAGTAGTGAATCAGTTGGTTATTATATTTTATTGGCACTAAGACAGTGAGACAGCAAGGCAGTTTTCTCTACCTTTTTAACATTATGTGTATTTTTACAAAGATCATCAATTTGCTTATTTTAATATTTCGCTATAACCGTTTTTAAAGTTTACCAATAAAAGTTATATTTTATATTGGATTATCAAGCATAAAGGAGAATAAAAGAGTGCCGAAGAAACACAATTCCCTCTTTCTTCTACTTTGTTTCTTCTTTCTTGAAGTAGTCCAAACGAGTTTCAAAAAACATACCAGGCTAATATGTTTAATCCTTGGAGATCAGATGAGAATGACTTAAATAAATAAACCCTGTGGGGTCTATATGCAAACAGACAATCAGAGTGATTTTTCCAAGCTACTGCCAGACGGAAGACACCCTGATTTGCTGATCATGTGTTATCATCTTCATTCATTCTTGGTGCAGTTTGCCAGTCAATTGCTGTCAGAGCATGCTTGTAACTCCAGAATAGTACTTAATCACATTCTACTATTACCCTTGGCACCCACCATTTCAAGGGTGTCAGGCAGAGTCCTTCTGCTACACCCTAGGAAGTCTATCCCCACTGGGCTGGAGCTGGTTAAACATTCTGACAACTCCCTCTGTTGGGACTAACCAGCCTTACATAGCCTGTTGCTGGTTGCCATTTTTGTAGGGGGGACTAAATGCTTTTGCACCCTGTTTCAGCAGTAATCAACTTAGGCTACAGCACTAATGGTGGTTACTTATTTTAGTTTTTTTTGTACAAATGATTTATTCTTTTCTTGGTGAAGATATGTGCTGATCCTGTCATTATCATGGACTTGCTCTTTCCCTAACCACATCTTCAGGTGTGAGGAACTTTAAGTACTAGGAACTCAAAACTAAAAATCCAAACGCATCTTACTGTGTGGTGTGACAAAGTAGATTTTCTTATGTCCTGCAATCTGGCTTTATGTAGCCACTTTAGATCAGAACAGTTCTGATACCCCACTTCAGGATCCTCAAATGCTTGGATAATGATCAGGGCCCCAAATTCACATGGACAGTTATAAAGGAATTATCAGATTCAATGCCTTCTAATCAGGAGATTGTGAAAAATTTGATGTATGTGGACCTCAAATAAGCCTTCTAAAGAAAAACATTGCCAGTACCATGGTGCATTCATGTAGCATCATTGCAATATAAAGCTGGTTCAGCAACCTCCTATAAGGTTTACATTGGCCAATGCAGTCACCAGCTAATGAGATGAGGTATTGGTCAATGTCATTGCAATAGCTGGTGGTGCCTGCAAACCACAGGCAGCATGAAACATTGCTGCGCTTAGGGTTGAAGCTGGGAGACTTGGATGAGAAGGTACTAAGCTCTGTTATGCAGAGTTTTAAATATTGGGACATATTTGCTGACTTTTTATAACTGGAAGTCAACATGACCTCTGGACCACTTTTACCAATTCTCTCCTTGCCATTGTAATAGAATATCACCAAGAAGTAAAAGAGTAGAACAAGGATAGGCCAGGCCCGCCTAAAATACTCAATGTTATATGGGTATATCTGAGGTATAGACCATAGTCCAGATATACAGTTCAAACAAACATCATTGTTCCCTTTTCTCCTACTCACACGCATACTTTCAATTGGTGGTAGTTTTACTGCCAGTGGATGATTTACATAAGAGATTAAAAAAACAAATTTAAAGACAATAAAATCAAGGGTACTGCACTGCGGCACAGCCGAAACACAGTACATCATGACACATAAATCAGTCATACATAATAGCACAATACAAGACATATGGTATAAGTTATGACATCTTATGCTATATCATGTATTCAACAACGATCAAGAAGTTTAATGGGTGGAGAGGGAGGAGGGTAAGGGAGGTGGATCTAATTTTCAAGACTTTATTTAAATACAGACACATATAGGGAGAAGGGGGATAAAGATAGGTGAATTTAGTCCTCTTCTCCTTCAGGGCTGTCCATGGTGGAATAGTTTCTTAGCAGGCTGTGACTCAGCCTGCGACAGCCCTGGAAAGGCATCCTCCTTTTTTAACACAAGGCAATTCCAGGAAAGCCATAAAGCATTCTTCATGCAGTTCATTAAGTGCCAGACCTCCAGTATTGCCCCATAAATATGGGTGCCAGGAAATAGTCCACAAAGTACTATGTGGTTTAAACTTACTATTTCTGTATACACTATTCCTGAGTTCGTGTTCCAGGCATCCAACAGTGTCTGGGTAGATCAGCATTCCAAAAGGAGTTGCATACATGTTTCCTCTTTCAATAGACACCAGGGACAATGTGTCTGTATCTGCACTGGTTTAGGGAGTTTATGAAGGTCTGAGGTGGGTATGAAAAAATGGAGGGGGGAGAGGAAGCTGTAAAAAACAGATTTGGAAAAGACGTGGTTGTACAAAACAGGTGGAGAAGAGGGGGGGGGCTGGAGAGTACAGGGACGGAGAGGGGGTTGGCGGTTGCTTTGGAGTACATAAATATATAACACATTAATACAATAAAAACATAACAAATAATGTGTTTATTAGTAGCAATAATCCATTAAATCTGGTGGAAATGTGGAAGTCATTAATTTTATTGTGGGGCCTTTGTATTAAATTGGAATGCTAATAAATCCGGGTCTGGCAAGGGGAGAAATCGGTCGGTTTAGTAAATGTGAATGTAAATAATTTGATGCCTTGGTTTATGTGGGGAGATATGTCTGTTTATTAAATGGAAATGCTAAATTAATTAATTTAATGTTGGGGACGATTGCGGGTGAAGTTGGTAGGTTTATTAAATGTGAATGCTATTAATTTGATGTTGTCTGGGAGCAAGGAGGCTTATTTATTAAATGTAAATACTAATGAAATGTTGGTTAGGGGGAAGGAGGCCTAACTATTAAATGTGGGTACTATTTATTTTAATATCAGGGCTGTATGAGGGGAAAATAAGCATATGTATTAAATGTGAATGCTATTAATTATATTCTGGGTGCAAGGAGGTCTGTTTATTGAACAAAAAAAGATAATGATTTAATGTTTGGCTGGTTAAGGTTAGGGTGGCCTTGTGTTTAGTCATTACGCGACTTTATAGCTGGTGAATAGTAACTAGCTAAGCAGCTGCTGAGTTTAAGACACCAGCCAGGAATGCCCCCTTTGGTGGTGCATTCCCGTGAGTGTGTGGGAAGGGGAGAGGCGCCAGTGCTCGTTCTTGACCAAAGCACTAAAATGTTTAGTTACGGCTTTGGAGCCATGGAATAGATTCACTGTGAACAGAATTCTTATGAGCTTGTAGATATTCTTTGATTTCCACAAGAGTGACTTAATTCAGGGGGACTGCAAGGAAATACATTTTTTGTGGGACCATCTTGTTGTAAGCAAAGCTACCTTGTTAGTAAAGACACTGGTTACAGAGGCTAAATGATTAACTGACTGTTCCTTAATGTAAATTATCACTTTATATAATTAGAAAGGGTGGCGCAAGTGTCATAATTGGTTGTATGCACAATAACGTCATAGAGCGTCCAGCATGACTGGGAAAAATATGATAGAGCCCAGGGATGGGGAGGCTATAAAGGAGCCTCCATCTCCTCCATCCTGGTTCCTACTGGCACAGGTTAATCACAGACAATATACCCATTACATTACAGAAATTAAAATAGAGCCAATACTGGAAAAAAGAAAACATTTAGTTATTAAAAATGTATGGCATTCCAAGTTATGTAAACATTTTCCTAATGCTAGACATCCTGGGATGGTCACACTATAAAATTAAAAACCACAAAATGGGGGTGCCACAATTAAACACTGCGCCCCTACCCCCCATAGACTACCAACTCTGTACTGAAAAGCAATGGGTCACTTCCCAGCACCCATGGGCTGTGGGTACTATAGTAATGGAAACAAATCAGGACCCACCCATAAAGTGGCAACTTTGCCTCCCTAGTGATCCAATGGAAAAAGGTAGAATTTCTATAGAGGATTTCTCATATCATGCCGACACAGTGAGCATGGACACCATGAAAGGGGCATAGCTATCATTTTAGATGAATACACAGGTAAATCTATGTGCACAACTGTTCATGCAGCCTCCCTTCATGAGCAGAGCATTTTGAGTGGACATACCTCCTAACTGTTTGGCACAGTATAGAAAGCCCCAACCAGCCCTGGCATTAAATTAATAGCTCCTATGTTTAATAATTAGGCTTCCCTCTCTGCAAGCAGGCCAAATTAAATTAATAGCATTCACATTGAATAAATAGACCTATTTATATTCAGCTCTATTATTAAATTAATAAATCATCCCCAGCATAAAGTCAATAGCCCCCATATTTAATAATTAGGCACTTTATGGTCACACACAGAATTTCCACTAATGAACTTTGTTGAGGGCCCAGGTCCCAGGTCTTTTTGCTGCCTAGCAATGCTCCTGAGTATTAGACAACAATGTTCCAGTGATATTTACTGATTATCAGTGGACTTCAAGATTTATAATGGGCAGAAATGTCCAGCTAGCTTTACTATTTAATAACAGTTTTAAAACTTTATAAAATCATGGTAAGGACCCTGTGTACTCTAGGTCACATATATATTATTATTTTTATCTCTTGTAAAAATAAACTCATAGGGCCTGATTCATTAAAGAAAGGAAAGCAGAAAAATGCGTAACTTTGCTCCTTGCCAAAAACCATATTGCATTGGAGGGGAGGTAAATTTAAAATGTGGGGACAGATTTATAGTTGGGGTAGGGCATGTCCTAGATCAATTTTAAATTTCAGTGCAAACATAAAGCTATATCACACAAATACTTAGCTATAAAGCTAAATATTTGTGTGCTACATGAAAAAACAGCCAGCATTTTCCTTACATGAAAAAAAATAAACTAATTTGATCTCCTTGCATTGTAGCTTGGTTTGTACAGGAGAAAATTTACTCCTTTTTTGCCTTACTTTCCTTAATGAATTAGGCCCATAATGTCATTGTTTGTTTTATTTTTGTAACCTGATTCTGATTGTTGATAGAAGCCAATGTGTTGATATTTCAAAATATGTTGTAGCTTAAGAAAGTGACAAGCAAACATTCAAATATCAAATGAAAGCAGCATTTTAGCATTACTGCTTACTCTGCTAGAATAGCTTAGCAATCTTTTTCAAACTGCTGTGGATGTCTTATTGTACTCCTACTCAACAATGATAATCTGGTCTGTAATGTTTCTAAATTATCTGGGATGTTATCATTTTCAAAACTGTTTCATAAATCAACTTTTCGGTCATTTTGTTAAAAACTAATTTAATCTTTTGAGAAATTGAAAACTGAGCATGTGTGATGCAAAACTATAAGCTATGTCTCTAAGGAAACAGTCCCAACTTGATGATTTGTGTAAGGATGTTTCCATGATTGCAAACTTCAGTTTATTTTGTTTTTTATTTTTTATTTTTATAATGGTGCTGCACAGCAACATTATTTTCATTCTTTTTTGGATATATTAATCATTACTGTGGGAGACTACAATACAATACAATTATGAACATACCTATGGTGAGATATAGTAACAAAGAATGCAATGATTCTAAGATTCAGTGTGAGATACAGTTAAACCCTATGGGCCTGATTCATTTACAAATGTAAAAGGAATGTAATGAGCCTAATCAGTAAGGAAATCAAGGGGAAAAAGGAGTAAATTTGCACCTTGGTAAAACCAAGTTGCAATGCAAGGGGTGCAAGTTAGCTATTATTTTGCACTAAAAATACTGGGTGTTTTTTCATGTAGCACACAAATACTTGATAGTTTTATTTTTACACTGGCATTTAAAGTTGATCTAGGACATGCCCTACCTCAATTATAAATTGCTCCCTACATTTTAAATTTACCTCACACTCCAATGCAACATGGTTTTGCCAAATTACTCTTTTCTTTGCTTTACTTTCCTAAATGAATCAGGCCCAATTTGCGTTTTTTAAAAAATGCACGTACATCGAGCATACACAAGTCCATTTTCAAAAGGAAGTGAATGCAAAGATACGTCTGTTGATGAATACAGGTCTGGGACCACTCTGCTCTGAAGGACAATATACTGCAGGAAACGTGCAATACATATGTGGAATATAAAGTCACAAAAGAAAATTCAGAAAAAAAAATCAATTAATGTCACCTTTTAATTATATAGTCATTAATTATAAAACATTAACAAAAAAAAAATACTTCATTTTGTTTCTCCATAAAATACATTTATTAGGATGTCATGCCATTGTGAGCTCAGATTACGTGACCCATGGAGCATGAGTTGTTTGTTCATTTGCAGAAGGGGACACTGCTTATTTGTTGATATTGCCAAGCTGAGCTAGACTACAGTATATAAAAATAAATACATAATGGGTTGACATAAAATATTGAATATGTTGTATATGAACAATCGACATAAGCAAACCTGGAATTTTCTATTATCAACATTTCTTATAGTTTGATAGCGTTTGCTGGATTTTTTTTAGTAATCTAAAGCTATTTGGCAGTTTATTACTTTGACCCTGTTTTCCTGTGTCCCAATAATGAGGGTGTGGATTGTATGGTTTAGCTTAAGATGTGCTGGTGTTATCTTTTTTTGGGTCATTTTATAGTGTCCGCTTGTGAAATCAACTGGGCTGGTATAGACAGAGTAGCGTGACATCCTTAACATTTAATTGAGGTCTTGTGTCCGTCTTACCAAATTTCACCACTATACCATTTTACTAGAAAAGCTAATACTCACCTCTACCAGAAGGTTCCTAAAAATGTAATTATTGGGATACAAAATGCCATTCTACCCACTGTACACTTAACCACAGATATGTGGACAAGCAGAACTGGGCAAACTAAAGATTATATGACTGTGACAGCCCACTGGGTTGGTCATTCGCCTTCAACAGCAGGGACAGCAGCAGCATGTACCCAAGTACGTCACATTTTTCCGAAGTAGGCTACTCTCAGTATCAGTGGCTTCACTAAGAGGCATACAGCTGACTATCTGTTACAAAAACTAAGGGATGTAATTGCAGCATGGCTAATCCTGCTTGGACTCTCCTGAGGATATGTGATTTCTGATAACGACACCAATATTGTTCTAGCATTACAGCATGGGGGAATTCCATCACATTTACTGTTTTGCTCACACAATCAACTTGGTGTTACAGAACTTTTAAAAAATGACAATGACATGCAGGAGATGTTTGTGTCCCGAAAAATTTAGGATCATTTTCTGGATTCTGTAACAGCATGTAGGATAATGCAGCAGCTGCAAGAAGACTAGTATTTGAGGGGAATGTACTTTAGTCCAGCAAAGTTGTCACCTGTGAAGAGAGTGCAGACACGGTTAGCTTGAGTCAAGTGATTGCCTTAATTATACATTTTGAGAAGGAGCTACAGAAATTTAACGGATGAAATAAAACAAAGTAAATGTGCTAACTATATTTTAATTGTAGATTAACTACTTAATTGGCTTTGCCAGGATCTAAGATCTATCAATATCTTGTAAGGACATCTCCTTCAGGTTCTCTGGCAACTGCTTGTTGAAAAAAAAGTAGCTTTCCCAAGACACCCAGTGGTGATGCAGATGAGTCAGTACAACATTTTGACATTTGCTCTGCTCTAAAAGAATTGCCCAAAAATCATGAAAGCTCTGCCCTAAAATGAACTAATGATTTCATTCGGAAGGCCATTATCGACAATTACATCATAATACATAGACTTCTATGATGGTGGGGTTAATTAGTATTGTTTGAGGAAGATTAGCACTGAACCCTGCCACCTCTCCTGTTTCTGAGTGAGCTATGGTACAATAAAATGTAAGTGCAGATTTAGACCAAGCCAGGCAGGCCTATAATTTATATTTCAGCAATTACAATTAGCAATGGAGCTCTTCTCTTTGGGTGTTACCTATATAACGCTGCAAATTGCCTGCAAATTTTACAGACAAGCCTGCTTGTCTTCCTCTGCATCAATGACTCTTAGCAATTGTGCACTATTCTTTGGGTGTATATTACACCCAAACCTTATTAGTGTAAATTAGGAAAAATACAGTTTAATTCCTGATAGGCCCTCCACCATCCTTTGCATGTTAATAGTAGGATTGTTTGGAGTTATGTGCAAGGTCACACATTTTTTTGTAAAATCTTTCAAACCAGCCCAGATGTCAAACTGTTGTGCTCTGCCCCCTGCGTCATCCCTGCTTGTGTTTGGAAAGTGCAATTTGGTGCCAGAACCTCATGTGCCAGAACTGCTGCCACTGGTGCCACACTGCTTCCACTGGTGCAGGACTTACACAATCAACCGCATCCTCATCAGCGCCCTCGTCGGCAACACAAATCTCCCCCTCAACCTCTTCTAATTCCAAAGTGTCATCTTCACTTGGTGCATCACCGGCTACACTCGGGCTGTTCAGGCACACATCATCAGAAATGCTGAAAAGGCCCTTCTTTATAGGTACACTATCAGAATGGTCACGATTACACATACCACTCGTGGGTGGACTCTCCACAGGGATTGGTGTCATTTCTGATTCAGAGCATACATTTTCCTCTAATGCTTTTCTGTTTTCTTGCAGCTCGGCTCTTACATGTAACAGTAGTTGTGCACGACTTTTGGACGAATTACTTGGTCTTGCTTGGTCACGAGTGACCTTACAAGAAGAAGCCTCAGTAACATTTTTAGATCTCGCACTAATAGAGAAAGGCGAATGCCTCATTCTTTCATTGCCAATGCGTGTGTAGAATGGCATGTTGGCAAAACAGTTTTCTCTGCAGTTAACCTCATCAGTTACACCTCTTTTTCTCTTCAACACAGTCAAATTTTTTTTTTGTATGTTTTTTTCCCTGACTTAAAAAGACTATGTATTTTTACATAGGCATTACCATATGATGTACAGGGAAGACTACCATCAGGACTGGTGCCAGCAGCTGCTTGCTGATCATGCTCATATGTGGACTGCTGTGAATCTATTTTAATGAGACCTCAAACACTTGCAGTGCAAATTCGGAAATATATAGTGCTGCTAGATAACACTTTCAGTACCAGAAAAATAGTTTGTTCACACAGGGGAATATGGGAGACCCCAAAACACTTGTAGTGCAAAATCAGAAATATATACTGCTGGTATATAGTATTTTAAACTACAGAAAATGGCTTTTTTTATAAGTGGGGAATATCTGACACCCCAAACACATGTAGTGCAAATTCAGAAATATATACAGCTAGTATCTAATAATTTCAGAACCAGAAAATAGATTTATTGGAACTGAGTAATAATATGTCACACCCCAAGCATTCGTAGTGCAAATTCCAAACTTTATACTGCTGGTATATTTCTATTTCTGCAGGCAGAAAATAGTGTCTGGAGGAAGGAATATGACACCCCAAACAGTTGGTAATGTTTGCAAAAATGACTACTCTATCCTCCTCTCTTCCTGCTATAGCAAGTGCTATAACAAGTGCTAGAAGAATTGCTAGAAGAATTGCTCTCTCCCTGCTCTAATGCTGCCTGCGACCTAACCTTTCTCTCTCCCTCTGTCAAATGGCGATGGATTGCTGTGGAGGCGGCTATTTATGGATTTCAAACATCGCAAGAACTGAGCTGCGAGATCCGATGACGTCACAATGACGTTATGCCTCGATTTCGATTTGGAATTGGCGTTAGAGTACCGAGCCTGCTCGGCTCGGTACTCGGATACCTGAAGTTCGGGCGGGTTCGGTTCTCGGGGACTCTGCAATCAGACTTGGATTTGTGGAAAGTCTACATAGATATAAAATTAAGAAAATGTTCTTTGTATATCAACAATCATGTATGACATGATTTTTTAAATAGTGAATAATTATTTAAACATTAATTAAATATGATATACGGTATATTCAACTATAAGCTAAATTATAAGTATCATAAGCATCTATTATTTTTACAGAAAGAACACAGTGGCCACTGGGTACATGAAGGACTGCGGTGGAAATTGTAGTGGAGCATGGAGAGAGGGATTAACACAGAGAAGGTGGTCTTAGGGAGAAAAGTTGAAATCTCGGCTTCACTACAAAGTGCAACTCATCCCATTGATCCCACTACCACCAATTCCATCATTTGTTTTAGTGCAACGATTTACATATTTACCAAAAACACTAGTTGCTAATACAAAAATGGACTGACAGTAACAGCAGTGAAGGGGATGCAATTGCTAAAGCTTTCCATTAACACTTCCTTAAGATATAATGTGGAATTCCAGGATGTAAGGTAAAATCATATATTTGTTTTAAAAGTGATAAATATCCTTCAAAGATAAACAGCAATCTTTAAACTATGCTTAATTATCATTACACAATGCCTTTTTTCTCTCCTGACACCATTAAATTTTTATGTGCATAGTTACAGTACAATATTCCCATATTCAATTACTGAAATTGCATGACTGCAGACTTCAGTTAGCATGTTAACCCGTAACTTAGTAATGTTCAATATTTAACATGTTTCAGCATTACTTCAGTAAATGTGCTCAGAGATACAGTAATTTGGATAGTCAAAATGTTGCACGTTATAAAGGTAAACAAGCCTAAATTATGCCGCATCATGGGTATAAAACAACCAATAGACTTTCTTGACCTCACACTTTGTGCCCTCAAGGCAGAATATGGGCCTTCGGATCATTTACTTTATTCATCAAAATATATAGTATGTGTGTATATTCCTTCCAATCTAGGGAATAAAAAATGCAAATGTGAAGGGCCTTTTCACAATGAGCAGAGAGAGACCAAACTTAATAATAGACATGTTAATTGTCAAAGAAAACAGAAGTGTAATATGTTGGACCCCACCTTCTCCTTGCCCTATAAACACATACAATACTATATTAAGTTCCTAGAACTGTTCCCACCAGTAGCTCATTAGCAACAAGCAACATCATAGTTGCAATGCTTGTTTTTCCTTATACTTTCTTCTAAACTAAAGTTAGCACAGATTGAGTGCTGACGTTCTTTAAAAGTAACACACCCATGTTAGTGAGTGGGCAGACTGACAGCTTGTTCCATGCAGAAAACTGATATGTTAGACAGGTGCACCCTCTGTGCACCCTCTATCCCTTTCCCTATTGTGGCCTCCTCCTTCCCTCTTTGTGTGGCTGCGTCCTATTGGTGTGAGATACATGGTGTCACATGGAACGCACACCACATGACATGTGCCGTCCCATGTGTGTAGAGCATCAAGAGCGTTGATGGAACAAGGTAAGTTTGAGGGAAGGGGGGGTATGTTAATATAATGTGTGAGGGAAGGAAGAGGGATCTTAATATAATATCATCATCATCATCATCATCGTCATTTATTTAGACAAATACCCCCAGCACACTGCTATAGCCAGCAACAGATCTGCTATTTCTACTGTAGATAAAAATGCAAAAGTCTTAGTTGCACACATTTGCAAATGTATGTTGAAGCCACCCACCACTCCACGGTGATTTTGCTATTAGCAAAAGCCCCGTGGAGTGGTGGGTGGCTTCAACATACATTTGCAAATGTGTGCAACTAAGACTTTTGCATTTTTATCTACAGTAGAAATAGCAGATCTGTTGCTGGCTATAGCAGTGTGCTGGGGGTATTTATCTGTGTTTGTTCCTTTTAGGATAACCCCACCCTTTCATGCACCTGATATAGCCTATAAATTGATTTGAGCAACTTCCATTATCTTTATTTGTCTGAGAGGCATGTTGATGTCAGTAGCTGAGGGGGAGTGCTGGCATTGGATTGCTATTTGGAGGCTTCTGGGGTGCCTCTTTGGTAAGTTAGCTCTCAATTTAAAAACACATATGTATGGCCCAAATATATGGGACTCTCATTGTTTAGAGTAGGACCACCCTATTAGCAAAAGCACCGTGGAGTGGTGGGTGGCTTCAACATACATTTGCAAATGTGTGCAACTAAGACTTTTGCATTTTTATCTACAGTAGAAATAGCAGATCTGTTGCTGGCTATAGCAGTGTGCTGGGGGTATTTGTCTGTGTTTGTTCCTTTTAGGATAACCCCACCCTTTCATGCACCTGATATAGCCTATAAATTGATTTGAGCAACTTCCATTTTCTTTATCATCATTTATTTATATAGCGCCAACATATTCCGTAGCGCGTTACAATTGGGGACAAACATTATAAACTAATAAACAAACTGGGTAAAACAGACAATGAGGTGAGAAGGCCCTGCTCGCAAGCTTACAATCTATGGGACAATGGGAGATTGACACATGAGGTTAAGTCTACATTTTGCATTTTGGCCCAGCCAGACTGCAAAGGTAAAAGTGACTCATAAGCTAAAGGAACCCGTCACACAACAATGCTGGTCAGGGGGCAGCCGTCCCGCGTGAAACTGTGTAACAGGCTAAAGGTAGCGAGGCTAAGAGGGTGGCAGAGGAATATTATAAGCTTGTCTGAAGAGGTAGGTTTTCAGAGAATGCTTGAAAGTTTGTAGACCAGAGGAGAGTCTTACTGTGCGAGGGAGAGAATTCCATAGAGTTGGTGCAGCCCGAAAAAAGTCCTGTAACCATTAACGGGAGGATTTAATGAGGGTGGATGAGAGACACAGATCTTGTGCAGAACGGAGTTGCCGAGTTGGGAGATATTTTGAGACAAGAGAGGAGATGTATGTTGGTGCAGCTTTGTTGATGGCCTTGTAGGTTAGTAAAAGTATTTTATATTGGATTCGGTACAAAACAGGCAGCCAGTGTAGAGACATACAGAGTGATTCAACAGAGGAAGAACGATTTGCACGGAAAATCAGTCTTGCCGCAGCATACAAAATAGATTGTAGAGGTTTAAGTCTGTTTTTGGGAAGACCAGTAAGGAGGGAATTGCAATAGTCAATGCGGGAGATGATGAGTGCATGAATTAAGGTTTTTGCAGTGTCTTGTGTGAGATATGTGCGAATTCTGGAAATGTTCTTTAGATGCATGTAGCAGGATTTAGATATAGAGTCAATGTGGGGAACAAAGGATAGGTGTGAGTCAAGGATTACACCTAGGCAGCAAGCTTGTGGGGTGGGATTTATGGTCATGTTATCAACAGAGATAGAAATGTCAGGTATGCTCTTGTTGGCGGGTGGGAATATTATTAACTCTGTTTTAGAAAGATTAAGTTTGAGTTGCGAGAGGACATCCAAGATGAAATGGCAGAAAGACAGTCAGTTACACGGGACAACACAGATGTCCTACAAGGAGAGGATAGATAGATTTGGGTATCATCCGCATAGAGACGATACTGAAAGCCAAAGGAACTTATTAGAGTTAGAATATGTGAGAAAGGTGAGGAGTGATCTGTACAGTGTAGGAGGTGGCTAATTATTTGTGGGCTGATGGTGGGACAATTTAATTTATACGCGAGGCTATTTAATTTAATAATGGGCCTAACAATTTAAGATGTGTGATGGGACATTTAATTCAATGCTCTTAATTGAACGTGGGGCTGTTTGGGGAAAATGAGATCTATTTATTAAATGTGAACATGAATTATTTAATGGTAGTGATGGCTACAGGAAATAGATATATTTAATTTATCAAAAGTAAATGCTATTATTTTATTGCTTGGGAAGGGGGATCTCTATTGCAATTTGAGTGGGAGGTAGGCTATTAAATTAATGGTGGACTGTGGGTCAGAGCTAATTAGTTAATGGTGAGTGCTATTAATTTATCTGTGGGGTGATGATGGGGCTATTTTATTTAATAGTGAGGCCTATTAATTTAAGGTGAAGTAATCCTTTAATTTAATAATGGGGTGGTTTAGTTAATTAAATATAGGGTTGAGTTTGGGGAGGAAGGCTATTTATTAAATGGGAATATGAATTTTTTAGCGCTGGTGATGGTTGTTATTTATAGAGATGAGAATAGTTTATTTTATTATATGGAAATACTATTAAATTAATGTCAGGACTGGTTGGAAAGAAACAGATCTATTTATCAAATGTGACAACTATTATTTTAATGTTGGGGCTGGAGGAAGGCCTAATTATAAAATGTGGGTGTTATTGATGTAGCGCCGGGGCTGGCTGCAGTTTTCTAAATTTTGTATACCCATTTTTTTCTAAATAGGGCCTTCAACATTCCAGAATAATATGGATAATCAATTCACACAAATGGAAGTTGAATTAAAGCTGGTTATAAAACAGTAGTAGGATGCATCAGAGTTAACAAAGCTACAGTTTATATATATTGACAAATTAAGTTGTTTTTCTGTTTCTTGGCCAGTGTTGCTCATGTCTATAATATTTTATATATTGCAACTTGTCTAAAATAAAATGTGCCCTCCATTGTACATGAAGGGAAACAGGGAAGTTAGGGTGAGCAAGTCTACACCAGATAAGATGTGGCAAGATCTACTTGGATTTATGCCTGCATCTGGGGAGATGTTGGGTGATGTTGAGTAGTCCTGTCATATGGAGTGATATTATTGGTCTTATATGATGATTATCTACATATTATTTTGAGGTTTTAGGGCATAAAAGGCTTGCAAAGTCAATATGTAATCACCATTATTCAGCTTGAATTGAATGGTCTGTATTGTGCATACAAGAATAAACTGAGCAAATTCTGAAGAGACTTTGTCTTTGAATTATTCCTAAAAACTTCCATAACACCAGGCAAGCAGCAACTGATCTAAAGACGCCAGTTCCCACAGGTAGTGAAAGTGACAATAGCAATTAGTAGAGAGCAGGACAGTCTGACAACTGTCCTGAAGCTGATGGGGCAGTCCCAATTTGAGTGACTGTCTCGATTAGTCAGGATTTAGTCTGACTGCAAGGACAGAAGGGAGGTATATCCCGCTTCACACTGCACTTCTTTTCAAGGCAGAACTACGTGCACCTAACAGTAGTGTACACAGTATTGCCTTTGTAGTTATATAATTTTGTTTAAAATTATAACCATCTGACATCATAGTGGGACACCTGTCTTAATTGACCCAGGCCCCCTGGAGTTTTAATCCAGCCCTTGGCCAGGGTGTCAGATTGATACACAGTACTCTGCTCAAGCCCTTTTGCTGGCAAAAACACAATTTTTTTTATAATTTAAACCCTGTGTTCAGTATTGTAATATAACAATATTAATCTATTGTCATAATATGATATAAATATATACCCCATTGTAATCAACCAGGTAAGTAAAAAGGTCCTGTGGGGGGGGGAGGGGGAAATATACAATAAAATGTATTATGAAGTGAGGTTTACAAAATAAAGTGAGGATTGTTTTTTGTTGCATTATTTATTTTAATTATTTAAGATTTATCATTTATAATAATAAAATACAGCAGGGTTAAGCATCACTTAATAGTATTATATTGATTATATTGCTCAAAATATATTGTACCAAAAACCACCCATTCAGGATGGGCCACTACTTATGGGCCGGTGCTGTGTGCTTGCCCCCAGGCTAAAATTCCAAGCATGAGATGATAAATGAATGGTCAAAATGATTAACTGGTTATGCATTTCATGCTTCTCATGGGGCTGCATTGTATGCTGGTCACATGGATTGCATTTTTAATTATAGGGCATATAAATTGTAATTTCCAATTCATTTCAATTGATATTTAAAACCACTTCCACAAATGAACAAATCATACTCAAAACCTAGCAAGTCAACCCTATGTTTGGATGGGACAAATTATACACAACACAACTCCCATGAGGTTAATGCCACTGTAGTAGATGAGATGCTGAGGTAAAAAATCATTGTATGTTTTACTGGACAATTGGAAAAAGAGTCAAAATGAGGTGAATGAAATTTATTATGTTTAACATACGTGACGGCAGGTTAGCGGAGTCCTTATTGGCTGGAGAGTAAAAACAGAATTACACAGCAATCAGTCCAGGATTTGGAATAAAAATGATAACAGATATGAAAGAAGCCAAAGCCACAGAGGTACAGTTAAAATCAAACTTGAAATAATATGTTGTAGCAAGCATACAGGGTAACAACTTGGCAGGCTTATATGAAGATAAAAAGCTGGAATGATGTAACAGTATGGTAAAACAAGAAGCAGCCATGATCAGGAATCTGAAGAGATGTATAACAAAGAACAAACTAGTAGGACACTGGAACAAAACGCTGGATAAAGTTGGAGATCAGAGCAATAGTCTGTTCATAGGAACAAACAAGGACCAGCAATGAATAGTGCAAGGGAAAGGAATAAAAAGCCAGGGAGGCAGGTGAAGGTAATCAGGTAAAAAGTCCGCAAAGTGCAAAACAGCAGCACCTCTTGTGGAACAGCAGGACTGTCTGCCATAAAATGTACAGGACACAGTCCTAACAGCTGGGGTCGGGTAGAATGTGCAGAAGCCACTATTCTGCCCGACCCCAGCAACTGAAAAGACCCCTTAGTATCTGCTACACTCATAGCTCTATAGCTTATATTTGTACTAGGCCGTGATTAGTCATTGTTTATATATATATATATATATATATATATATATATATATATATATATATATACATATATAGATATCTACATGCAACCCACCTATCTTTGGCGTATGGTATGCACTTACAGAACAAAATTAGGCGCAGTGCTTTGTAGCATTTTCGGAGTTTTAGTGTTTTTGTTGTAGACATTAGGTGAGTTATGTCTATAATTTTTGAGGAAATTGGCATATTGACTTATATCTCCTTAGTAACAAAGGGCCAATGATATATATAATAAACTAAATCAACAAATTCTGTCAGGTGTGCATGGAAATTCTATAAATAAAGAATGTAGGGATTAGAGTTTTCAGTCATGGTGAGATATTTAGGATAACACTATAATATGTGGGTAAATTACCAGATTACCATGGGAGCACCAAGAAATTTCAAGGCAACTGGTCTATTTGCCATGGTAACTGTGTGCTTTTTTGGTTATAAGTATTATTATAGTACTTTTTTTTTACCAAAGAGAGATCATATCTTTGGTGTTATATTAAAGATGAAGGATTTGGGGTTTGGAAATTTCAAGCATAAAGCATGTAGTAGAATGAAAATTATGACAGTGGTAAACATGATTATGGTAGACCCTGTGAGAGATATCCATTTAATCAATTTCTGAAGAATAATACATTTTGTATAATTAATGTTTGAGCAATAGTCTGCAGGGCTCTGCAGACCATTACCATGTAACCGATACTTGACTTCTTGTTCTTCTGCTTTGTTTCACATGTTCTCAAGAAGTCTGCACATCTAGCAGTTTCCTGTGAAAACCCCACACCTTTGAAACCGCAGCCATTTCCGCCTCAGGTTTGCGCGACTGAAACAAGAACATCTGCTGATCCTAAATGTCAAACTGCTGTTTTGTTGTGTAACCATACATCTTTTTATGCCATCTTCTGTGTATAAATAAAGCTACTCTGACTGGGGGCTGGTCAGAACCAGATTGAGTTTCAGCCTTACAACTGAACTTTGTCTGTCTCTCTATCGATCGATACCCACTTAAGACAGGTGCCAGGGCTCGAGAGAAAGGACCCAATAGAGGCTATCTCTGACAGTTTCAGTGGGGGCTCGTTTGCCGGGATCTCCAATACATCAGACCTCTCGACGCCTTTGGGACCTCTTCTTTGTACACAGACAGACATCAACAAAATCCAGCTGGTGAGTAAAAAGCTTTATTTTTACTCTTTTACAGTGCTGTCTCTGTATAAGGAGGTAGTGTCTTAGTTCGAGGGTACCTCAGTCTGATTGACGGGGATCTCTGAGCTCTGGCAACAGATACTATTAAGGGTATCAAGGTAGATTAAAAGGTTGAATTTTTTGTTTAACAAAATTACTGCATTACATCTATATGATAAATGTCTAATGTGACCACATCTGAAATAGGAGAAGTGAGTGAAATCACTTTAGAAATTGTTACAGTATTGTTTATAATTGTCTTTTTCTGTTGGATTTTATTGAAAGTTGTGAGAAATATTAAAAAAGGCAGAAGTCCTGCAAATTTGTTATAAAAATCCTCATTCAAATAAAGGGACCATAAGGTAATTCCTAATGGGAAATAAAGGGTCCATAAAGGGACCATAAGGTAATTCCTAATGGGAAATAAAGGGTCCATAAAGGGACAACAAAGACCCGAAATATATGACGGTCTGAGTCCAATACAGTACGTGTCTAAACGTGGAGGTAAAGACCTCACTAAGGGAATGAGGAAATTATTTAAAGTAGTAGGACTGTCTGAAGAGGGCACATTAAAAGTTGCATTCTGGAAACAGTTTGTGAAAGACAATGAGAAAGTTTTAAAGGAAAAAGGATATTTTAAAAGGTGTCAGATGTGGTGCAAATTGGCAGAACAGTTAGAGGATGATGATATTACCAGTAATATGTTACAACTGACAAATTTAAGTGATACAGAAGAAGAAACACCAGTGGTGGGGGTCCCTGGTGTTCCAAATAATAATAATAATACATTTCTACCCCCATATCCACCCTCCCCATCAGGACCCATCATGTACCCTGATTTAAGACCCCTCTCTAATAACCAATCAGGCTTGAATTTAAGACAAAGACCCACGAAACAGCCCGATTTCTATGGACAATGGGCGTTTCCTCTGGTCACCGGACCACCGCCATATAATCCTAATACTAAACCTTTCAACAATAAAGTCAAAAGTGATCTCCCTTACGGAACCACTTGTAAAAAATGTTTTAGATGTGTCCCCCCATATTCAGAAGTCTGTCCATTCTGTGGCCGTCCCCAGGAATCCACTGATGAGAAGTGTGATCCCCCACAGTTAACCATGGATATGTTCCCCTTGGGAACTTCCACCACATTAGATAATGCAGACCCCCCTGCAGTAATACGCAGAACTGTCCAACATAGACCATGGACCCCGAGTGAGTCAAGGGATATTTGTGACAAGAGTCCCGATCCCAGAAAACATCCCACCCAGTGTCTTGCCTACTTTAGAAGAATGAATAGAATTTACACTTGTACATGGTCAGACTTGGAAGAATTAGCCAATATTATAATCGGCCCGAGTGGAACTGCAGTCCTTAAAAACTCAGATAATGTAGAATGTCCCGTAGATAATATCTGAATCTGCAACTACCTTTTTAGCCAAAATGAATGTATGGGCAGCTGCAGAACAACGTAAAGTCCCGGTAGGCACTCCCTTAAAGCAAGATAACGGGGAAGACTGCCGTAAGTGGTATGATCGGTGCCTAATCAATCACACGGACGGAGGATTCGGCACTGCTGAACTCCGTGAAGTACAATTACTAAAAATACCTTTCTCATGGGTCTTAAACAAGAAATGAGAGAATCTCTATTCAGAAACAGACCAGAGGCAGGTAGTATGGACATGGAAGTCCTACTTGATATATTACGGGTAATGGAAGATAGGGAAGAGCAGAAAAAGAAAAAAACCCCTATTTATATTATCCAAACTACCAGTGATAAAAGAGGGGCAAGAGACCCTAGTGGCACAACCCTCGGAGCATGTTTCTTTTGCAAACAGACAGGACACATGAAAAGAGATTGTCCCAAATCCCCATGTATTACTCAATGACATTCCAGCATCATCTACCAGGTTTTCTGTAATTGATTTAGCAAATGCATTTTTCTCTGTACCACTACACCCAGATAGTCAGAAATGCACTGCGTTTACAGTAGATGATGCACAATATTGTTGGACTAGATTGCCCCAGGGAGCGGCCATTTCCCCATCGGCCTTCTCTGAAGCCCTGCATACAGTCCTAACTGCATGGGCACCAGAACATGAAAATACACGTCTAATACAGTATGTAGATGATTTGCTGCTCTGTGCAGACACTGAAACAATTTGCTTAAAGGAAACAAAAAGTTTGCTAAAATTTCTAGCACAAGAAAAATGTAAAGTCTCAAAAGAAAAATTGCAGTGTGCTTTACCTCAAGTACAATTTTTGGGTCACTGTATATCAGCAGGCGCTAAACATCTGTTAAGCTCTAGAGTAACTGCCATACAAAAGTTCCCGCCCCCCACCACAGTGAGACAGTTACGTGCCTTTTTAGGACTTGCTGGCTACTGCCGGGAGTGGTTAATGAATGCTTCAGAACTCTTAGACCCTCTTTACACTGTAACCAAGGGTAACGCCACAGGCCCAATCACTCTAACAAGTGAACAACTAATAGCCTTTGAAATAATAAAGGAATTGATTGCAAGTGCCCCGGCTCTTGGCCTCCCTAACTATGAACTACCGTTCAATATGTTTTGCCACGAACAAAATGGACATGCACACGGGGTACTGACACAAGAACATGGGGGTAAACAGAGACCACTAGCATACTACTCTCAAAAGCTAGACCCTGTTATAACAGCAGCTCCCACGTGTATAAAAGCAGTAGCTGCGGCTGCGTTACTGCTACAAAAAGTTGCAGACATAGTGTTGGACCACCCACTCACCATTCAGGTTCCACACTCAGTAATGGAAATACTTAATCAAGCCAGAACAAAACACATTTCTGCAGCCAGACTAACCAAATATGAAGTGGCACTTCTCACACCCTCGAATGTCACACTAAAAAGATGTACAGTTTTAAATCCAGCAACATTGCTCCCAAGTTGCATGGATATAAAAGAGGGGAGTAGCAGTAAGAAAGACGGTGACATCCGCCCGGGCACTAATGACAGTGGCATCTGCGTAAGCACTGATGTAAGCGCAAACAGCGCACACAGTGACAGCGCAGAGAGTGCACAATCTGTGACAGGGCAGGAAATGCAACTTAAAAATTTTCACAGTTTTAATGATCATGACTGCTTAGCCCTAATGGACTTGGAAACCACACCTCCAGGCAATGTAAAAGAAACACCACTAGCAAATCCTGACCTACTACTATTCGTAGACGGGTCCAGGTACTACGAGGAGGGTTCCCCTAAAACGGGGTATGCAGTCACAACTGAAACTGAAATATTGATTCAGCAACCCCTTCCACCCAGCTTTTCAGCACAGCAGGCTGAACTAGAAGCACTAATCAGTGCATGCCAATATGCAGAAGGGAAAACAGCTAATATTTACACAGACTCCAGGTATGCTTTTGGGGTAGCACATGATTATCAAAGCATCTGGAAAAACAGACATTTTATGGCCTCCAATGGGAAACCAATAAAAAATGCAGACATCATTTTGAGATTGTTCACAGCTTTAGAACTGCCTGAAGAAGTGGCAGTCATAAAAATAAAAGCGCACACAAGGGAACAAACCTTAGAGGTAAAAGGAAACAGACTGGCAGACCAAGCTGCTAAGGCAGCAGCAGATTTACCATTGGTCAAACATTATCTACTGACCACTGCCACTCCCACATTCCCTGTAGACCTAGAGATGCTTAAAATTTTACAAAAACAGGCTACAGAGTCAGAAAAAGAGGAGTGGAAAAAGAGAGGAGCAGAACCTGAAAAGGGATTATGGGGATCAGCAGACAAACACTGTCTTCCCAGAGCCCTTTTTCCCACACTGGCCACACTAGAACATGGCCCCACACATGTCTCAAAAGATGGGATAATTAACTCTGTGTTTAAACACTGGATTGCACCAGGCTTCAGCACTGCTGCCAGTAATCTGGTAAAGGCCTGTGCCATCTGTAACACAAACAATCCTGGTCACACAGTGACCGTACCCCTCAGAGTAACCCCAAAACCTCTCTACCCATTCCAACGTATACAAATAGACTATTTACAGTTACCTAAATGTGGGATATATGAATACGTCCTAGTGGTCATTGACCTATTCTCTAAGCCCCTATGAGATATTATTTGGGGGGCCGCCAAAAACAGGGTGTTATTTTCCTCAATCTATGGTAAAACACCAAGGTGAACTGACTAATTATGTGAAAGAATTGCAGAAGTCCCTCACTAATACACATTCTCGAGTTTTCTCTTCTATCCCAGATCCAGAGGATTGTGTTGGAACACATGTCTTAGTACCGGGAGACTACGTTGTTGTGAAGAGACACGTCAGGAGGGCTCTGGAACCACGATTTGAAGGACCATACCAAGTCCTGCTGACCACACCCACTTCAGTGAAACTAGAGGGGAAAGATCCTTGGATCCACGCCAGCCACTGTAAAAAGGCCACGGTGGCTCAGGATCAATCATGAAGGGTGTGTTCATTCTGTGTTTTGCAATAACTATAAATGTATGTTTCAATATGGATAGCCAAGATATGCATTTCAATATTGATACTATATGTTGCTTTTAAACTAAGCTTATGTTTTTTCCAATGCTGTTTGAAAAGATGCAAAAAAGATATCAAGATAAAAAGGTCACTTAAGAAACATCTAAAGTCCGATCCAGAAACCCAGGTCCAACTCGCTCTCACTAGACTCTGAATAAGTTACATACTTAAAAAGGTTCTCCCTTATGTTTTATTATTTTCAAGAACCCAGGTGTACATAAACTATAGACCTGGCTGAATGTACATTTACCATCCTCTAAGGGCCTGCTAGGGGTTCCATTGAATTGAATGAAGTAGGTCAGGTGCAGGAATACTTTGTGCACACCAAAAGGATAGGCAGGATAATTATAAAAATGATAAAAAGAGGGGTTTATGTGAGAGATATCCATTTAATCAATTTCTGAAGAATAATACATTTTGTATAATTAATGTCTGAGCAACAATCTGCAGGGCTCTGCAGATTGTTACCACGTAACCGATACCTAAACCTTTTTGTTTTTCTGCTTGCTTCACATATTCTGAGAACTCTACACAACTGACAGTTTCCTGTGAAAACCCCACACCATTGAAACCGCAGCTATTTCTGCCACTGGCTTGCGCGACTGAAACAAGAACATCTGCTGATCCTAAATGTCAAACTGCTGTTTTGTTGTGTAACCATACATCTTTTTATGCCATCTTCTGTGTATAAATAAAACTACTCTGACTGGGGGCTGGTCAGAACCAGATTGAGTTTCAGCCTTACAACTGAACTTTGTCTGTCTCTCTATCGATCGATACCCACTTAAGACAGGTGCCAGGGCTCGAGAGAAAGGACCCAATAGAGGCTATCTCTGACAACCCTGTTTCATCCCGTTTTTAATCCTATGTCACATTTTTGATATATGCATAGCATGCACATAATATAATAATTATGGTTCAAGTGGTGAGCTCTGCATGCTAGTGGTCATAAATGGTACTGCAGCTTTTCTTTCCTCTGTAGATTTTTAACAAAGTGATTAACTGGAAGGATTCTCTACCAGAACCCTCAAACATGAGGCATGGTATCACCTGTATAGCATAAGAAAACACTGATTGATAATGAAAACTAATAAACACATGATTATTAGAAATCTTATTAGAAATGATCAATGTTTAAAATATCAGACACACACACATCTAATCAACCCACATTGTAAAACAGTATGTCAAATCAAACAACGGTAATTGTGAATTAAATTGTCAAAATGGATCCACATCTAAAACAACAAACACATACACAAATAAACCTTAACATGAAACAGTATATGAAATCAAAAAGATATATCTCTTTTAGTTTTTAGATACAAATATCTTTTGTCAGTAATTAGCCTACAGACTTATAATGACACACTAATCAAACTGTGTTTGCATCATTGTCTACTGTAGGATGACAATAAATCTGAGACTGTATATCTGATCAAAACCTTGCAAAAAAAGCTTTTTACTTAGTGGAACAAACGTATTATATAAAGTATCTTATAAATTTAGTGGAGCAAAAATATTTAAGAAAAGAATGAACATTCGGGAGTTCACTGCTGATGCGCTTAACCTGCTGGGGCTTTACTGTGCATGCGCTGAACCATGCTTAGCAGAGGTTGCTGCCCTTCTTTTCTGAGACGGTGCTTTGCTACGCTTTTACCAGACCTTTGCATACTCAAAAGACGCTCTTCTGTTAGCTGAACAGGGGTCTGAGAAGCTGAAGTTACATCCCCAGGCTCTCCCCTCAATTTCACTATGGAACCCACAATTCTGTGTTCCGCCCCTGTATAACCTAAAATCACTTTCTTTTTTCAAAATTTGTTCTAAGAAGGCTCTTAATTTTTGAATCTAATAAACTTCCTATTTGAGAACAATTTCATATACACAGAAAAAAAAAATTACTGCACTAGAAAATTGAATAATGTTAATTTATGTTTTATCAAATTCCCAATATTCTTCTCAGGTTATACTTTATTAAGGAATATAATCCAATCAATTTATTGGAGGCGCTCTCACTGTAACCAAATCTTATTATCACCAAAAATAAAAAGAAAAGAAGTTACACTTCAGTGGTGCACTCTAGGAAGCTAACAAATTATTTTCTCTTTCCTTTTTTTAATTTTTGAGTAATTGTCCCTCTTTCTTTTTTCTATGTCAGGTGCCAGGACAAATGTAACAGACAGTGCCCCTCTCCTTCCTTATCTCACCCCGCCCCCATTTTTAAATGATCCTTTACCCATCATTTGTCTTCCCCAGAATGATATGCACCTGGGGAAACTGAGACTGGAGCACAAATGGCTGCAGCTGTGTGGCCCCAACATCTGTTGGATCCTTTAATTCACTGCAGATACCTCTCCCCACCCCACCCTTCACATCTCAGGAGCAGCTGCTGCCTAGAAATGGGGCCTACTATATCCCTGAATTCACTGTGGAGACCCCTTCCCATAATAAATCTGTTTGGACCTAGGGTTGTTGGAGCCTCATACTGCAGTACTCCCCGTACCCTCCTGATGGTGGCCCTGTTTGGTATACTATTCACCCACTGAGACAGAGGATCAGAATACATATATCATGCATAAGGTTAAAAGACTAAAATAGTTTTGTTAGTTTTCATTTTTGGAAATGATAGAATAAATGCTGAAGTAACAGGTGCACATGCTCATTCAATTCATATTGTAAAATGTAGTTATTAGACTATAATAGATTGAGATTCGAATATACAATTTTTGTGTTTACATTCTGAGTATGTTATAAATATTTAAAAAAAAACCAAAATACACAAATGTATATTTAAATCAACTTTAAAATCCTTAAAAGTTCTTTTAAAACCTTGTTTTATTTAAATCATCATTAGAAAAATAAAACTATTGCCTCAAAAATATGACTCATCCCATGAAACACACTGCAGGGGTTTTTCTCATCTCAGAAATAAGAAGCTGAAAAAGCCTTTTCTGTTAAATGTATACATACCTTTGATGCATATATAAATGCTTTCTGCCAGTAATTAAAATGTATCATTATTTTGATGCTGGTTGCCATATACTTAAGTAAAAATTGATAGCAAGGTTAGAAAATAAGGAGTAGCATACCTTTCCCTGGCTTGAGCCTGTGTGGCATTTTAACATATATGAGCTGCTAGCAGAGTTTTAAGTTAATTTTTTCCACTATGTGTACGTTACATATTTTTTTAACCAAGTTGTTTTTTTCAATGAATGCATATTTTCATATATTATTAGTAGTAGTTGCTATACCTCTTACTTTAATTATATTTAATGTATGTGTGTGTAGATGTACAGTACATACGAGCTATAGCTAACTGAATGATCTCACAAACTTCGCTATGTGTCTAATTCATTTCGAACTGTAAAAAGAATCAAATTAAATTAACCAAATGTTAGAATTAGTAAGTAATAATCCATAACCGAAAAAGAAATAGCTAATTAAGGTGGAACAAGAGCTATTTATTTACTCTATGAAATAATTCTAGATTAATAGTTTTACAATATTGTTTTTTTAGAATAGTATATGGTGAATTC
Source organism: Mixophyes fleayi (assembly GCF_038048845.1). Taxonomy (NCBI): domain Eukaryota; kingdom Metazoa; phylum Chordata; class Amphibia; order Anura; family Limnodynastidae; genus Mixophyes; species Mixophyes fleayi. The sequence goes on along the minus strand of NC_134404.1, from coordinate 102,640,839 downwards.
ATTATTTTTGTTCGCATGAATTAATATACCATATCCTATATACCATTTGCAATGATTATTTATGGGTCACATTAGTTTAGAAAGTAGTATAAATGTATGTATTTAATAATCTTTCCAATAAAGGGTGACATAGCAAGCTCATTTTTGTATTCATGTATCAATTGTATTCATGTTTCAAAATCTACAATGAGTACAGGCAGTTTGATAACATATAGGCGATGTGGAAGCTCAGCTGGTAACAGTTTCGGCTGTGACACAGTCAGCTTCTTCAAACAGTAAGCAAACTACTTTATCTTCAAGTGCCTGAGGCTCTGTAGGGCAGGAACCCACATCATAAATCTAAATGAAAATAAATGCACAAATATCAACTATGTCCCATCCTTATTTCTAGAATAAAACTTTAGCAAGTTGCTTTTTTAGATAATATCTGTTACATTTCACTTTACAAATGCAGAATAAGAAGCATGTGATACAGACTAAATATACAGTATAAGGCTAGAGAGGTACAGGAGTATGTAAAGATGAGGCAACCAACTTGGATGCATGCAAGCTAAGCATAAAGAAAATAAGGTAGAAATTACTTATGAAATGCATGAGGCAGAGGTTGTAGGGTGAGGCAGCTATCTTGGGCAGACTGAAGTTATGCATAATGAGCATAGGGTGCAGATTTACTTACAAATGGAGGAGGCCAGAAATAGACATGAGACAGAGGATAGTAAAAACCCTGCTTTTGCAAGCTTACAGTCAAGAAGGGATGGTGTTCACACATAGGTCTTGAGGGGGTAACAGGCCCGGTTGTTGTCATCTTAAGCATGGGGCACTATACGTAATAGGAAGAACCAGGCCTTGGTGGTCAAGGGTTCATTGTTGGGGTCTACAATGGTGCAAAATTATAGATGGTGAAGAGGCTTAGTGGGAACAGAATCCTAGAAGGTTCAGAGGCCTAGATGGTGTAGATGGTGCAGACGACTATATAGTGCAGACTAACCAGATGGCATAGAGACCTATGTGGATGGCGCCTTGCTTGGTAACAAAAACTTATTAGGCTCATGACCTGTGGAGTGGCAAACCTTGCCTAGGTCTAGGGTGAATCACATGTGTGAAATCAAGGCTTTTAGAGGACTGCACTTTAATGATGCTAAAAATATATTTTTTTTACTACATTATAACATCAAGATACTTAAATTTTTCAGCATTCAACTGCTCCTCCGAACCATCAGGGGATGGAGAATATGGCCGGCCTTTTCTCATGAGCAGGAGTCTTCATGCGCACAGACTCCTCCTCCTCAGACATAGACTCATCAACAGCCTCCTCTAGCTGCTCCTCCCTGGACCAGAGGTGTAGGTAGTGGTGGATGCTAAGGTGTCCTGTTAGAAAAAATATGACACATTAGTTTATTTTCAAAGCTTATCACTGTCTCCCACATACATAGAGACATTCAGATAAACTGTCAGTTGCAATATGAAAAATAATACAACACACATGGACCATCATTTGCAAAATAAATACACTTCTTTACCACTTTCATATGGACTTGACCTGGGAGGTGTAGATTAATCACATACTGAATCAGAAACATCAATGTTACAGAGAAAGCCCTGTAAGTTGTCCAATGAAGGTTATAATTAGCCAAATATATTTATGAATTGGTAAAATATAACAGTAGTTTTATTTTTAAGATAAGCAGATGTACAATTGTGCGTCTGCGGCCTAACAGAAGCCACAGGTACCTTGCACAGCCCTGTAAGCATCATTTTATTTGATCATTTGACATGTACTGAGCTGTGGGAGAAGGTTGCTGCTCTCATGTTTGCAAGTGAATTAGACTTTTCAACATGAAGTGCACTGATTGGTTCTCAGTGAACATATGGGCATAGGCACATCACTTAAGGGTCTTTTTAACATCCTATGGCTGACTCACCTGCCAATTATCCACAAATATAATTTCCAGGCAAATAGGGGCATGACAACGCCTTTCCAGTCATACATTGGCAATCACAGGAAAACACACCTGCATGCTCTATATTAGAGCTGGTGAGGCAATCATTCAGCTCCGCCATTTTGTAAGTTCTAATGGCATCTTATGAAATTAGCATTTGGATTTATTACATCAGAAGTTTCTAGTGAAAATCATTGGTGAGTATAAGGCCCTGGGTGAGCCACTTTACAGGACATTTAAGTATTGTTACTATTGACTGTCTGTTTGCTCCTCTTTAGTTAACATGGCGGACCATGAGCGAGCAGAACCAAGTCTGGCCTCTGGCTCCTCTGTTTCAGCATCGAAGCGGAGGCATACAAATTTCAATAATCAGAGGTGAAAATATTGGTCCAGCTGGTGGTGGAGCACTATCTGCTGTCAAACTGCACTCTCCTTAATCCCTACTGTTACCTTCCACATCAGGTCTGTCCTGAAGCAACATCGACATTAGGACCAAAAGTCAAGAGAACCCAAAAAAGCTGATTTGTTTTGTTTGTATTTAAACTTTATTGTGGTCTGGATTGTAGAGTCAAATAAAAAGCCACATACAGAGAATTAGTGGAAGCATAGATTAGTTTTGTAAGGATGAAAAGATTGTCAAATGTACATCTATATAAAACAACACTACTCCATGAAACATGTTTTAACTCAGCTCGGCCCGCTATATCAGAATTAAAGAACTAAAGAATTTTAGAACATGCTCTTTTTTCTTAATTGCCTGTAGCAACATACACCACACCACAGAAAATTATCTATCTCAGGTACTCCCAAGGCATTGTTTATAAAGGTGGCATGATCTAGTTGACAATAATGACTAATTGTTATATCTGTGCAAGAGGCTTCTAGCCTTTATACATAAGCTACAGTAATGCTGCACATGCAAATACCACATCTGTGGATGCTTGTGTTACCTGAGCTTGTCTAACAATACTATACTAGTAGCAGATTTAAAGGATAGAATCATGATCCCATGTTCAGCACGGTGGTAATCGGATTCATGATGCCGTAAACACCAACAGTGATTACAGCTGCATAATTATTTAAAAACTGAACATGTAAAAAAATACCTACTTACCTATAAAAAGACACAGCCCACTTCCGATGTGAGGACAGCCCAACACTTCAAAATGACGTAACTTCCAATCGGGACTTTGACATTTCGGTTTTTAAAGAGGCAACGCAGGGACCCATGTAAGTACTACCTTTACGTTAGGGGTTAGGGTTAGGCAGCAGATTACAGTTAGGGTTAGGCTGCAGATTAGGGTTAAGGTTAGGCTGCGGGTTAGGGTTAGGGGAAGGTTGTGGGTTCGGAATACAATGAACATAACCATCAGCAATTCCGTCCGTGTATTGCCACTTTAAAAACATAAATGTCCAAGTCGCGATTGCAAGTTACATAATTTCCAAATGTCGCACTGTCCTCACATCAGAAGTGGCCTGTGTCTATTTACAGGTAAGTAGGTATTTCTTACATGTTGCCCTGTTCAGTTTCGTAATAATTATGTAGCTGTAAACACTGTCGGTGCTTACAGCATCGTAAATTCGTACTACACACGTTCAGCATCATCATTTCACTTTCATAAGCATTAAAAGTCATACTCATTTTCACAGACAGAAAAAATAAATAAATAAAGTCTAGGGTTCTCTACACCAGGTGCCAAACTATGAACATTCCTTATTTATGTTACTGCAGGCAGCATCTGATATAAGGCTACTATATGGAGTTAATCGGTCTTTCACTCTGGATCTTCATTCTAGCAGTCTCTTTTTGGATACAACCACTGCTGCCACCAGAAAAACTACTAGAGATATAATGGAGACTAATGGACCTCTAACTTGAACTGACTGTAACATCTGCACACAACCTATGTATGATTACACATTCTTGATTCAATACTGTCACTTTCACTCAAAATATATTCATTTCCATTGAGACAATGACCGGAACCTACTTTGGTGAAGAAAAAAAAAACACATTATAGACTCCATATCGGATGGATGTAACTCCTAAATGTTCCCTCCTGCAGGTGGGACTACAAAGAGAAGAAAAAATTTGACTCTATGACCAGTGTTGGTCAAATATATGAATCAAATGGACAGTGCCTGGAGAGACAAGATCAAAAAGTGGCGAGTTGCCTCCTGTAATATAAAACCAGACCTTCACAGTTTCAAGACTTAAGTATTATTGAAAATAGATGGGAAGATCTCAAACATGTATTGCATGCAAGAAGACCTAAGACTATTTCTGAGCTAGAAAAGTTTTGCTTTTTCAGGAAGCAGAGTGGGAAAAAATTCCTAAAGCAAGAGCTGAAAGACTCTTAGGGGGGTATTCAATTGTTAGCGTTAACACTCTCAAACGAGCGCTCAAAAAATCTTAGCGCTAATACGGTAATTACTCACGGAATTTCAGCTCGAGCTGAAATTCCGCGAGTAAACTACCGTATTAATGCTTTTCGCGTGCAATATTACCGTATAAACGGTAATATTTTTTGAGTGCTCGTTTTTTTCCGTTAACGCTAACAATTGAATACCCCCCTAAGTACGCAATAAGATACTTGAAAGCTGTTATTTCTCCCAAATAGGGTGTTACGAAGTACTGTCTAGACGGTTGCTCAGACTTTTGCATATGCCATATACAATGTTTTATTTTTCAATCAGTTGAATTCAGCAGTTGAATAGTAATAGTACATTAACATGTTCAAACAATGGAATGTTTTAGGATGTACCTTGCATTGGTTGTGATAACTTCTGTTTATTTAGAGATTCAGTAAAACATAATTGACCAGGAATGCTTAAACTTTTTCATACAACTGCATATATTTGTGAACGTTAACCTTCCCCTTATCTTAAGCTCCAGGAAATCTGTGTTATTTCTGATGAGAATGAGTTACAAGAGAAAATAAGAGAGCCGTGTACTGCACTTAGCATTCTTATTCTGCATACTATATATGCCCAGTCTTCAATATTTGATCCCGACAGAAGGAAATGCACCTGGAAATAGAACTTGAAATGGAATTTGTATCACCTACAAATCATTTCTCTTTTATGCTGTGTCAGTAGAATCCTTGTGAGTGCTATCAGATTTGCTAATTCTTTATGCAATTCTCTTGTGATGTTGTTGGTAAGTCATAATGCAGTCTTCATCGATCTAACTTCTTCACAATCTACATTTTTTCCTGTTGTTGATATCCATCCCTTCATCAAGGATGAAGGGTGTAAAGTTTGGACTCTGTGACTCTGAAAATCTTGGTCTAAATTATTTAGCTAAACAAGAAATGCAGCATATATAAGTTCTGTATTATGTATGCATAGCAATAACAAGAAAAAAATCAACGAAAAAAATGAATATCAAATTTAAGCTATTTTTTGTCATAATATAAATATAAAGTTACAATACAATGCACCTTTTTATGTAATCTTTTTTAAGGGGAACTTTTCAAACTAGAGGAGAAAGAGTTTATTTTTTAATTAACTAAATACAAAATTTATTTAAAAAAATACAAATAAATGCAAAAAAGAATCGTCCACGGTCCCCTTTGTTTGGCCAGGAAAAGTTTCATCCAGTAAAGTGACTGATTTCTATTCAGTTTAAATAAGACCCTAAGGGGGGGTATTCAATTGTTAGCGTTAATGAAAAAAACGAGCGCTCAAAAAATATTACCGTTTATATGGTAATATTGCGCATGAAAAGCGTTAATATAGTAGTTTACTCGCGGAATTTCAGCTCACCGCTCCTACTTTCGCGAGTAACTACCGTATTAACGCTAAGATTTTTTGAGCGCTCGTTTTTCCCCGTTAACGCTAACAATTGAATACCCCCCTAATTGTTCATCAGATAGCAATTTGCTCCTTTAGTGCCAATTCTCCTATATGCAGGGCCAGCTAAAGAACACTTTAACAAATGTATTTAGTACAAAATAATACTGCTTATGTATTTAACTAGTTCTGATGGAAGCTACAGCCACACTTTATCGTTAGTGACACAACAAAAGACTATTATAAAAGCTTGGTGAGCATCATTATCTTTCTTTATCCTCCACTCTAGGGATTTTTTGGAGTACTGCTGTACAGGACATAATAATGTAAATATATCAGCATAAAAATTTATGTCTCAAATATTTTCCTCCAGAGAAAAATGTTCATTTTCTATATAAGAGATTTTCCATTAATGTTTTTAACATGATTATTTTTATACAGTTGATGTAACCTCAGAAATAACCCTAACAATATTTATAATTATTTCTTGCAATTATCTAGGCACCCACTCCCTTCCGTGCACACATGCATACTATAACTGCGGTGAAAATCCTGCTCTGCTTTTGAATCTAGGTTTATAGATTTGATAAACTGTGGGTAAACCAGAATTTGGTTTTGTGTCACACTTAACATTTTGCTGATGATAGCTAAGCAATAATAAAAATGGAAGAAATATTTAGTGTATTTGCTGGCACGATATCTCAGACAGAATCTCTTGTATCAGGGGGTGCCAGGAATTTATAATCCCCATTAACATCCACTATAACTATATTATAACACTTTCCCAAATAATAGTCTGAAAAGTAATGATCAATGCTGAAACAAATCCCAAAGTTTGGTATCTCAATAGAAATGGCTACATTCCATCCATCATTAATAAAATAACTAATTTAAATGTCTTCCAATTTGAGGGAGTAAACTCTAAAAATTATTTTTCCCTTCACCAATATTGCCCTGTGCAAATAGTGTAATAGTAACTCTATATACTCTTCCGCATAAGGCTAAATAATTCTCTAAGCCACCAGCTGCATTACCCATACTCCCAATATCCCAGATTAGAAAACTGTTACAAATTTGGATACATCCCTGATCAGCTCAGAACTTAACCCTATACACATATACCATACCCTGCCCTGTGATGTGATATCTCTTTTCAACAAAACATTCCTCTTTTTGAACTGTCCAGGAAACTGGGGGGTATGCTTACCTTTGACACATTTTGTCAATTATGCTATATTTCTTTTGTTGAAGCTAGTTATCTTCCTTCTTAACTGATATAATGTTAATATTAGGCACCAATTAGACTTGCCTATTTGATATATATGCTTTACTTCTGGCAACAATGTATGACATACACAACCAGGGCCGGATTAAGACATTGTAGGTCCCTGGGCTATGGGTACTGTGAGGTCCCCAGTAATATCGAACTCAGCATAAGTCACTTGTCAAATATTCATTTTAATAAACCTACTATGTCTTTATATTTTCTCATTTCTCAGTCATGATCTCCCCTCCCAGTCATGATCTTCCATCTGAAAATAAATACGGTAAAAAAAGAAAGTTCTTACGTAAATGTTTGAATAACAGTAATATAAAGTGTTCAATATAAGATATAACAAAATATTTATTTAAATCTATAACCCACACACATAAAATAACTAAAAAGATCAGGAATATACTTTACTATAAACAACATCCCGAGAACAACGTCTAGTTGTCACTCTGAAATTAGTACTTTGTCTAAAATGATGTCAGATTACCTAGCCGTCAGTATGTAATATGCTATTATTGTTGATTTAAGTATTATTATGTATTAATCTGCAGCCTGACATATTATGAACATGTGCGCACGTGTTTATCTTACAGTCACGCAACCTTTGTCTCTTGAGCTGTTTTATGACTGCAAGCTCCCCTATGCTGGGACTTGTAGTTCCCCAACATCTGGAGAGAATCAGACTGTATAACTCTGAATGCTAAATTTCTCGTAAAGAAGAACGTCATTTGCGTAAATCTTGTACCTCTAATCATTTCATCACATATACTGCTTTCTACTACTCCTATTGAAATGCTCTGGACACTGCAAAACAAACATACTTCCAATCTCTTATCTATGCTCAGGCTTCTAACTCCAAACGCCTTTTTAACACATTTAAATCTATTCTCAATCCTCCCACCCCAAAACCTTCTGACTACCATTAGTGCCTAGGATCTTGCTTCCTATTTCAAGAACAAAATAGATAAGATCAGACTTGAAATGGTATCATCTCCCTCGACAAGCAATCAACTCAATTTCTTTGTAGCACCCTCTGACACTCTCTTTTCATTTGATCCCAAAAATGAAGAGGAAGTTTCTACTCTCTTCTCATCTTCCTACTCTATCTCCTGTCCTCTTGATCCCATACCCTCACAATTTGGTTCCTGTCTTCTGTGCTCATTCCACCTCTAACTAAAATTTGTAATCTCTCTCTCTCTACTGGTATTTTTCCATCGCTATTCAAGCATGCAGTGATTACTCCAAGCTTCTCGAGAGAATAGCCTACACTCGCCTCACACACTTTCTTACAGCAAACAATCTACTGGATTCTCTTCAGTCAGGCTTTCGCTCTCAACACTCCACAGAGACTGTTCTGACCAAGGTTGTCAATGATTTGATCACAGCAAAAACTGAAGGCCATTACTCTCTTCTAATTCTCCTGGATCTCTCTGCTGCATTTGACACTGTCGACCACTCTTTTCTCATACAAATGCTACAATCCTTAGGTCTTGAAGGCACTGTCCTATTCTGGTTCTCATCCTACTTATATAATCGCTCTTTCAGTGTTACTTTCTCTGGATCCACTTCTGCTCCACTCCTTTATCAGCTGGAGTACCACAAGGCTCAGTCCTAGGTCCTCTACTTTTCCCTATCTACACCACTGCTATTGGAAAACTAATAAGTAGAGATGTTCGGGATCGGTTTTCTGAAAATCAAGCCCACACGAACTTGAGAGGATCTGAGTAGGCTCGAGAGCCGGCTCAGTACTTTCACGTATCCTCGGATCTGAATTGAGGCAAAATGTCATCGCTGTGTTGTCGGATCTCGTGGGTTTTGTATTCCATTAGTACCTCCTTCCCCAGGAGATCCAGCACCATTGCTCACACAGAAACAGGGGTAGCAGTGTCCTTGTCACTCTCCAGTCTCCAGTGCCATTGCTCAGTGCCATTGCTCATGCAGAAACAGGAGGGGTAGCAGTGTTCTTGTCACTTGACAAAAATAAACTGGAAATAGCTGGATTAATGTTATTGAGGCTAATAATAATGTACGAACAAAAAAAGAGCCAAATTATGTGATTTTAGCAAAAAAAAAGGTATTATATAAAAAAAGTAGGGATCCAAAACCAAAACACGCGAGGGCAGTTTTGCCAAAACCAAAACACGAAGTTAATCCAGATATAAAACCAAAACCAAAACACGGGGGTCAGTGAACATCTCTACTAATAAGCTCCTTTGGATTTCAGTATCATCTCTATGCGGATGATACACAAATCTCTCTATCCTTTCCTGATCTCTCACCATCTGTGTTGTCTCGCGTTACTGAATGTCTTTCTGCCATTTCATCTTGTATGTCTTCTCGCCATCTCAAACTCAATCTTTCAAAAACTGAATTAATAATATTGCCACCCAAAAACAGAAGTTTCCAGCCTGACATTTCTATTTCTGTTGATAACATGACCATAAATCCCACCCCGCAAGCTCACTGCCTAGGTGTAATCCTTGACTCACAACTATTGTTTAATCCCCACATCGAGTCTATATCTAAATCATGTTGCATACATCTAATGAACATTTCCAGAATAGGCACATATCTCACACAAGACACTGCAAAAACCTTAATTCATGCACTCATCACCTCCCGCATCGACTATTGCAATCCCCTCCTTACTGGTCTTCCCAAAATCAGACTTGAACCCCTACAATCTATTTTGCATGCAGCGGCTAGATTGATTTTTCTTGCAAACCATTCTTCCTCTGCTGAGCCACTCTGTCAGTCTCTACATTGGTTGCCTTTTTTTTTAACAAATCCAATATAAAATACTTCTACTAACATACAAGGCCGTCAACAAAATTGCACCAACATACATCTCCTCACTTGTCTCAAAATATCTCCCAACTTGACACCTCCGTTCTGCACAAGATATGCGTCTCTCTTCCACTCTCATCACATCTTCCCATTCCCGGTTACAGGATTTTTTTAGGTCTGCACCCACTTTATGGAATTCCCTCCCTCGCACAGTAAGACTTTCCTCTAGTTTTCAAACCTTCAAGCTTTCTCTGAAAACCCACCTCTTCAGACAAGCTTATGATATTCCTTAACAAGCATCTTAATCTCCCTAGGTTACCTATTGCCACCCTCTACACAGCTAACACAAGACCACTGCCATCTGACCAACATTACTGTGTGGCTGATCATGCAGCCCACTCAATATTTTTTACCTTTGCATTCTAGCTGGTCCAATGTGCAACATAATGTATCATGTGCCCTTGTGTTTCAAACTCCCATTGTCCCATAGATTGTAAGCTTGTGAGCAGAGCCCTCTTACCTCTCTGTCTGTATATATTACCCAGGATTGTTTTATTAATGTTTGCTCCCAATTGTAAAGTGCTACGGAACTTGTTGGCACTATATAAATAAATGTTGATGATGATGATGGCACTCAATGACAGGGGGGGTAACAATGTCAATACAAGTCATCTGAATAAAAGGGGTTTTGTGTCCCTGTTGACAACTTTTCCTCTGGTGACAAGACGACCACTCATGGTCTATTACTTTTGCTCTGTGCCGGAGAGAGACATGAAGGATATTAATATTTAAATGACCTGGCAGGGACTTCTTCAGAATGGGTTTGGCTTGCAATGAGAGGCTAATTAGCTCATTATAAAACTGTCATGCTGCCATTTAGTGAAGGGGTGATGAAATAATTGTCTGAGAACCAATCACAAGCTGGGACCAAGATCCAGGACTGAGAACTATGAGACAGAGGATGAGAAAGAATCAGGAGAGAGAGGAAAGAAGATAACCAGCCAGTAACAGGCAATTATCTGTTTGTATTTGGCGAGGAAGCTTTAGAAGTTTGGAATCCCTTGGATTAGAAGGAGGAGTGTGTGGGGTCTCCACAGCAAATACCCCCTTACCCACCTCTCTGTGTCAAAGATGTGTTAGCCCATGGCCAGCTTAAGCAATTATTAGACCACGGACCTTACCATCTAATTCACTAAGTGATCGTCAAAAGCCACCTGCAACAACCCTTGCCCAGGACTACTCAACTTCTTCAGTTTTTGTAGCTCTACAATCCCCCCCCCCCGCCCTTCCACAGCCTCAATATATCGCATCCTCCTCTTTCCCATATAGACAAACACCACTTACCTTGCAGAAGTCTTCTTCTGGTCACCATCCTCTTCGCTGTAGCAGACTCCGACACTTTTTTCTGTGCGGTCAGTGTGGTATAATAAAGCTAAATGTTTATTTTTCATATTACTACATAATTTAAAATGAATCTGCTTTTTTTTATTAGATCTCATAAGGGGGTTTATCTGATTTGGAAGAAAAAATCCCGTTGAAATAAATGCAAAAGTAAAAACATTATTTTTGTCATATACATATAGCATTCTCTTGCATTGAAGTGCCTGAGTGACACCCTGAGCGATTTGGGATTAATTGAACCCATGCCAGTAATGTAGTGACAGGACTGGAGCATTTAAATATTCACTTCAGTGCTCATGAAAAAACTCAGGTTTAAGATGATCTTCAACTTCTTTCAATTTGAATCTGAAATATTGAAGGAGAGCCAATATGTAATAGCACTGATTTATAATTGGTCTGGAAATTATTTGTTTGTCGACTGTGATTGTGTAATACGGCATTGCTTGTGATGGCTTCATGCTTAGCTTTTTCGTTAGAAAACCTAAATGTGCAGGAACACCTGCTCGTGAATCTACCCATTGTGTCTTGTGAAGATGAGGATTGAGCAAAGCCTTGGTGGTAAGAGGATCAAAGAGGTAGTTTCAGACCACAACACATAATTGCTGCAAACACTTGCATTATTACAGGCATTATTCTTTATATTGACTAGTAAAATGCTGTACAATAGCTGCTTGACTTAGAGATTGGAAATCCTTACAGAATAGCTTAAAGAGGGTTTTATACAGTAGTATTATATAACTTCAAACAATATAAAGTACATGCTAGTTATACATCTCAGGTTTGTTTCCCAAAGTCAAAACACCCCATTAGTGCTTGCTTGATCCATTTGTCTACCCTGTTTTTTTTATCTCATACATAATATTTAGGTCTAGTAGATCTTTTATATGTCTGTCCAACTGCCAGCCCTTATTTTGGATTTTAAAATCCAAGATGGATTTGTAACAGTAATAGGAAGCAATAAGAATATATTTACAAAATAGATGTGGTTCACAATGTTATTCATTTTATATTATTTACAATAAATTACCACCATAAATGTATTAACTGTAGTATGTAATTTGCGGCATGTGATAGCCTGGGCATTTGAGAGAGGTAAATTTTAGTTTTTAACCTACTTGATTTAATTGTGTTTGTTTAATTATACATATATTTATTGTGTGGCTGAGCTGTAAACAAGCTTTAGAAATTGGAAGCCAACATGTGGACCCTTCCTGTGCACTGCACATGAACAAAATAAATTCAGCAATGTTGAGATCCCATACATTTCAGTGTTTCATGGCCCATTAATCACTTTATGAAAGTCATACTGAAAATTAATTTTAAAATTTAAACTAATATTATAAGTGTCTTCCTAGTACTGAGAATGATCCAGAGAATCAAACTACAATAGATCTGCTAATCTATAATGTCCATATAGCCATCTCAGATATTGCAATGACTGAGGTGGAGATAAATCTTTTAGTCATAAAAGATATGTGATATTGTGGTGCACAAATAAGGTTGCGAAGAGCTAGACTGGAACCCTTTTTGCAACTGGCTCCCAAATATTTGAATAAAGTAGTATGGCCTTTTTAATTAATGAACAACATGCAGTGACATCACCATACAGAGCTCTCTTCAAGATTAGGAAGGCTGAGCTCTGCATGGCTTGTTAATTAGATGCATATATATATATATATATATATATATATATATATATATAAAACTGATAAACAGTCTATGCAGTTTCTCTGCAGCATCATTGATAATGATCATGGGATAATGATGTGGTCCAAATTTGAAAGCTTCTGTTGGTTATTTAGATTCTTGAGGGGTTAAAAAAGGATGGAACCTCTAGTGTAGGCTTGGCCAACTTGTGACTCTCCAGGTGTTGTTAAACTACAAGCCCCAGCATGCTTTGCCAGTAAATAGCCAGATGATAGCTGGCAGTGTATGCTGGGACTTGTAGTTTCACAGCACCTGGTGATGCACATGTTGGCCAGGTATGTAAAATGTTGTGGGCCAGCTGTTATAGCAAAACATCATACCTCCCTACCATCCCCATTTAGGCAGGACAGTCCAGATTTGAGGACTCAGTCCCGCCAAACCGATCAGGACAGCTCTGTTCTCAGTGGGAAATTTGGAAGGTATAATCTGTTCACTGCTGCTCTGCATGGCACACTGGCACGCATGGCAATGAAAGCGTTTGGAGGGGAGGGGAGGGGAGTGGAGTAGAGTATGGGGTATCCCAGCACTTCAAAAGCACTAGGCATGCCTCCATGTGTTAACATGCCCCAGCGAGATGTGGCCATGCCCCATCATGACATGGCCATGCCCCCTCACCTGATTCGCAAATGTTGAATGTATGAAACATGTTTCAGTACGCTCTAACAAATTCTAGGTATGGTCGTGAAATTCTAAAAGAGCTTGTCTAAATATGAGGTGAGACAAAGGGTTATGGACAAGAGTGGTCAAACTATGACAAAAAAGAGGGTGAAACAAAAGTCTGCAAAAGGAGAACAAATAATAGAATGGGTGGTAGACGAATAGGAGGAAAAAGAGAGAGGCACATGCAAAACAGGGAAAATAAGGGACAGTAGACAAAAAAAAGAACAGGCATGGAGTGACACATAAAAGCTATTGCACAAAGGACACAAACAAGACAAATGCAGATTTCGGAGAGCCCCCATAAAGGCAGGCAGCATGAAAGAACACACATGTGGGTGAGAGTTTGAGTGGTAGGTGTTACTAGTCTTAACTGTGGCAGATGTGAGTGGGGTCAAACTTAGGATCTGTGCTGGGGCTCGTGGGCTGCTCAATTTGGCTCCAGATTTAAAAGGCACTTCCCCCAGCTGCTCAGTGCCTGTTCTTCAAGCTACCTGCTAGGTGCTAGACATGGCTCCATTTCTCCTGCTGTATTATTTATCTCCCTGTGGATTGTATCCTGCAGCAACCTGCTGTCTGCAGAGCTGACACTCCATTATGTACAATGCCACCACTCCAGTAGTAACCTGCTGTCTGCAGAGCTAGCACTTCATCGTGTACAACTCCACCACTCCAGTGGTAACCTGCTGTCGGCAGAGCGGACACTTCATTGTGCACAACGCCACCATTCCAGTAGTAATCTTCTGTCCGCAGAGCTGATACTTCCTGGTGTTCAATGCCACCATTCCAGTGGTAACCTGCTGTCCGCAGAGCTAATTCCTCATCGAGTACAACGCCACCACTCGAGTGGTGAACTGCTGTCCGCAGATCTGACACTTCATCGTGTACAACACCACCACTCCAGTGATAACCTGCTGTCCACACAGTTGACACTTCATTGTGTACAACGCCACCATTCCAGTGGTAACCTGCTGTCCGCAGAGCTAATTCCTCATCAAGTACAACTCCACCAATCCAGTGGTTACCTGCTGTCCGCAGACTTTTACTCCTTTGCGTACTACACCTCCATTCCAGTAGTAACCTGCTATCCGCAGACTCTGTTCACTCCACCATTCTAGTGGTAACATGCTGACACAGACTATTTCGTCTTCTGGGTACATCCTATCATTCCAGTGGTAAACCTGCTGCGTATAAACGGATTCACCTCTCTGAATTCCCCTACCGGTCTAGCCTGATACTCCCAGTAAGGGCCGCGACCTGCTGTGCAGACGCAGAAAAGGCCAAACCATCTTGCGACGGTTCCTGGCGAAAACCTTCTACCTGTTAGATTCCGCACCTTGCTGGAAGTAGTGCTAATTTGGGCAGATATAGGATCCAAACCTACAGAACTGTGACAGTGCATTGTTTACCAGAGGAAGAGATGGCACCAGGATACACTAAGGGAAGAAGGCAAGCTGGCAGAGGCAGTGTGATGCTCTGAGCAATGTTCTTCCGGGAAACCTTGGGTCCTGAAATTCATGTGGATGTTATTTTGACATGTACCACCTAGCTAAATATTGATGTTTCCTTATTGTAAGTGTAACCAGAGCCTGGATATGACATTCCATAACACTGCTGGTATTTAATATTACAGTACCATGGTTAGTAAATACTGACAGTAGTTTTCTTTAAATAATCAGCTGTCTCCGCTTAACAAACAGGTGGTGGCAAGTTTTAATGCTCTATGTGTTGTTTACTATTGCTTTTAACTGTAGCAAATAACCACCTGAATAGTACAATGCCTGGAAAATGTATGATTATTAAGATCAGCATGATAATGATATACATGGTCAATGCAACATAATACATGAGGTAGATTTAATAATTAAAATAATTACTATATATGTTTAGGATTAGAATAAAAAGGAATTTTCATAAGCCAAGCTATAGTAAACAAACACAACTGTTTTATTTCCTCTATCTGTGGAGCTTGCTTGAACTGATTACCATGGAGGCAAGCTGTTAACATCAAACTATTGCCCTCTCAGCAGTATTTTTTGTTAAGCATGTATTCAATACTAAACAGGACTTCATTCCTGTGTTTCTGTGCTACAACCTCTGGGCTTTTTTTTATCACATACAAAATTAAAATATTTAAAACAATAATACAACGTTCCCATACAACATATTCACAAATAATTTATAGAAAAGACATTTGCATATCACATTTAAATGTTCAATGTAAAAAATTTACACAATAGACAACACTTAACTATAGAATGTATTCCCTTCTGATCTGCTGCATATCCTTTTAAGACCTCTAAAAAATATCTTTAAACCTCTTTAAAATGAAAAACAATAAAAAAGCATACAGAAAAGAGGAAAATTATAGGCAGCATACATGTAAACCTGGCAAAAAAGTTTGCATCCTATTTATATGTTCTTTATAAAGAATCATGAAAAACAGATTTATTTCCTGAGGACTAGAAAAAGGTAATGTATTAGATAATTAACTCCCTACTGTAAATTATAGTGATTTTAGAAGTCACCAAGCAATTCTGCATCCATATAAAAGTACAAGGCTGTAAACTGAGATTTTTAACAGGTCACATAAATTTGAGTTGTCTAATAACTCTCTGTATCTGTAATAATTACAGTAGTGGGTACATTACTACTTATAAAGCACATTATATTAATGAATTAAAATGATGATATTAGTACTTATTGTTTTAAGGTGTTTATACTCATACTAAAATCACTTGTGTATTTTTGAGTTGAAGCCCTAGGCAAGAGTAAACCAATATACTATACATAGGTGCTATCCAAATACATGGGAGTGTACCAGCATCTGACGTGTTGAATTTTTCTCCATTTGCCTATGTTGAATATCTACCAACAGTCACGATTTTACTGAGTTTTCAGTTCCCAAAAGATGTGTAACCACACCCAAAATCTGAATTGAAGCATTGAAACAATTCAGTTCAATTTGTAAAATGTTTGCTCAATTTCCAGCAAAATTCTAGAAAACCACATATGCTATAGTTTTCCATACGGGGTATTTACTGAAGTTCAATTACTGCAGTACCTCTGTACAGACAATACAAAAATAAAAATTCAACTGTACCCTGGAAGCTAAAATGCGTATAATAGCTCCAAGGCCTAGGAGGTGTGCACAAGGTGAGTAAAGCATGCACAGGGTATCCCTAGACACCAGAAATTTATATACATGTTGGAATTTGTTTCCCTAGTATGTTATGTTGTGTGCAAATGTATTTCTTATTGAATGCCTGAAAAACGTGCATTCTTTCCAAGTGCTCGAAGAAATAAGTGAAAAAATTAAAAAGTGCTCAAGGGTACGGTTTCAGACCCTCCTCAAAAGAGAAAGGGTCCGTTTATCCCCAACCCCTAGAGCCAAAAGGCCCCTTAGGGGAACAAGGGTCTTCAGATCCCCCTCGCCGCAAGGCTAGGGTGGTCCCTTTTGCCAAGGATTCCACCGTAGCTTTCCCCATAGCAACAAATCTTCTACCTCCCCCGAAAGTGTAAACCTCAGAGGGTTCAGGGAAGTGGGAGCCACTAGGACCACACCACATCCCCTAGATCTTAGGGGATTGGACGCATAAGGGCTACCGCACCTCCTCCAATACATGAAAAGTAACATGACAATAAGTTCAGTGAGAAAAATTAAATAGTGCAGTGCAAAACGACCCGAGTCACCTGGCCGAGATGTTACAAATTATTCCTGCCTAGCCAGAAGGCCAGGGCAAGGAAGAGTGTGTAGCCGAAAGTGAGGTTCGAGCTCTGTGCCATCGTGTCAAGTGAAGGTAACCAGGCCCCAAGTGATTTCAGCCACCAATGAGTCACTACTCCAGGGGCACTAGTTCTCAGGCCTTCGAGCTACCGGCCTTCTGGCCAGACCAAGCTTTTCCATGGCTCTTTCAGGGTGGGAAGAGGCCCTTACTTGGACAGGTACTCACTTGATCTTAGCCAAAAGGCCGAGAAGTTGTGTGCAATTGTATTTTTTTATTGAAAAAGTAGCTTTATTTTGCATAAAGTACAAAAAACACATATGATACATTACATTCAAGTGTACACAGTACACCATAAAACATAATCATGAATACATTTTAGTAGAATACAAGGCATAAAGTACAAGATATAACATCCTACACTATACATCGAGTACTGCACTAACCATACATACTTAAACAAAATGATGCTTCAAAAAAACAGTGAATGTGAGGGGATGGTAGGTGAGAGGGGTAGAGTGGGGAAGTCACGAGCCCGAAGCTTTATTGAGGACAGTCACAAAAGGGAAGGGGGCATAAATTAAGGCAAGACATTTCAATAAAACTTCAAACAGTGATGGGGGGATGGTTGCAAACAGGGGAAGGGAGGGGAGGCACAAACCAACATTTTAGTGATCAAAAATATACATAGGGGGAGAAGGGGAAGAGGGAGACAAAAATCAATTACAATCAATCGTCGTCTTCTTCCTTGGGACTGTCAAGGGTGTTATAGTCTCTTAGCAGGCTGTGGATCAGTCTGCGACAGTCCTGGATAGTCATCTTCTCCCACTTCAAGATGAGGCGATTTCTGGCAAGCCACATAGCGCCCTTAAAACAGTTCATAAGGCTCCAGGCCTCCTGGCTTGCCCCAATGGTGTGGGTCCCAGGAAATAATCCATAAAATACCGAATGATATGAAAGGCAAGTCCTGGGCACACTGTCCTTAAGTTTATGTTCCAAGGCATCCAACAGTGCCTGTGCAGTTGGGCAGTCCCAAAAGACATGCTGAGCTTTTTCCCTTCTGGTGATACAAAAGAGGCAGTGAAAATATCTGCACATGTTCGGGGAGTGCATGAATGTCCTGAGAGGCAGACCCCTCTGGATAGCCATCCATGCAATGTTATTATGTCTATTAGGCAGCCTGTGGTCCAAGAAGAAACAGGGAACAATGGCCTCACTGCTCTTGAGGTAAACACAAAGTCAATCCGGGAAAGCACTGAGCCATCGGGGAGACTCCAAGTATTTACAGAGCCAGTCCCCATGGATCCCACTGCATCCCGCAAGGATGCTTCGGCTACCATCTCCTGCAGCAACCTATAAGAAACTTTAAGTTTAGCAGTGCCGTTAGAACTACGTCCGCCTTCCTCCATAGGACTGTTAAAATCCCCAGCCATCACTACCGCCCTGGTAGTCGTGAGCTGGGCCTGCAGGGTCTGGAAAAGTTCCAAATGCTTATTCTTACCAGGGGATGCAAACACACATATTAGCCTGAGAGCCTTCTACGATAAGCAATCTGCCGCAGACAAACTCCTGAAAAGAATCGAGTATGAAGAGGCTTCCCCTAGTAAGTATGGCGACCCCCGCAGACTTACAGTCACTCCCCCCAGACCAATAGGAGGGCCCATGAGACCACTGCCTACCCAGGTGCCTATAGGAGCTAGAGAAAGGCAAAGAACATTCCTGCAACATGTAAACATCACATTTCTGGCTGTCTAGAAAGGTAAACACAGACTGACGTCTAATCTTATCCTTCACACTCCTCACATTAATGGTAAAAAGAGAAAAGTTAGCCATTAGCTGGGAGAAAAAAGTTAGCACAATCAATACATTAGTTACCCTCCTTGTTCAGTGGGACTATCTCATCCGGTGATAGTCAGCATGTCAATGCTGTAAACACCGACACCACTTACCATGACGTCTGTAGTCCAGCTGCCTGGTTCCACAATGAGGATCCACTTCACGACTTCAAGCAATCCTGAACACAGAAGACGCCAGCTGCACTGGATGACATTATTGACCTCGCCGACGCTGTTACCACTGCTCTTAAGGGGGAAATGTAAGTATGGGGTCATGTACAAACGGTAAAGTACATAGTACATTGTACATTGTGTATAGTTGATGAAAAAAATGCAGTTTTCAAAACTTTGTTCAACCTTCCAGTAAAACTTTGGTTGCTCCAGTTTTCCAGGTTAGGTAACTTATGGGGATTTTCTGAAGGTCTGGCACCTCAAGTCTCTTTAAAGATAGTATAGAGCCAGAAAATTTGATTTCATAAAAATGGTCTCTGAAACCCTAAATGTCCGTCTTTGTTCCTGAGCCATATGTCAGAAGGTAAAGCATGTATGCATTGTGCAGAAAAACATACTAATTCTAATAATTGAAATATGTATGGTTAAAATTGTCTACTAATGTATGCCAGTGGAAGAAATATAAGGATAACAGAGGGCAGGAATTGACCCGAAGCAACATAAATGCTGATGTTGCATGGAGAGAGAAAAATATCCC
Organism: Mixophyes fleayi; assembly: GCF_038048845.1. Lineage (NCBI taxonomy): Eukaryota > Metazoa > Chordata > Amphibia > Anura > Limnodynastidae > Mixophyes > Mixophyes fleayi. Next base: position 102,621,010 of record NC_134404.1, on the reverse strand, counting down.
TCCACCCTTGCTTTCATCCCTTCTCCTCCCTTCCCCTGTTTTTCCCTCGTCTCTATCCCCCTTTTCCCTAGTTTTTGTTTAACTGTTGGTAGCCCCCCTCCTCCCACCATCCCTCTTTTCTGGCATTCACACCCCCCCACGGGGTCTGGGTCTAGGGCTGGGTCAGGCTTCCTCCCTGACAGGTTCTCGAGTGACTTTCTGCTCGGTTGCTTCAAATTTAGTTAACAAGGTTCAGCAAGCAGGTCCAGTGGCGGTTGCTGAACCTAATTGTTTCATACTTCGGCACGGCCATTTGATTTGTGTGGGAACTGCTGCTCCTGGTCCAGGGAACTCTCTTTCTGGTTCCTTCTCTGCAGGTTCAGATGGGCATATGGCATTGAGACACAGGTCCTGGCACACTTCTAATGTAGAAGTCACTTCCATGCCCACTCCGGGGTCATCGTTGCCCACCGCTGGGCTAGGGTTGCAAGAACAGCTCCCTAGGCAGTATAACATTTGGTGATTGGGTGCACTCTTCTAAAACAGTCGTCCTGTGGGACCTTTGGCGCAGAGTGTATGGTCAGATCCGCACGTGAGGATTGGTAAAGATGCAGCCTAAAACGAGAGTGCATCAGATGGTTGTGACCAGGCAGACGCCTGATTAGATATGGGCCGTCCTTTCGATGTTTTTGCTTGCAACGAGTGTGACTGTGACAAAGGTGCAGAATGTAGGTTGAAACATGCCTGTGCCGTGTGCGGTGGAAGACATCCCAGCAGAGAATGCAATAAGAGGAATAAAAAAAATAAATAAAAAAAAAACAGGCTCACCCAGAAATTGAAATCAGCTATACCGCTAATTGTGGAGGAGAATATGAACGAGGAGGTGTCATGGGGTAAAATGTGTGCCCCCCATTTCCCTCTCCCCATTACGAGGCTGGATGCTTTCACCTGTGGGCAGGGCCTGATTAAGGGTTCTGGCCGCCCTAGGCTAATACCACCGCAGCGACCCCCCCCCCCCCGAATATATAGGTGTATAGGAACACTCCTGAATATGGATGTTCAGGTGTATTCTCCAGCATTCAAATTTAGACAGGTTGTGCCATTGTCTCCTACTTGTTCTTTCTCTTCTCTCTTTGCAGCTTTGTTATCTTGCTGGCTTCTGGAAAGTTGGTGTCCTGTTTTGAAAATGCAAAAATGTATTATAATGCAAAATGTTAACAAACCCTGAATGATTAGGCTCTTTAGTTAAAACAAAACACTCCATTATGGCCAGCTAAGTACACCATTGTACAGGCATATATAAGCAATATCTGAATATCTGTGGTCAATCAAATACAAATCTCTGCCAGCCCTATCTCACTAATATTTAGTATTCTAGTGATTGCTGAGACCACAGAGAGCATCCATGTAACCGAAATCATGAGATTATGCCCCCCAAAGCTGCTCTATTTTTTAAATACCCCCTGCAGCCATTTTCCTTATCCCCCCCTGCAACCATTTTCTTTAACTCCACCTGCAGCCATTTTCCTTACCTCCCACCCTGCATCCATCCTCCCTGCAGCCATTTTCAGTACCTCCACTCTGTAGCTATTCCCCTATTCACATCAAACCCCCCCCAGTCACATATATCAGCCCCCCTCCTCTGCCCTCCTTCACACATATCAACCTCTCTCCCTCCCTATAGATTTGCATGGCAGCCCCCCCCCCTCCCACCCTATAGGTTTGTATGACAGCCCCCCTCTCCCACCCTATAGATTTCTATGACAGCCCCCCTCTCCCACCCTATAGATTTCTATGACAGCCCATCTCCCACCTTATAGATTTGTATGACAGCGCCCCCTCTCCCAACCTTTAGATTTGTATGGCAGTCCCCCCTCTCCCTCCCTATAGATTTGTATGTCAGACCCCCCTCCCTCCCTATAGATATGCATGGCAGGTCCCCCTCTCCCTCCCTATAGATATGCATGTCAGTCCCCCCCCTTCCTATAGATATGCATGGCAGTCCCCCCCTGTTCCTCGCTATAGATAGGCATGGCAGTCCCCCCCTCTCCCTCCATATAGATTTGCATGGCAGCCCCCCTCTACCTCCCTATAGATATGCATGGCAGTCCCCCCTTCACTTACCTGTAGTTGTGCTGGCCAGCGTTGATCCTCCGCTCCTCAGATCAGCAGCCAAGAAGTGAAGACTTCCTGCTTCCTGTCTGCTGCACAGCACAAAACTCGTGAGATTCACAGGTTTAAGACTGACTTGGTTGGTAAAGGACAATGTATCAGCTTGCATTGCAATCGGGACCTTGCAGTTTGCCCGATGCATTTTAACAATGTTGTATCTGGTTATTTTTTATCTGCGTTTTTTAAGAATTGTGTGGCTTAGCTTGAGCTGAATAGGGCAGGCTATGGGGCTCATTCACTCAGAATAGGTCTGGCTACAGTAGTGGTAGAGGTATGTGTGTCTGAGCAGCATCTTATGACTTTGGGTAGGTGGAAATCGAAGTGTTTTTATAGGTATGTTCGGCAATCTATAGCGCTTTAGGCTTACTTTGCTGCTAATCGCAAGGCTGACCCATGGCAAGCGTCACTTGTCTTGTTGAAAGGAGGCACGGAGGGATTTGCCATTTCTCCGGGGGCCTGATTGGCTGGTGGCACCCCAGAGTTTCCGTTTTTACCTTCGTATAGGTCACCTTGCTAGGCTAGGTTTGTGCCTTCTATTCTTTTCTATGTGTGTTCTGATAGTTGTTGTTTTAGGTATATGTCACTTTATGTCAATTACATGGGCCAGCAGTTCATCTTATTTGGTCAGGCATCATCCCGAGAATTAACTGAAGGGAAGCTGATAATCCGTCTCATATTGTAGAGGCCGCGCAAAAGTGAAGATATTTCATGGAAGTAGAGGGCGAAATTTATCAGTGATCCGGAAATTAAGGCTTGTTTCCTGTAGTTCTATAGATCCGATAGGGTGCATTGGTCGGAGATGGGGATATCTTGTTTGGTGGAGCATATTTTTAGCCTCTTGTTTGGCTTTGAGAGGTCAGTTTTGGTGGCGGGCTTAGGTTACGGGGGTTTGGAACCTAGCTGTGGCCGAAAGCAGCCCAATCAGCGGCCATTAGGACACATTCGAGTGGCGTGTTAGCAGGGCCAGATTAAGGGAATGGAGGCCCCTTGGCTAAGGGCACCTCCATTCCCCCGTGAGGCCCCCAATGTGAGCCACCCGCCGCCCCCCCCGTAGCCCGTGACAGCCCCCCCCCAAGCGCTTACCTGTCACTGTAGTCCTCCGTCCCCGGCACGCTGTAAGCTTCTTACTGAGGAGATCTCGCGAGAGTTCACTAGCGAGATCTCCTCAGTAAGCAGATTACTGAGCGCCGGGGACGGAGGACTACAGTGACAGTGCTCAGCAGCATTGATCGGGCTGGGGGCGCCCCCAGCCCCGGACCGATCAATAATGCTGCTGAGGACTTTGAAGGGCCCCCTGGATGCCCGAGACCCCTGGGCTATAGCCCAGTTAGACCTCGGTTAATCCAGCCCTGCGTGTTAGGCACTCTCCCCTAAAGGAATTGGCCAATTAGTGAGGATAACCCTTTGGGGTTATGGGGCTCCACTTAGGCAGTCGGGCCTCAGCTAATGAGCCAAATGGGGTAGATTGGCATCTAACGCCTAGAAGTGTCCCAATAATTTGGTCAGAGTTTACATCTTACGGCTGTGACCTGGGCTGGTTGGTCTGCTTATATTTGCCACTTCTTTTCAATAAATTTATCTTTCAATAAATTCCTGACCTTGCATTTCGCTAAAACAAGTCTCTGTGTCGTTATTTATAGTGGTACGTTAACTCTTGTAGGTAAAATTATAAAAAGGAAAAAATGTCAACCGATAAGCGGATTAAGACATTTTCATGAATCAATTGTACAAAAAGAAAAGCCATATGGTGGCACAGTGGAAAGCATTGCTGTGTCCCATAGTACTATTCCAACTAGTGCCCTATATGTGTTGAGTATGTTCTCCTTGTGTTAGGAGAATCTCCTGGGTGTCTGCCCTGTCACTGTGTGTGGTCTAGGGGTACATAGGTGTGTAATACATCTCCCCATCCCCATTTGTGCTTTTTTTCTCTGCCCTGATTAGCTCCTGGGTGTTGGCATAAGTGACCACGGGGTCCCTGTCAATGCTGGTTTTACAGCAATGTCTGCTTTATGTTAACACAGATGTTATTACATGGTGGTGCAGTGCAATAGTTGTTGCAGTAAGTTGGGATCTCTATATTGCAAAATATAAAATCTTTATTTACACTTCTACTTGAGTCCAGCACATTCTTTAAAAGTTGCAGTTCTAAATCAAATATATATACAGCTCCCTTTCTCCTACTGTATGGATCTTATACAGACAACATGAATATGTTAATAGGACAACCACAGAAAATGTGGTGCCTCCACATGCACCTTTGTCTTTCAGCTGTGTTTCACTCACCCTCCTTTGTAGGGGTGACATCACTCAGATCTGGCACTAACCTGGCTATAGTTTTCTTAGCCCTTCTCTCCCCTCCTCTGTGGGGTAATATCACTCACTTGTTTGGGTTCTGACACTTACTTGCTAGTGTTCTCTCAGTCCTGCTCACCCCTCCTCTCTGGGGGTGACACTTTACATTTTTGCTGACACTCTGCTCCCTGCAGGATGTCGGGCTCACTCAGACATATGCTGTGCCTCTCAGTCTTACTGTTATATTCTGATGTAATGTGGTATATTCCCCCTAAGCTCCTCAGCCACATTCTGAGGTCAATTCTCCCTCAAAACTGTCCACACTCATAGGAGGAAATTCAATTAGCCGCAAAGTTCCTCAGAACATCGTGGTTCAGGATTTTTGCAAGAAATCTCCGCTGATTTTTCGTTGCACCCCATAGATGGGTGAGGAAAAATCAGCAGAGAATTTACTATAGTAACGCTAAATATGTGCAGCCATGATGTTCTGCGTAACATCGCTGCTAATTGAATCTCCCCCATATTCTCTCTGTCATAATGTACTTTGGCCCTTGTGGTGGTAGGCTATGGACCCCAGATTGCAAGGGGGAACCTGAGACCTCATCCTTCCCTTCCGTACCAGGTCCTCTGCTGTCAGACTCTCCCCACACACTTCTGTTCAGCTAATACCAGCTTTATGTTGCTAAGCAACCTTTACTAGTGCTGGGGCCGCATAGTTAGTCACTGGGGAGTGTGAATAACAACTCCAAAGGGGCATTAAATACAATAGTAATAATAGGAGTTGCAATTGAAAAGAAAAATTGTGAGGTTTACTCCAATCAAAATAATTCATTCAAAATAAGCTTGTTAGATAACTTACTGGTAGATTTATTATAAGCTGATATGGCAAAACAAATGCTTAAGTCTTTAAACATGGGAAAAAATTTGGTTTGAAACTACACACAACTACACACCTGGAAAGTCATTGGTACAATTGTTCAGACCAAAATAAAGGTTCAAGTCAATGGAAATTTGTATACTTTATACCTTTCACTTTATATTTTCTTTCATATCTTTCTCATGTCTTCCACTTTCACCAGTGCTCCTAGTGCATGCCATCAATTGCACATAATGGAAACAGTATGGACAAAGAAGCAGTTTAGTCTATTTGTCTTGTCCTGACATTTAACAGTTTTTATTTAATTTATATTAATATTGGAATTCTTCATCCTGCAGCTCTCTGTTATCTTGACAGTACCTTAATGGCTCCAACTACATCACATTTTAATTATTCATGCATAAACAGGGACAGCAAGAGTGTCTGTTGTTCACTAATTGAAGTAAGGAAGCTCAGAATAATGAGTACATTTCATCAGTACATCACAATAAAGACATAAGTGCCAGTTATTGTTGCTCAGAAATAAGTGGCACACATTTTTCACTTTGCAAAGAGCATGTACGTCAGTCATCTAGAATCTTTATCTTCATACTACGCAAAACACAATGTTGTGTAAAAATTGTACATATATGCCATTAACCCAAAACATTGCTTAATGCAAAATATTAATATGTGGAAGCATTTCATAATAAAACACACATTTTAATATAATTTATAACTAAGTCAACAAGATCTCATTGAATCCAAATCATAAATGGCAGGAAAATCAGAACTTCAGAAAAATATAATAATTTTCAGAAAGTTATAGTAATCTGTAAAAATCACACTTGCTAAATTCATGATTTAGATGTGTGTTTGCTAAAATCAGAACTTAGAGGTATACTTGCTAAAAATGAGCACATTATTTGAAACTGTTTAGTGGGATATTCCCGTTTGTGGATGTGTGTGGACAGGGGCAGATTGGGAACTTAAATTGGCCCTGGAAAAAATAATTGAAGTGGACTCGTGTGGGCGGGGCCAAATCAAATGTAGGTGGGGCCAACACAAAAGTAGGCGGGTTTTAGAAGTACTAATATTTGGCTGTAGTAACATTTAAGAAAACCTAGATGTGATGACTTAACACACAGGGAGTCATCTCTAAAGGAATGCAGGGAAAAAGCTGCCAGTCCTGTGCTATAAAAATACATGAATCCTTTTGCATGATATGCGACTGATTTATACATCTGTCTCCAACTTGCTTAGTTGCTTATTAACACATCCTTCCAATATTCCCTTCATAGAAACATATCTGACTTTAGTTAATAAGTTTAACTATTATGAAACTTGTCGGCACAAAAGCATTTGATCAGTCTGCCAGAGCAGCATATGAGGACCTCACTGTTGCATCTTTCCCTGATGTCCTGAGATGCAAACTACCAGTCCAATCTCTCTCTAAGCATGTGTATCTGTGTGTGTGTACTGTGTGTGTACTGTGTGTGTGTGTGTGTGTGTGTGTGTGTGTGTGTGTGTGTGTGTGTGTGTGTGTACTGTGTGTTCCAAAACATGCATTTCAAATTATCCTTATAATAAATGGCTTTCCAGGTGCGATCGTCACAAAGCTGAAATTCTTGCCATAATGCAACAAAACACTTATTTTGCAACAATTGTGTATGAGCCCTAATGTGCCCAGTGATTGGGGGTGGTTTAAAATAACAGTGCAGGGAGGATTGGAAGACAATGGCATAAGTGAAGGTAAGAGCTATTCCAAGGGTTTGCTGGTAAAACAGTAAGTGCAAAGGAGCAGGATTAATAATATTGTCAGTGTAATGGGGGCTGGTCATATGTTCAACAAAGTGATCTGAGAATGGGACCAGTGCAAGGTAGAAGGCAGGCAATGGGATCAATACAGGAAACACTAAAGTATCACCAGAGCTGGATTAAAGCTCAGTGGGGCCTGGGCCACTTAAGACAGGGGGGCTGTCATTTTAGATGAATACACAGGCAATACTGTGCACTACTGTTAGGTGCATGTAGCTCTGCCTTCACTAGCAGTACAGTGTGAAGCAGGACATACCTCCCAACTGTCCTGTTGTCGGACCAAACCTGACTAAGCGAGACAGTCACCAGATTCCGGACAGTTGACAGACTCTCCTGTTCTTGTCACTTTCACCACCTGTGGCTGCTGTGTCTTTAGCTCAGTTGCTGCTTGTCTGGATCCTGGAATGTTGGAGGCCCTATTTGGAAAACAAAATGGGTACATGACATTTAGAAAACTCCAAACAGCACTGGCATTAAAATAATAGTATTCCCATTTAAAAAAATAAACTTATCTCCCTCCCTCCAAACAGCCCTAGCAATAAATTAATAGCATTAACGTTTAACAAATATAACCATTTCCCACAACAATCCACATTCAATAAATAGCTCTCCTCCCCAAACTCAGCCCCACATTCAATTAATAGCCCAAAACCACCCCAGCATTAAATTAAAGGTCTTGTCACCTCACCTTAAATTAATAGAGCCCACTATTAAATTAAACAGCTCCACCATCAACCAACAAATAAATTAATAGCACTAACCATTAAATAATTAGCTCTGACCCACAGTCCACCTTTAAATTAATAGCCTACCTCCCACCCAAATTACTGTAGAGACCACCCCAGCAATAAATTCATAGCATTTATGTTAAATATACCTATTTCCTGCAACCATCACTGCCATTAAATAATTCATATTCATATTTACATTCACCCCCAAAAATCCCCACATTCAATTTATAGCCCCCATGCCACCCAAGGATAAAGGTCCCATCACCCCATCCTAAATTAATAATCCCACTATTAAATTAAATTGCCCCACCATCACCCCACAAATAAAATAACACTCATTAAATAATTAGCCCCATCCTACACTCCACCATTAAATTAATTGCCTACCTCACACCCACATTATATTAAGACACCCCCCACTCACTTCCCTCACACATTATAGTAAAATAGCAGCCCCCCCTTTCTGTCACATAGTATAATAGTAGAGAAGCCCCCCATAGTATAACATACCCCGCATAGCAAAAAAATAGTGTAAAAGCCCCCATACAGCAAAAAAATAGTATAACAGCCCCCACACAGCAAAATAATAGTGTAACAGCCCCCACATAACAAAATAATAGTGTAACAGCCCCCACATAGCAAAATAATAGTGTAACAGCCCCCACACAGCAAAAAAATAGTATAACAGCCCCCACACAGCAAAATAATAGTGTAACAGCCCCCACATAGCAAAATAATAGTGTAACAGCCCCCACACAGCAAAAAAATAGTATAACAGCCCCCACACAGCAAAATAATAGTGTAACAGCCCCCACATAACAAAATAATAGTGTAACAGCCCCCACATAGTAAAATAATAGTGTAACAGCCCCCACATAGCAAAATAATAGTGTAACAGCCCCCACACAACAAAATAATAGTGTAACAGCCCCCACATAGCAAAATAATAGTATAACAGCCCCCACACAACAAAATAATAGTGTAACAGCCCCCACATAGCAAAATAATAGTGTAACAGCCCCCACACAGCAAAAAAATAGTATAACAGCCCCCACACAGCAAAATAATAGTGTAACAGCCCCCACATAACAAAATAATAGTATAACAGCCCCCACACAACAAAATAATAGTGTAACAGCCCCCACACAACAAAAGAATAGTGTAACAGCCCCCACATAACAAAATTATATTATAACAGCCACCACACAAAATAATATTATAACAGCCCCCACATAAAATAATATTATAACAGCCCCCACATATCAGAATAATAGTATAAAAGCCCCCACATAGCAGAATAATAGTATAACAGCCCCCCCCCCACTTACACTTACATTGTTGAAGTCATGCTCTATTGAAGTTTTCTGTCTGCATCGCGCGCCCACATGGGACGGCACCTGTCACGTGGTGCCGTCCCATGTGGCATTCTGCTTTAACGGGACTGGAGGAGGCCAAGTATGGGAGGAGGGGAGCTCCCTGATTCTTATTTTTATAAATTAATTTTTTTACTCCTCCCGGCGGCGCCGACCTCTTTCTATCCTCCCCCCTCGTTGGAACCCCTGGCTTGGGGGGGAGACTGGACCGGATAGAACGAGGCCGGCACCGCTGGGAGGAGTAAAAAAATTAACTTATAAAAATAAGAATCAGGTGGCCTACAGCGGCCTCAGGTGTCACTGGCCTCCCGGGAAAATTCCCGGTAAGGGCAATGACCAATCCACCCCTGTGTGTGGAAGCAAACATTCTGCATTATTTTGTCTGCAGAATTTGACCTTTGGTATTCCCAGTCTTACCCCAAACACAACACACCACACAGTATAATGAATTGTTTATTGTCTATTAATAAATTTAACAAAATGCTGATTTACAAATACATTAAAATTCTTAACGGCTGATATCTGTACTTCCTTTAACCTCTTAACCTTATTTAAACCATTCTTGAATTAATGACAGAACACCGTAGTGTGGTGAAATTAAAGGAGCTTATTTTGAAGGTACGGTGGTGGAATAATGAGCAGTCAGTTCAACATCCTCCAGGCAAACCAGGATGCCCCAACATTAACCATTGGACACCCGCAGACAGGAGACAACCAAAACACACCCCAGGCGCACATATCTCCCTTATATGAGGCATTTGCCCCAGGCACTACAGAACCTGCAACCCTTCTGAGCTAACGGAATGCAACCACAAGCCGACCAGCCTGGGTGGTACTTGGACCAAGACTAGAGCCGACTCCATCAAAGAGAATCGGGTTAATGGTGCCCGCTACCATAATGTGCCTTGATAACCACCAACAGCACCAGACATACCAGAACCGGATTTATCACTATAGAAACAGCCTGCATCCACAGCAGGCCCTAATGTCATCCAACCAGGGAGGTTGGGTGGGTAACGTCCAGAAGTCAAGAGACTGCTTAACTTTCTGCACATCTAAATTGTGAGCTATGTCTTGTCCTCCCCTACGACATCAGATGGGCGTACTCCCTGTAGTTAAACTATTAACCCCAGATAACTAATTACAGTTTAATGATCCAGCCTTAGATTTTAAAATCCTTCAAGCTTAATTCATCCCTCAGTTCTCATGCAAAATCGCAAGGCAAAAGTATAACTCAAATCTTGTATGACTGGAACATTGCACCTGTATGAAATTTGATTTGTGAAAAAATTTACAGCAACTTTGCTGATCTCAATTACTTAATATACAGTTTTTAACAACATGATCCTAAAAGCGGAGATTCGGTGGTGCTAAATTTGTTAGTTTAATCCAAGTCTTTTTCAATATTGTCAATTTGATTCTGTTCTATTTTCTCATTGCTCTTTGTCTAATTTGGTTCTATATAAGCAGTGGTCAGTGCTGACAGCAACCAGGGGCGGATCTAGAGAATATTTGTACCCGGGACGATGTAGGGGGGCGATTTAGGCCCCGCCCCCTTTTTGACATCTGAGGCTGCCGGCGGCTGCACACTATGTGCAGGTCCGTTCAGCAGTGACAGGCAGGGACAGTGTGCTCCCCGGATGCTCTGATCGCCCCCCCCCCTGGATCCGCCACTGACAGCAACTAGGATTAGTGTGGGTGTGGTCTGTTTTCTGTCAGAGTAATAGGACTTTTGGTATATTCTGTTTAGTGAGACATGTCTTATAGTAACATAGACAAGGACATTCTAATCGTGGATTGAAGAGTAAACTGTCTATTGCTTTTTTATGTTCCAACTGTGCCACCTGGTAATTTAAATAATTTAAATAATTTTTTCTAACCCTTCTATGCCACCAGAGGGCTGTAAAGTGATATTGAATGGTGTTTATATACATGCTGTGTTGTGTTGTCCTTCAGAGGTCTGTGGGGAGTCAAGGGGGTCTCCCATTTAGTCCCCTGGTAAAACCAGTTACTTACATCCCCACAGCGTGAAGTTTAGAAAACTTGAGTGGAGACACTGCGCTAATAAAAGTGGAAGCAATGTGAACACAACAACACCCCACTAAGGAGTGGAGTGAGGAGACGTTACACACAAAAGCAGCAGAACAGTGCCACCCACAGTACAAAAAATGCTTAACTCACATTACCAGGAATATTTCAATGTAACACCTACAGACACATGCAAAAAACAGATCAGCATAGTATGTCCTGCATTAAATCATGTTTTACAGTATAATTATATGTTGTGTTTTTTTGTCTTTGTATAGAAAATAAACATTGCTGAGAATGAAGACTTTCTTCCCTGCCATCGTAGGAGCCAAACCCAACATACACACTGCATTACTTTGGTGGGAGTGAGTTTTGGGTTTTTTAATTGAGAAAGAGAGCAGAGAATCACATAAAATCATCAATGATTTAAACCAGGCCTGTCCAACCTGCGGCCCTCCAGGTGTTTTGAAACTACAAGCCCCAGCATGCTTTGCCAGTAGACAACCAGTTGATATCTGGAAGGGCATGCTGGGACTTGTAGTTTCACAACACCTGGAGGGCCGCAGGTTGGACAGGCCTGATTTAAACAATGGCACTAAGCTAAAGGCTGCATGGAGTGCTATTGAGAGAGAGAGAGTGTAAGTGAATATTTTTTAAAATAATTAAAATTAAAAAATAAAATGAATTCTTTTTTTCACATAAACAACTGTTAAAGCAATTTACAAATAATATTTTAGTAGATTAGATGTGGAATTTTGTTTTTGATTCTAATTTCAAAACAAAACTGCACATGAAAATATCTTCTTTGTGGATGGCTGAAAATGGAATGCATTAAAGCACAAAAGCCCATTATAATAAACCTATTGTGATTTATTAGCAACCAAAATTAGGATTGAAAAACAGCAGCCTAGTCAACAAATTGAAGTAACCAAATGATTGCACACTGCAGTTACACAATGTTTCCAGACCTGGATCAATCATTTCTACACGAGCAATTGTTTCTTTTATGGAAAAAAATAATAATGGATTTTCTGACATGATGTATTTTATTTCACATTACCTGCATGGATATTTCTTTATGAAAATCCTCTATGGCAGCTGATTGCTCATGGAAATTATCACAGAATTTGTGGCTGCCAGCTGTTTTGCTGCAAGTACTGAAGGAAAAACAAAATTGGTATGATGACTTCACGCCACTAAATCACTAAGGAACATGTGTGGTATGTGTGGCGTATTTAGTAAAAAGGACATTGAAGCTTGTGATTATTTAAAACAGAATATGTTTTCATCTTTAAATATAGATATGCCTATGGGCAGCGAAATTTAGACCTAAAGGTGGCAGGGAAGAAGCAAGGATTAGTTATAGACAGATAAGGGGTCTCCTCCGGAGGACTGGGATCTGCCAGAGAGAGGATCAGTGGGAAACTGAGGCAGACAGTGGGCTCAGAGTGAGGCCAGAGTGTATCCTGCAGGAGGCAGAAAGTCTGACAGGAGATGGCTCAGAGAGAGGTCTGAGAAGAGGCTCAGCAGGGTACTGAGGAGATGGCTCAGAGATGACCTGCAGGTGATTGTATCTGCAGGGAGAAAGAATCTGCAGAGAGAGAGAGATAAGCGGACAGTTGACCACTGAATAGAGTGGGGCGAAGCTATGATGTAGTGTGATGAATGGGGGATATGTGTTAATTATTTTCAGATTCTTGTTTGCTGACAATTAAATACACTTTTATATTCAAAAGTTCGAGATTGCTGGCAGCAGATTGTTATTTTGTGCCAGAAGCCGAAGGCACTGACCTAATGGCTGCTACCTGAGCTACTACATACTGTTAGCTCTGCACACACTCCAGGATTATGGATAATCTATCTCAGTAGTGGACTAATGTATAATAGATTTGTTTGGGTGGTGGTCTTGGGCCCAGAGCTCTTAGAAAGTGATAGGCTTGTTGTATATTAAATTGAACTTAGGAATATTTTAGTGCTGTGCATTATAAAATATCACGACTTGCTGCACATATAAAAACACTCAGGATGGGAGTCTCTCTGTGTATTTTAATCAAAATGCAAACTCCAAAGTGTTATGTAGAAGTTATCAAATAATTATGAGTATTCCAGCATGCACTTATTGTTCTTGTGAATCTTGCAGGAAGGTTAAATGTAGAGGTTATCCATTTTTTATTTCCACATTTTTAAGGGACATCACTTTTCAATTACAACATCACTGTTAACACTAAACGCACATTCAGACAATACATATGAACAACTCACTTGCAAATGTAGATAATTCACAGGTCACTCACTGGTCAAGCTTATTCTGTCATTGTTCCAGTGCATCATAGGCAGTTGGAAGCACTACAGGAATTCAGGTGTACTTCTACTATTTTCTGTATAGAAGTTATAGGACTGGGTAACTTTTTATCCTCCTTATCAATTTAATGCATTCATAATTCCAATCAGAATTTTTTTTTTGCTGTTAATAGATTTTCAATCACTGGGATGGCGTTCTGGCCACAGTTTGCTGGATTTCATTATGTTCCCTACCATGGGAAGTTGTTAGGAGTTTATTTACGAAGAGCAAATCATCCGCTGCAGTGAGGGGTGGATTGGGACCATAAAGTGGCACTGGAAAAAATTCTGGAAGTGGCTTCACGTGGGCGGGACCAAATAAACTGTAGGAATGGCAAACACAAAAGGAAGCGGGATTAGTACAAAGTTGACTATGCCACCAGAGGGCTGTAAAGTGCTAGACTGCCCATTACATACCCCCAAAATTCGTACCCATGGGTCAGAGCTCAAAATCGGGACTGTCCTGCTGAAATTGAGACAGTTGGGAGGTATAGTTAATGCTTCACCCACATAATGGCTGCCTTCCCTGTGTACAAGTGATGGGTACACTAAAGCATAGAAAGTAGGACAAAATGTGCAACTAAATTTAGCAGTAGCAACCCAGTAGCAGAAAATGCGATCGCAATATACATATTTGTGTTTATTTAATAACATGGTGCAGAGGAACTGTCAATATAGAAAAATACAATTGGAAGAATGTCCTGCTCTCTCCTACCTGTTCTTGGTGCTTTCCCCACCTGTGGCTGCTGGTGTTACTTGATCAGTTGCTGCTTGTCCGGATCCTGGAATGCTGGGAGCCCTATTTGGAAAAAAAATGAATGCATGAAATTTAGAAAACTTCAACGTCCGGTGTTAAATCAATAACGCCCACATTTAATAAATAGGCTTTCCTCCAGCCCCAACATTAAAATACTAGTATTCACATTTAATAAATAAACCGATATCCCTCCTGCCAAACAGCCCCAGCAATACATTAATAGCATTTATGTTTAATAAATATAGCCATTTCCCACGACCATGCCGGCATTAAATAATTCATATTCACATTTAATAAATAGCCCTCTTTCCCAAACTCTGCCCCACATTCAATTAATAAACTACCCCACCATTAAAGGTCCCATCACCTCACCTTAAATTAATAGGCCCCACTATTAAATTAAATAGCATCACCATAACACCACAAATAAATTACTAGCACCCACCATTAAATAATTAGCACCAACCCACAGTCCACCATTAAATTAAAAGCCTACCTCCCACCTAAATTATAGTAGTGAACACCCACCGCCCAAGCAATAAATAGTATTTACGTTTAATAAATATACCTATTTCCAGCAACTACCAATGCCACTAAATAATTCATATTCACATTTAATAAATAGACCTCATTCTTCCCAAACTCACCTCACATTCAATTAATAGCCCCCAAACCACCCCATCTTAAATTAATAGGCCCGCTATTAAATTAAATTGCTCCAACATCACCCCAGAAACAAAATCACACCCATTATTTAGCCAACACCTACCTCACACCCATATAACATTGCCACAAGACCCCTTTGCCATCACACACATTACATTGCCACAAGCCCCCCTTGCCATCACACAAATTACATTGCCACAAGCCCTTTTTGCCGACACACAGCATAGCAGTCAGCCACCCCCTGCTGCCCTCACACACACACAACATTGCCATCAGCCCCCCACTGGTGCCCTCACACACACAACATTTCCATCAGCCCCCCCCCTGCTGCCCTCACACACATAACATTGCCCTCACACACACAACATTGCCATCAACCCCCCCGTTGCCCTCACACACACACACAACATTGCCATCAGCCCCCCACTGGTGCCCTCACACACACATTTCCATCAGCCCCCCTGCTGCCCTCACACACACAACATTGCCCTCACACACACAACATTGCCCTCACACACACAACATTGCCATCAGCCCCCCTGTTGCCCTCGCACACACACATGCTACCCTCACACACACACATAGCAAATGCCCGCCCACCCCCCACTGCTCACACACACTCACATTGTCAACACCCCCCACTGCTCACACACACTCACATTGCCAACACCCCCCACTGCTCACACACACTCACATTGCCAATACCCCCCGCTGCTCACACACACTCAATTTGCCAGCACAGCCCCCCCCTGCTGCTCATACACACTCACATTGCTAACACACCCCCCACTGCTCACACACATCCACATTGCCAACACCCCCTGATGCTCACACGCACTCACATTGCCAACAACCCCCTCCCCCTGCTGCTCACACACATTTTCAACAGGCCACCCCCCACTGCTGCGCCCGCACTTACCTGTCAGCAGCTTCTAGCTGCGCTTCTCTGTTCACATGGGACAGCACCTGTCACATGGTGCACATCCCATGTGATATCTAATTCTTGTGTGATAGGCCGCACATGTACTCATACCAGATAGTAGAGTAGCAGATAGCAGCACACCTGGGTGTGCAGCAGGTTAACCTGTGGAGCAATACTCGAGGAGAAGCCCATTAGGATGGCAACAGCCCGGGTGTGTCAGCTTAATGTTTGAACGCTCTTTACCTTTCAACTACACTCATACAGAGTTTTCCATTTTATATGTGTTCAACAATAAATGTGAATTTTAATTATAAGCGGTTGTCTGTATCAAGCAGTATTATGCTATGGTATTCTATCTCTTTATCTCCACATAATTATTATTCGGAGTTCACTACACATGTTCCATATGAAGAGGAAACACTTTGAAAATCCATGATTGTGTTGCTCATTTGAACCAAAGTACTATCTCATACACAAAGGAAACTAAAGCCGAAAAACTTGTGTGGAGGAACTTTGGTATTTTCACAATATCCGCATCAAAGATTGGTATTAGTGAATTTGTTCAGTCTGACTTTCTTCATATACTTTTTGTACATATCCTTCTAGATATTATTATCATGGATATATTGATAGGATATGTTAAAGTCCTTTGATATTGAAAAAGAGGCGCTAGATGTTATTCTCTTTCTGTTTTTTGTATCACTCCAACTAAAGTATGCATTAGCTGCACTGATGTGCCTAGCTTTGCGGAGCAATGCTGAAGCAAGATTTCCTTTTACAAAGCAATATTTTATTTATAAGTTAAAGGGTTCATTATCAAAAAGACTTCAGATTTGAACCAGTTCATAGCTGGGAGTCTTCACGTCTGATCCTATACTTTTAATGTCCAATTTTGTATCTCTACATTACGCTGTGGTTGAGAGGTGTAACCAAGCAGGATTTCAACTAGAAAACAGTAAAGATTATTTTATTGAAAGGGTTGGTACTAAAGTGATAGGTGGTTGAATTTTGTTGTGGTATTTACACTTTACAAAGTACACATCTTCTCTAGATTTTTCCTTGCTAGGCATGCTCTGAGACAGTCGGCACATATCTTGATGTGCTCTGGGTAGACAATTAATGCGCTCTTCTACAAAGCCAAGGTGCTTTACAGTGCACACCCCCGGTGCTTAGTAGATGACCACCACTATTGCACTTTAATTTGGACATATTTGTTTTGTTCCTGTCCCAATGCTTTTCTGTGTTCCTGCTTAATGCACAAGCATTGACTACCTTTCCGATGAGACAAAAATTTCCCACTTGTAGTGTTAACAAATACACCAGTTAATTTTGCAATGAATTGCCTCTGCATTTCTATGATGTTACAAATACAAAGTACAGAAAACATGTTTGCGACTGTCAGTGGAGACCATTTACAATGAGCAAAACATCCAGGGCTCAATCCAAAATCTGCTTTGTTCCATCCATGCAGCTCAATTTATACAAATGTGCTTAGATTTCCATTATTGGGCCTGGCAGAACAAAATGACAGTGTTAGCAGAGGCGCAAAAGTATGCTCACGCTGATGTGGACGGGTTGGACGGTTAGGGTGTAAGTACCAAAGTGTAAATAGGTGGTCATTTGCGCCTAGTTTTGCAGAGCAGTGAAGAAATGAGAATTCATTTTGCTGAGGCAACTGGGTTAATGGCACATTTTTTTCCAAATGGGCTTGCATTTTGTTCCTGCTCAGTGTTTTGACCTCATCCTATACATTTAATGTTATCCATTTTGTGCTTTCCAGTTGGTGCACTCCAAACAATGTAATAAAAAGCTACACACATACACAAAAGTGCCTCATATGTAGAGATGTACAAAATGTTCAAATCTGTTCCTCAAAATATTTGCTCATTCTTCATTTTCCACATTTCACCAGAAGAATTTGGCTTTAAGTGTTCCCAATACTACCTCAACCACACCACACAACAGACTGAATTGAATATCATCATCCCAGCTCTATTTATAGAATTAATATTCTGTGAAATAAAACTTTATAAACATAGTGTGAAATGCCATTTTGTGGAATGGCAAAGGAAGAATCAAAGATTATACCTCTGGACCTTCCATTATTTTGTTGATAGTCAGTGTCATGGCACATATTTATTATGTACCCAGAGCAGCCACTTTCCATATCACATGACTTCTTCTGATAAATTGCCCATCTCCACACAACAAAGGGACATCATGCAGCACCATGTGGTCTCCCTTTGTCCTCCGTGAGCTCAAGCTGTGTGATGAAAGCAATGTAAGGAATTTTAGGCAGGGTTTTATTTGTCATCATATTTGTAGTATGTTACTGGTATTCTCAGTGAGGGGTGAGTAAAGGATTTGAGGAACAATTTATGTGGCATCTGAGAGGCATGGGGAATTTGGGGTATGTGTGAGGGGTTAAGTGGTGTTTTAGGGCAAGTGGTAGATATGATAGACATGTGGGGTTAACTGGGTTCTATTGAGCATATGAGGGTGTTTTAAATGAATGGGCATTGTCATTGAGTCTGAGGGTGCTGTCATGGGGGAGAGGGATTTCATTGGCATTTGGGAAAAGGGTGTTTTGAAGTACATGTGGAATCTATTCCAGGAACAAGTAGTGTCTCTTTCTTTGATTACATTTTTTGTATAAATTTAATACTGAGATTGACGGTAATGTGCAATTTTAGAGGCCACAGATGCTGCCCTTGAAGTGTATCGCGTTACCCATCACTGGTATAGTTCATGAAGTTAGTGTCAAGTTAACCTTTTTTAAGTGTCAATCATTGACATTGAGAGTAAAACAAAACAGTTTTCCACTAAAATCAAGAAAATTAGCAAACATTTAATAAAGACTAATTGAAATAATGTCCCAGTTTTATTTATAGTTAGAAAACAAAGATTTTAAGTGAGTCAATTATGATAGTAACATCATTACTATAAGAGTTAAACTGAGCAGTCAGACATTAAGCCCTGTAATATTTTGTCACATTGTTAGGTAGGCAGCCAGACAGACAGCTGTTGACACTGACCTCTTAAGTGACTTGGTGCACATTACTCAGGCACTGATGAAGATTAAAACACTGTTTGCTTTTTTATCATCTATAACTTTCTTTTTTATTTTGTATCAGCATCCGGTAACAGATGGGCCTAAAAATCATTGTTCTACTAATGAAGAGGATAAATTGTTTTGGTGCATAAATGAAGCATCAGAGGCTGTACACCTCTGTGACTTCACCTTTAAAACTAAAAAGTAATACAATTCTCCCAAAAGACTCCTGGGAATGATAGATATGCATGCAATTCTCATAGGCATTGGATCAAACATCCTGGCAATGATTTGAATAGACGATATAAAGAGAAGAAAAGCTGCATCTGTTTGAAATTTTGTTGACATTGGAAACACGCATCTCTAAATCTCCTGGGGAATATTTATGCAAGTGCATTTTTTTTCTGAAAGTGAATCTTAGTTGAGTGGAAAATATCCTTCAGAATTGTTATTTTAGGAAAATAAAATCACTGCATTGTTATGTTGGAAGCACCTATGATAAATTGCAAGTACATTATTTAACAGTAAATAAAGAATGCTGAATCACATGTTTTATTAGTTTCCTGGATTGTATTATTATATTTAAATTAAAGGCGGAACTTGCCCCTATTCACATGCACATAGGTATGCACAGGCATGGAGCCATATTTGATATTGTCCTAGGCATTAGAGGTAAATATATCCTAAATTAGGATTTAGCACCACGTAAGGTCTAACCCCCCTCCACCACCTAATGCATTATTGTATTGTTGAAATAGTTGGTTAGTAAAGAACAAAATTAACATACATTACTCCCATGCATCCTTATGCATGTGCTTTAATAGCGAACACATTCCCGCTTGCATTCTTTTTCAGTCACAAGGCAGGATCTAGTCACAATAGACATAAATATTCTCGGATCAATATTGGGTCTCTATGCATTGCATAGCCAAAGTATTATTTTAGGGCAGTTAGAACAACCATTTTTGAAGCCACCTCCCTGCATCCCACACCTGCATACTGCCTGCACTGATAACAAATTAAGTGCAGAACTTTTCCATAAATTACTGTAAACTACTTTCTTAGATTAACTCTGATTATTGTGGTCTTGTTTGTGATATGTGTAAGCTTTAGAACCATATGTTATGATATCTCAACTGGACGCTTTTCTAGTGTATTACACTGGCCAGTCAAAATTAACAACCATGGCCATTTTAGCGCACCTTGTCATGGATGGAACATCAAATGACCTCTCCGAGTTCCCCTCCTTGTGGAGATGTGGCTTATCGTCACAGGTATTGAGTAATTCAACATGTTACAGTGTTGACATCTATAGACTATTAGACTATACTATGGTGTTTTTCTGGTAAAGTTGCACTGCTAAGTCTTTTTTAATAAAATAGTCCAATGTTGGGTTTTTTTTGTCTCAATTTTTCTTGAACTGTTACTCCATTTTGTAATGAAGGATTTAAGAACACATTCTGAGTAGTGTTGGTTTATATTTGTTCTTATTCTTATAACACAATAATTCTGGCCTTTATATCAGATGGGGCAGCGAAACTTATGACCTGTTGTGTGGAGGTAAAATCATATTAGTAAGCCATTCTGGTGAGAAGTTAGGACAAGATAAATAAAATCTGACTGGAATGTTGTTTTCAACAGCGTCATAAATCCCTAATTTGTATTTACACAGACTTTTTAGTTCTGACATCACAGGAAGGGGGGCTGTGGACCCTACAGCAGTTTTAAAACTTAGTGTAACTCTAAAAAATTGTTCACTTTTGCGGAGTCAATTTGATATTGATGAGTGTCCCATTTTCTGCTTCTCCCAGCAACAGAAACTTGATCATATGTGAGTTTATCAATTCTGTGTTTATCCTTTTATTTCACAAGAAACCATTGCAATATACCTTTATATGTCATTTGATTAAATGTTTTATCTTATACATTGTGGATTTATGTTCCATATTAAATTACACTTAATAAGTTCATGTGTTGTTACAAATTCACGTAACAGTTTGGTCAAAACGCTAGATAGGTGAAACAGGGGAAAACATTGTGGGTTATGGTAACTCTGATTAAAGTAAATGGTGATTGATTCGTATTAAGGCAGAACCAAAGGCTTCCTGAACAAGAATGTCAGCTCTTCACAAAAAACCTTGCTGGCATCACAATTGGTAAGGCAAAACTATAAGTGTGTGGCATAGATAGGGAAGGATTTAATCAATTTAGACAGGCAGTTTTTTTTTATTAACCATTTGTCACACACATGTCACGCAGGCTCAGATGAGTACTGGTCGCGATAGAAGGTATAGGACAGAAAAGTGCTACTGTTATATTTTGGTTTATATTGGTGCTATCCTTAGACTTAATAGGGGGGTATTCAATTGTTAGCGAGATCCCCGGAAAAACGAGCGCTCAAAATATATTAGCGTTAATACGGTAATATGCGCGTAAATACCGTTAATACGGTAGTTTACTCGCTGAATTTCATCTCGCAGCTCTCAGCTGTGAGACGAAATTCAGTGAGTAATTACCGTATTAACGCTAATATTTTTAGAGCGCTCGTTTTCCGGGGATCTCGCTAACAATTGAATACCCCCCATAATGTCACAACATTTGTATATTTATATTTTTTTCTTATATTATTAACTTTACTGTACACAGGTAAAAAAAAATATTATTATTATTATTATTATTATTATTATTATTATTATTATTATTATTATCATTGATTTATAGGTTGTCACAGTGCTCTGCAGTGAGGGAAATATAGAATGCATATAACAGGCACATATAAGATAGACAGACTAAATGCAGACAACCCTGGTAATGAGAGCTTAAAATCTAGCGATAGAAGGACAAAGCTGAGACAAGAGGAAGAAAGTGTGTCTCAGAGTGGAGATTAGGACAGTAGTGAGGGTGTATTAGTGCGAGTAATATAGGTGGTAGTAGAGTTGGCTCTATTAAAAAGGGGGGGGGAGTGTCTGCTCATGTGTGGTAGGGAATTCCACAGGTGGGTAATGGCATGGGAGAAGTCTTGCTGGGGAGAAGTGAGGGGTAGTTATCAGAGAGAAATCAAGGTGGAGATCAGAGGCAGATCTAAGAGGTTGTAATGGACAGTATTTTGAGATGAGGCTTGAATATGTATGTAGCGGTGGATAAGGTATTTGTAGGTATGGAGTCTTGCTTTTGCTGAAATGCATAATGGGAATATATGTGTTCCAAGGAGGCAAGGTAAGTGATGTCATAGAAAATGAAATAAATATAGCTTTTTGATCTGCATTAGATTCCATCAGGACAATGTGCTAAAGATATGGAAGGAGTTGCAGCTGTCTGTAATTGAGTGGGAAAATAATAATTTACTTAATAGAGCTAAAGTGAAATGAGCAATGTGCCTGCTTTCTACTTATCTGAAAATGTAAGCTTTGTGGTTTAGCCGCCCTTTAAATAATACATAATTAATATTATTATGCAGAGAGGTTATTGACGTTTTATAGTTGCCTTTCTCAATGATTTGTTAGCAACTGTAAATTTCAATTAGGTGTTTACGCTGGCTGTATTACCGTTAGTTTTGGAAAACTACAACCTCACTTTAAACTGTGTGCATGGGTGTGTTGGAATTGATTGAACAGCACAGATAATTGGGAAATTTCCTGATACAACTTCAAGTGATGCACCAGATAAAGGAGTATGCATATATACATATATATAGATGGATAGATAGATAGATAGATAGATAGATAGATAGATAGATATAGATATATATATATATATATATATATATATATATAGACATATATATATATATATATATATATATATATATATATATATATATATATATATATATATATACATTTAGACACTAGATATAATAGGATATGTGTGCAGGGGAGGGTGATTCTCTCAATTAAAAGTTTTCTCTGGTAATAAGCAATAAAAAGGGGAAATGCAAAAAAAAACCAACAAATAATTCAAAAGTAATAGCACATAATTACATAATCACACTTACATTTATTTAAAAAAATAAATAAAAGGACTTACCTGACCTTCTTGCCTAACACCTCCACAAGCTCAATAATTCCATGTCAGTCGTTATGTGTGACACTCCAAAAATTTCTGAATGTAATGAATCAGCATAACATGAGGGTGAAGAAAGACATTAAAAATAATACTTCCATAAATTTGGAATGGAAACTATGGGTCCCCATGTGGATTTTGCTAAAATAAAAAAAAACACATTTACTTTGTTCTTGTTAATTTGGTTGAATAAACTGAAAGATTACACCATCGGTTATGAAAAAAATAACCTAAAATTTATTTGTATGGATTTCCTATAAAATGGGCACTTTACCAAAATGTGAAAATTGGTCTGGCAATGAAGAGGACAAACCATCTAGTGATGAGAAGGTAAAATCATATATCCCACATTTTATGTATGTATTTTATGTGTCATTGGACACAAGACATTCCACCAGATATAGTTTATTTATCCTACATAATGGTGACTTATGCTTGTGTCCCAACCCATAGATTTACAATCCCTAAGTACTTAATACAGAAAAAACCCTATACTGCATGGGTCCGATTTGTAATGTGTAGTAGTTTTTATATATTAGCAAATGATTTGGCAAATAGACCAAAATTGCTATTTAGAAATAAGATTTGTTGCTTTATTGTGCTCTCATTATGTCGTGTTATGGCGAGATTTGCTTCCAGCAGTCAAACAATGGTTTACAACCAAAAAATTATTAATTCATTATTTGTCGCTCTGTCGATTTGTCGCATTGTCACTCTGTGGTCTAATAGGTTACTTTTTGTATACTAAATAACTATGTCAGATTTATCAGCTTTAACTTGAGAGCTGTGCAAGATATTCACAAACAATCAAACATACAGACTTTTATTTCTAGAGAGATTTACTTACATGTAACACCCTCTCTGGCGTTGTTATTCACACCTCCCAGTGACTGAATATGTGACCCCAGCACTAGGACCCAGTGGTGACACACCAGGAATGGTTGCTTAGCAACATACGGCTGGTATGAGCTGAGGATAAGTGTGTGGTGAGACAGTCATAGTTGCCAATTCCACTTATAACAAGCGGAATTGGGCTTCTTTTTTTCCCCGAGTTGCGCGTTTTTTTAGGCTGCCGCTTGTTGCTTCTTTTTGGGCTTGGACACACTGCCCACACATGGTCTCCTCAGACTGCATATTTTTTTTTTCTTCTTTGGTCTGTTTACATTTAGTGATTGGTTGGGGCAATCACATGTTTTGTTTTATGGGTAGGTGCAGCGATATTCCTCCAATAAAGTGGCTTTTTTGTTTGTTGGTGGGCGGAGTCAGAGGAGGACATGGAATAAATCATAGGAAGACGGATCTGCAACAACCTGCTGAAATAAGTGCTGTGTCTGTACAATCGCTGCACTTATAGCAGCTAACACTACTATATTCAGTAGCTGCTCATGTCAAAAGACTGCTTTCAGAGCCCTATTTTTATACTGTTATATCATGGGGCTGTGTGGTACAGACATACCAGTGTCCTTGCATACATTATACTCAGTTCACGTGGGCGATGCTGTGGTGTACTTATGGTTAATAAGAATCTGTGTGTATTTTGGGTATGATTATTGAATCTGCAGCCATGTCAGTTTCCCCCATTTCAAAAGGGTAATTTAATGCATTTGCTTCTTGTTTTGCCATATCAGTGTAGAAATGTGTCTTCTTGTGTTTATAAAGGTTTACTAAATGGAGATTGAGTGTAGAAATTAGTGTTCTAGAAAAGGACGGTCCCTTGTAAGTTGGGCTTCTTTTTTGGGCTTTTTAGGATTGGTTTGGGCTTGTTTTGAGCTTGTTTTTCACTAAACGGTTGCTTGTTTTTTATTTCAGAGTTGGCAACCCTGGAGACAGTGATAGCCAGGGACCAACGACAGAAGGAATGATCGTCCAGCAAAATGGGGAGAGGGACTCTGGCCTGTTGCCATGAGGGGCTAAAATACATCTTAATTGAGAGAATATGAGTGAAATGGAACAGATTTGAGGGAGAAATTACCTCAGAGCATAGCTCCATATAAAGAGGGGAAGGAGTCCACAAGTTCAGAGAGCCACAAGAAGTGTAGGGAATCCCAACAACAATAAAGAAGAGCCGCTGAGAGAACAAAAATGGGTACCACAATAAAGGAGGGGATTCGCTGCCAAAGTACTGTGGAGCCAATTTATAGTGGCAACATTAAGGCTCTGCCATTTAGATTCTCCAGGCCTGATTCATCAAGGCAGGTCTTTGCCAATTATGAGTAAATCGTACGCAAAATCACACAGAACGAGGAAATATGTCCGCAAATGCAGCCCTGTGCGCTCCATCTTCAAACGCAAAGGACACTTAGTACAGCCTATGATTTCAGGGAAAGAATGCATCAGGGAAGAGGCGTTAGACCGTAGTCGATTTACAGTAAGGGCGCACCAAACTAGAGTTCACGCAGCCAAGTCCAAAACAAGCTCTAGGCATAGCAAAGTTACTTGTTTTTTGCTACATCTCTTGCTCCTGTACAGGGCTAGTTTGTAATCCACATAGGCTTTGGACATATCATGCAGTCTCTTGTTTAGTAAAGCACAGCACACCTACACCTAAATTCAATAGCGCACATATCTTGAGATCCGTGCATTGATGAATTTTGGAGCGCGCAGAAGCTATTTATGTGTTTTCAAACAATGCATGTTGCGCTCAATATGTGTGCCTTGATAAATCAGATCCTCTATGTCTAGAGAAGGGAGCATGTAAGATACCCTATGGTAGGGGAATTGCTGCCAACGTGTACAGTATTTAATGTGACCAAGAGCAGCAGAGAGGACACCAGTAAAGGTGTTATAGCCCTAGGGGTTAGTAAAGAGCAAGAGGAAACTAGTGATAGTGGCCGATCTATTAAGCAATGCTGAGAGTGTACTGGATGGAGATGGTACCAAATTCTGTGTAAATTTCCAGTGAGTGTGTGAGTCCGGGGGTTGGGGGGGAGGGGGCAGAGAGAGCACAGCAGAGGGTGGGGGGGGGTGTTTAACAGTGCTGTGGTAAGAAAGGAGATGTTTATTTTAGTGTTATTTGCAAGTCAAGTATCTTGCTGGACTGAAGAGGAGTGCAAATAAAAAGTTTATTTTATAGAGATAGACTGGTGTCCAGATTGAGGAATCTGTTGTCACTGCACCCTAACTTACCACATCTTTGTCCCAACACCTTAAAGAGACATTGCTGAAAACCTGCATGTGCAGGGACCGTTGGGTCATTTACACTCACGCTACCGAGCTAGGTAGGGCAGAGAATAGTGTGGATGTGCATTACCCGCCTATGCACCTTAGGATCACACACACAGTGACAGCAGTTTACAGACATACCCGAAAATATAGTATAGAGCAGTTGTTCCCAAACTGTGCGCCTAGCGCCTAGGCCCCCCCGGCAGTGCCGAAAGCGATCTCACGGAGGTGCCTCGGCCAGGGCCAGTGGTAAGCAAGACAGGAAACTATTTAGTAATCATTTTGGCTTAGGGGCCCCTTGAAAAAATTATGGAAACCCTAACGGTGCCTTGAACTGAAAAGGTTTGGGATCCACTGGTATAGAGGCTTTGTGACAGGGATGTTGGTGTTCATTGAAAATAAATCAGCAGCTCAGCTTTATTAGGACTTTACTATTGGACAAAATTATGATCTGGTATGATCAGTTCATAGTAGATGTAAAAATCAGTAATAATAGATGTGCCAAGCCAGAAGCCCAAAATTAAATTTGAGCCATAACAGTACACAGTGCATGAAATTAATTCCTTAGATATGTTAAGTACTATGACATTTTTCATGTTAATAATATAATACAGTATTTATTAAGACATCACCCTTTATCTAGACTGTTCCACCAATTGTTTATCTATGTTATGGCCTTCAAATGCACAAGTAGCAAAAGTGTTTTGTTGAATAATACAGAAAATAACTTTTTATACCTGACTTAAAGAAACTGTAAAGAAATTAAACACAATAATGCCCTTGAATGTACATAGAAACATAGAAACAAAGAATTTGACGGTAGAGAAGAACCACTTCTATCTAGTCTGCCCATTTTTTTTTAAATATTTATTTTCAGCAACACAACGAGATGTTAGGATACAGAAAAAAGAAAAAGAAAGGGAACATTATTGCTGTATAACAAATAATATTACACATCCGTATCGTATAATAAGCATACAGACAAAGAAGTCTGCCCATTTTTTAACCTATGATAAGCTCCAACCCTATTCAATTCTTATTTCTATTTAAGGATATCCTTATGTCTATTGCAGACATGTTTAAATGACTCTACTGTATTAGCCTCTACCACCTCTGATGGGAGGCTATGCCACTTATCCACTACAAGTTAACCCGTGCATGATACTCATGCATTCTTGTCAAATCAAGCTACTTAAGGTGTTAAAAAGGTTCTTGTCATGCATTTGGGGCTAGGCCAGGCCTCCTCAGGGGAAGAGCATTACTTCCCGACACAAGCGCCCTTTTTTAACGTGGTTTTGTCCACATGTCACCACCTCATCATTCTTCTCCATCACCTCATCCTTCATCTTTATCGCCACATCTATCCAGATGTCTATCCAGACACAGGGATCTCTCTCAGTGGTCCTGAATATCACACTCCTCTCGCTCTGTCACCCCCGGCAACCACCAACCACTCCCCACTGTCACCCCCGGCAAGCACCAACCACTCCCCACTGTCACTCCCGGCCAGCACCAACCACTCTCAACTGTCACTTCTCCTTCAAGAAATATATATATATTTTTTTAAAATCTTTATAAACACTTTTAACAATTAACAAATTAAATTAACAAATTAAAAACATCTTAGTATACCAAATTTCAGCCCTTTCTGAGTTTTTTTCCCCCACACACACTAAGAATTTAGTAGGTCAGTGTATAACTTCGCCCAGCAGGTGGCGCTGCAGCTTGGTTTTTTTTTTCACACACAGACACACGCCACTAGGCTTTTATATAGCAGATCCTTTCTGTGATGTAATTTTCCCTCAACTTTCCTCTGACCCTACTTCCTTCCAGTGTCAGTGCATGTCCTCCTCGTGTTCTAATACTTCTCTTCCTTTGAAGAATGTTTCATTCCTGTACCTTGTTAAAACCCTTGATATATTTGAAAGTTTCTTTCATATCCCCACTTTCTCTTCTCTGCCCTAAACTATGCACATTAAGATCTTTTAGGGGTAAATGTATCAAACTGAGAGTTTTCCGGTGGGTTTCAAAAGCCAAACAGATTCTAGCTGTCATTTCTTTACTACATTCTACAAAATGATAGCTAGAATCTGATTGGTTGCTATAGGCAACATCTCCACTTTTCAAACCTCCCGGAAAACTCTCAGCTTGATACATTTACCCGTTAGTCTTTCTGGGTAAGATTAGTGCTGTAGGCCATACACCTTCTTAGTTGCCCTTCTTTGCACAGTCTCTAATGTATTTATATCCGTCTGGAGTAACAAAATGTTATCAACGTCAGGTAACAGTGGAAAATGTATTCTTAAATTCTTCATCAGGGTTGAACGCAGCATTGCTACTTCCCTTTGTAGACACACAAATTGTATTTTTTTATAAACCTACAGTACTGTATGTTGCTATACATAGAGAAGAAAGTGCTTCTCTGATACAACAAAAATGGAGATAGCACTGAATACTTAGATCAGTCCCAGAGCCGTTCATCCACTATAGCATTAACAAAATTCCACTGTGCAAGGTTTATAGTGATAATGAAAACATCCATATGTCAAAACAGGGACAAAAAACAGCAGAGGTGTTGAAAAACAGAAAATGAAAAAAATGTAAAGATTTATTTATAAAAAATAACCATACATTCTGAGCGTTACAGTGACAGAAACCCAACGACCATTTTGCTGCATTTTCCCAGATCTTCTTCATTTCATTTTCAATAATTAGTTGAGTATTGCTATTGTTACTGTTATCTGTGGGCAGCACTGTGGCTTAGTGGTTAGCACTTCTGCCACTCTGAACTCTGGGGTCTTGAGTTTGTTTCCCAACCATGGCCTTATCTGTGTAGAGTTTGTATGTTCTCCATATGTCTGTGTGGGTTTCCTCTGGGCACTCTGGTTTCTTCCAACATTTTAAAAACATACTAGTAGGCTAATTGGCTGCTATCAAATTGACCCTAGTCTCTCTGTCTGTGTGTATGTTAGGAAATTTATACTGTAAGCTCCATTGCGGCAGGGACTGATGTGAGTGAGTTCTCTATACAGCACTATGGAATTAGTGGTGCTATATAATTAAATGATGATGTGTAATAGCATTGTGATATGTTTCCATGATTCTTAAAGCTTGGATATAAGTGAAGCATATCAGGTATTTAAGTTGCATGTTTTGCGTTACAGAATAAATAAAAAAAAAACCAATAAAATAATAATTATTAATTAAGTCATAAATAAAAATAACTATAATACATTATCAATAATATATATCAATATTATAATATTGGATTGATAAATGTTATACAAATGAAACATTTTTTTCATTGTACTGTGTTCTCTTTTGAAATGAATATTCAGTAGATGTAGCTGTACTGTTAATATTATTATTATTATTATTATTATTATTATTATTATTATTATTATTATTATTAATAATAATAATAATAATAATAATAATAGTAAAAATAATAATATTGTTATTATTATTATATAGTATGTCAAAGCACCAACAATTTACACAGCACTGTACAATTTTTAAGTGGTAAAAAGACATTACAATATAAGAAAAAATATATATAAAGGACAAAGTGCAGGGCAGAACAGAACATTGCAAAATTTGGGGAGGGGTTTGGCTATGCTGCTCTAGCCTCCTGGCCTCCCTCATCTCCGGGACCAATAGAGACTGCATCCTCCATGCCACATCCTTGGAGGCTGCACAGAAATACCAGTTGCAAAAGACTGCCTTATTATCAGAAGCTGGTAAGACTGTTGTCTAAGAATAGCCGCAAGCACTTTCCCATCAGTAACTACAATTGTTTTTCTGCTATGTATCTAGTGTTCCCCACACCTCTTAGATTATAAACTCATTTGGGCAGGGTCATCTTTACCTTCTCTTTTATGTCATTGTATGTGATGTGTTTGTGTCATTATCCCCTCAAATTACAGCACTGTGTAAATATGTAATAAGAACAATAATTCCATAGAGAATGCTCTATAAAGGTTCTGCAGACATGGCAGAGGAGGAGAGCAGGTAAGCAATAAGTCTTGAGACAAGCAAAGTGTGCTGTTGGGGGAGTACTTTGATATAATATTACATCTTAAACACATATCTTATCTACATGTATAACTATTATTGATAGCTGCCTTGTTGATTTTCACCTCTAAATTATCTATGGGTAAAAATAACAATAGTGTCACTTGGTGGATAGAAGAGAAAAGCAACAATTGTTTCAATAGAAAAACACTTTTGTGCTGCAGTAACATACTATTGAGATATCTGCAAACCTTATATGTTCCAGCTTAAAGGAGGTATTTGTCTCTCCTTATAACAAGAAGACTCCTCCTATGGAGAGCTCTGATATTATCCAACCCACCACCTTTAAGCTACAACAGCAGTGCAGACTGTCTGACAATATAAAAATAGTTGAGGGATTCGAGCACATGGGAACACAACTGATACCAAATAAATACATTTTTCCTGAACATTTTGCTTTGGTATATCAATTAATGCCAACCAACAGTAGATTTGGTATTCTGATCTAGTTGTGAATAGGCTTGATATGGCTTCCTTCACCTTCCTTGACAAATATGTCTGTCTTATGCCAGCTGCTAATTGTCATTATAACTTGACTCCATATAAACCTTTCTTATTTCTCTGTTATAAAAATATTTGTATTTTATTTGTGTGAGAAAAGTCACTTTCTCCTCAGACAGGGAAATAATCAACATTTCCTGACCATTTATATGCCAGATGCAATTAATACACTCCAATGAGACACTTTACCGTGGCTGATAAAAAGTTCCATTGCCAAGAGTACCTGGTAAACTAACCTGAGGTACACCGCACCAAGATAGCCTTCCAGTCTCATGCCTAAACTCCCACCGGTCGGCTACCTCTCTTTCTCATCCCTTCTTCCCTTCTGCCCCTTCCTCCCGTCTCTCCGTCTCATTCATGTGTCTGTCTGTCTTCCCCTCCCTTTAGATTGTTCGCTCCTTTGAGCAGGGCTCTCCTACCTTCTGTTTCCATCACTTTTAACTGCGCTCTCCAGCTACTCAGCTCACCTCCTCTCAGTCCCTCTGCCCTCTGACTCCTCTCGCTTCTCTCCGCTCCCCTCAGTGACTCTCAATCTGTCATCCGTGCCCACCCTCTTGGGCCATAGTTACCTGCCGTGTACTCACTTTTCCCCTCCCTTCCTCTCTTTCATGCTGTGCCTGAGCCCCCAGAGTTATAGTGCTTACTGTTACTTGTACTGTGCTGTTTCACCTTGTACTGTGCCATTGTTTGTCCTTGTACGGCGCTACGGATACTTTGTGGCGCCCTATAAATAAAAATTAATAATAATAATAGGTGGGGCTGCTGGGTGCTTTTCTTCAGGTAGACATGCACCGTAATGGTGCCTGACATTAGAAAGAGGAGGAATGCACAAGGTATCAGGGTCTGATTAAGGGTTCAGGCCGCCGCAGGCTAATACGCTTGTACACTAAAACACTTGTTCTTAATTTAAAATCCGTCTTCCTTCATCCCCCAGCAATGTTTATGCTCCTGGGTTTTTGAAACTCATTTCCACTTGCCTTTTAAAAAGGGTCACGGACATAGTTGTCATCATCATCATCACCATTTATTTATATAGCGCCACTGATTCCGCAGCGCTGTACATTCACATCAGTCCCTGCCCCATTGGAGCTTACAGTCTAAATTCCCTAACATACACACACACACAGATATAGAGAGAGACACTAGGGTCAATTTTGATAACAGCCAATTAACCTACTAGTAAGTTTTTGGAGTGTGGGAGTGTGGGAGGAAACCGGAGCACCCGGAGGAAACCCACACAAACACGGGGAGAACATACAAACTCCACACAGATAAAGCCATGGTCGGGAATTGAACTCATGACCCCAGCGCTGTGAGGCAGAAGTGCTAACCACTTGGCCACCGTTCTGCCCACGTCACCTTTAAAATTAAAACTGTATAGCAGATCTGAGGCATAAACGAGTGCTACTGTGAGTGAAGGTGTGAAGGGGGAGGGGAGATGAGAAGGGGAGGGGGCCTTGTCACTCCTACTCGCTTAGCCTTAAACACCCGCCCAAAAATTACTCTTTGTCTTTTGTCTTTGCCATGGGAACATGTAAAGATTAAACCTCACTATATTTTCCTTTCATGTTTTCCTTTTATTTTGGAGAATAACTATTTTCTAATATTTGAAAATTAATGTCATACCTCTCGTTATCACAAAAAAGCACCCCCAAAAATTGGACACACTCCCCTCCCCCCCAAAAGCCTTGCTCCCTAAACTGCAGCCTAGTCAGCTTATTGCATAATAAAGCACTGCAAGGTATAGTCAAACACTGCCAATCAGAATTGTGCAGACAAAAGAAAAAAAAATCATAAGGCAGGGGAATGCTTAGGACCAAGCAAATGTTCAAGACAGGCTGCAGGAACTTTAATGAGATTATAGCATAAAGAGATGGGTAGACAGAAAAATCCAATTACGTAATATATATACACAAGGAGACCAAATTAAGACCTTTAATATGCAAGTTACAGATTCTAGGTCTGACTTAACTTAAAGACGTAACGGATTACATGTCTTGATATGAATGTTTCAGCTAAGGTGACTAAAGGAATATGTGTGACAGTGCATGTTCCCATGTTACATAAGGGCATAAAGAGCACATATACCGAGAGCAAGCAGAGCAGCAGACAGATATAATGACTGATTTGTTTTTGGTTTCTTGTACTTAAGGATAAAAACTGAACTTATATTGACATATCTAGGAAAAACCTAAATAATATCAGACTTATTATTTCATGAATTAAATTCAGTATACATATGGTTCAGACTAAAACTACACATACAGCGTACAGACCACAAAGAGTTATTTCCAAATATGTCCTATTATAACGCTAAAACCCTTAATCTGCAGTTTGCACACAATTTTCAGTAAAGGATAATTCCACACAAAGCTTAAATAATAAAGTTTAGGGTGGAACATTCTTAAGTAAACCTCGATTCCCAAAACCTAGGTTCTGGCGGCCATGATATCTGTTGGTCCATCCGTGCATGGTCCCAGGACCGGTGGTACTCATTACCATGGCCACATTAAATCCGACAAGTGGCATATTCCAACCAAAACTGAATTTGATGTTTTGCATGGAACTATCCATTCAAATATTAAAGATATTAAAGGTTATTTATGAAAGCACAAAGATGCAGTGGAAATGCTGTTTTTTAATGTCACGTGCCTATTTTTACACAAATGCAACATTAGATAGCTGACACCGCAGGGATTATTGACAGAGATTTGAGAAGGCGGTTTTCTTGAGGTTTAGCATGTAATATATGGAATTCTATCTGCAAAATCAACAGGACATGAAATTTGAAGTTTTTGTTTTTTAGAGCTAAGATTACTACAAACATCTAATTCACCTCCCTGATTTATCAAATTAGGAAGTTTGGTTTAAACAAATCTACTCAGTTTCAGCATAAGTTATGCTTTATGTCAGTGCTGTGCAGAAAGGGGTGAATGAATGTTATAAATATATGTGCCAGATCTTCATGAAAAAACAATAAAATAAAGTCTACAATTTTTTTCAGTGAAATCTGGGATAACAAAATCGGTGCATATTGAAGTAGCTTTTCCCATGGCTGCAGCATTCCAAAGCTGCAGCCACCAGTGTATTTGGCTGGTTAATAGTGTTAACCAGCTGAATATCTCTGCCATTTAAGTGCACCATTGGTGTGAAGCTCGCTGCGTCCTATGGGTCCTTGGCATTTCACATCCCAAGGCTGTATGAGTAGCACAGGCAAAGTTCCCCAGGCTATATTTTACAATCCGCTCCTACACTAGAACTTCAATTAACCACTTCACCACTGAGGCTTTTCTCACCCTTTTGTTAGGCTATTTTGTACTCTTTGGGCTCATTGCATTCTAACATCAATATGAGCAATTTGGTTACGCTGTAGCCCTGCAATGTACACAACCTTTGTTTGTCTTTTAAAAGACTTTGAATTTTCAGAAAATAACATTTTTTTGCTTATACATACTGACAGTGCAAATGGTACAATCTCAAAATGGGCAAAAAAAAGGTGGTTTTTTTTTAACTTTAACTTAAAAAAAATGTGGTTATTTTTTTCTAAACAAGACCAATAAATTCTTTGTAATTCTTGTTTTAGCATCAAACTAGTTTTCCAAAAAGCAGAACTCCACACATAGGTTTTAATAATAAAATCTGCACTTATATATGATAATGTATTTTTTTTTTTTTTTTTGTATTTTGCATGATCAAGCAAGTCATATTAAAAATTAGACAGCCTACACATCCAATGAGAGTACCCCTGTGTTTATTAAAGCCAGGATAGGAGAGCTCTGAGAATTAGAACCCCTCCCAACCATGGACTTATTAACATTTTCTGTAGTGAAGGGTGTTATTAACTAGTGATCACCAGGCAATAATTACTAATAGGACACGTTATTTGAAAGATGGGACTATCCTTTTTCAAATGAGTGGTGCCCATAGTTTCTTGGAGCCAGGGTTGGCATACCACCATACCACCACCACTATCACATCCTTAATGTTTTCTGCTTTGTAGGATATTATTGTCTGGTAATCACATGTGACTACCAAAGGGGAACATCTTTTGAAAGAGGAGACTTCTCTCTTTCATCAAGCCTCACCTCTTCCCCCAGCCCCCAACTAGCATTTAATGCATTTAATGCCTGCAACTACTTTTTAGGTAACTATTTATATTATTTCAACTCCTGCAGGTAAATGTATCAAGCTGAGAGTTTTCCAGCGAGTTTGAAAAGTGGAGATGTTGCCTATAGCAACCAATCAGATTCTAGCTATCATTTTGTATAATGTACTAACTAAATGATAGCTAGAATCTGATTGGTTTTTCAAAACCGCAGGAAAAATGTCAGCTTGATACATTTATCCCCTGCAGTGCAAAGGACAAGTGAGACTTATCCTCAGCACTTTTAAAGTATATGGTGTAGATGAGATCCACTTTTTGTTTGTTGTGAAGTGGTTAGTGAACAAAATGTTAAATCACTGTATTGTAATATGAACTTATCGCATATAGATGTTTATTGCATTGCCAAATAAAATGTTTATACTCAGGTCTGTATAGTATTTACATTTCAGGTAAATTAGGTAAATTCAGGTAAACCTAGGGCAGATTTGTTTAGGGACAGTGCATAAATTGATTTATGTTTATTTATTTACTATGACTATTTATCCATGCATTCATTAATTACTTTTTTCTGCTTTGCATTTGTTAGCCTCCCACATCTCCCGGTAAAAAAATGTAGGATACAGTGCTGAATATACAAGCATAAGCACTTGGGTTGCACAACACATATTTATGGCATATTTGCTCATGAAGTCTATGTATTTATGGCTATGCTTAAACTATACTAAGAACAGACAACAGACAACTTTCAGCATTGCAGCAATTGAAGCACTACATAATATAGAAATGGGTAATCTTTGTTATACCAGCTGTTTCTGAACAAGATCTCAATGATGCTTATTTACAAAGCCATTGGTTTATGATGTGTTTTCCGACAATATAAATCCCACTTTAATAAATGAAAGGGTGTCTTGCTGCAAATATGCCTTCATTATGAGCAGTTTCTATGGACATGGTCTTATATTTACATGTCCAATATGTTCAATCACAATACACACTGTACATAAAGCCTTAAGTAATGTAATATCATAAAAAATAGATTTCACTACATTTTCTACCACAATCACCTATACTGCACAGGGCATTTTTGCAGACTGCAGAAACAAAGCAGCTTTGAATTGTGACGTTGGAAAGCATGAAAATCAAACCAGGATGTTTGCATTTCTTGATTGCCAATTTATAGAAAAAAGGATGGAATGTATTTCTTAGGATCTATTATGAGAAGTAGCACAGTAGATATTGCAGCAGGTTACAGTGTTCTTGGTACAAATTCATTAGTTAAGAAAGCCTTTCATTGTGAGCTCCTGCAGTACCTGTGTTCATTACAAGAATAAATTGGGTTTCTTTTACAGATGGTTTTGAGTGCTTCAAAAATTGTATCAAACATGAATACGTTTGAGATGTAACATTCTGTAAGTTTCGGAGTAAGAATGGCACTCAAATGCCTTAGCTAATAATCTTTTCTTTTGCATGTATATTTGTATAGGCATATAAGAATTCCCATCTCTTTCAAGCAATGTTACCAGGGTGTCCTTGAATCATGTTATATCACCTCCATTTGACAGGAGGGACTAATGATATACAGGTGCCTGAAGTAAACCCATTTGGACTGATGTCACAGAGTGATAATCCAAACATTTTTTTCTCATGGTTTCCCAGAGAGGACTCTTTAAAAAGTGTGAGACACAAACAATTGCTTTGCCTTGTACTGCCACTTTCAATGGTAATCCCTTTCTCTTTCAAACATACCTCCACTGAACCCCGCTTCACCCTCCCTCACATTCCTGCAGCAAGCAGCGTACAATTGTTACCTGACAAATCCTTCTCCATGCTTGATGATAGTAATTTTTAGCTTTGTGATTTAACTGCACAACCCGAATGGACATGGCAGGCTTTAGCATATAATCACATAGAGGTCATTTGCCTTCTGTAATTTTACAGACTGCATGGTGCTGGAACAGAACAGACAAGTAGCTGCCCTTGCATAGGGTCCCTGCCATATGGCTTTAAAGGATGCAAAGAGCCTGCAGAACATTGGATCATGAACAAATCACATTTTACTGCTAGCCTCTGCATAGAGCTTTTCAACTTTGGCATCCTATCAAAAAGAAGCACAAATCAGCACCTACTGTTAAAGTAGAAGCCCAGAGGAAGTCACTACTGGGAACTTGGTACAGCAAAGCTGCAGCCTTGGAGAGGAAGGAATGCTCAATCTAAGTGTCCTTGGGCATGTACTGTAATTGTGAGGTTACTATCACTATGTTTGACAATAATGCATCCAATCATCAAATTCAATGCAAATAGTTAGAACCCAGAGGCTGCACAGCATGACAGCACTTAAAGCATTGCGTAGCTATTTAAGCGAAGGAAACAGATAATAATTGGAATGTAACCTTTATTGTATTCTAAGATAAATGTTTAGTAGAAATAAATACATTTTGAGTATTCTAAACATTTAGTTGTTTTCACATATTACTGGTTTCTAACTTTACACAATATGCATTATTTGCAGAATTTTAACAAAACTATATATATATATATATATATATATATATGTGCATGAGTTCACTGAAACTGTAGAATGACAATGAATGATTTCACAGTGTAGTGGATTCACATTCACAGTATTTTGTCACATTCTTGTGCATTTCTTGTAACAGAAGGAATAATTGTATGTACTTCTGCATGTTTTAGAAACAAAACTGCACCCAGTATGGTTTGTTCCCAGCTATATTACATTATAAATATTGTCTAGAGACAACTATGAGCCTATTCAAATCACTCCTACGCACCCTTACGCATATACATACAAGCACTCATAATACTCACACACATATATACAAAGCACACAGTGTATCATCTTTATAAATGTAGATTGTCTACTTTTATTTATAATATCATGATAAAAGTATTCCATACGACATCTGCTTTATTAATATTTTAAATGACCTATGATCCTATTATTAGTAGGTCCAGCATACACTGTAGATGTAAATTCAAGTGTATAACAATATACAAGTCTTAAAAATTATATCCAAGACTAGAAGAAGTGTTTATCATATTGCATCCCATAATTTTCTATATAAATATATATAAATATAAATTTTCACGTTTACAAATATAGACAGTCAATTAAAAACAGGCAGATTACTTTTTTTTTTTTTTTTTTTTTTACAACAAATGCAATCACACGTTACTTGTACAGGTAATATTCACGCAGAAACATTCTAGGGTCCCTCTGTCCCCAAAAGAATTACCTGCTTCTCTGTTTTGGACGCAGCTGACACCATCTTTCTTCTCTCGGTTCAATCACATCGTATCTTCTGACACACTCATAGCACAATCGATGCCAGGGTTTGGAAAGAAAAGTAACATTGTTTTTTTCTCCGATGGGTTTTAAGTCTATTCACAAAAAGGAATCTTCCTTTTCTATCACAGACAATGAATACATTGAAACTTAAGCCTGACTCCATGCAAAAACTGGATATTTTAAGTCAATAAATGCTAGAGGCAGGAGTAACAGTTAAGATGATCGCATGGTCTGCATTCTCATACGGTACATCTATCGCTGCTCTCAGAAGCAGAAATATTTATATACTTATTGCCATCTCCGTAAGAATAACAGAAGGCAACTGGTTACAAAACACTAGCTATCCAAAATGAGTGTATTTTTGTCATTGCGTGGGAGTAGGGAATATTAGCGTTGAAGTTTAGATTTCAGTTTGTGTTTAGCGATGCAGTTTGCTGTAGTTTGACCTGACAGCAGGAGCAATTCTTTTAGGTTTCAAAAGCATCTTGATGTATGACTCTAGTTCAGTTTTGCTGAAAACTGAATATATGCATTATGAAAGAGGGATGATTACCCGGGATACCCCACACACCCACAAAAAAATGCCTGGGCTTCCCAATGCATGCTCACGTCATAAACCCAAACGCTCCCCCTCTGCTTTGATCTGTTTTCCTTCTTCCAGCTTGTTTCCATGATGCTAGGGGATACAAAAAAAGATAGATCTAGACACAAACAGAAGGATAGGTTCACATGAAAATAATACAGTTAAGGGAAAAACAATGAGTTGTGGTAATCTGGGAAATTAGAATGTTAGATGTGATGTGAAGCTTTCTACTCACAATAGAAGGGACAGTCACAGGGAGAAAGTGAGGCATCGAAGAGAGACAGGTGAAGACAGGGAGACAGAGAGGGAGAAACGGTGTGAAGATGCTTGACTATGATCGACTCTCCCAATTATCTGCTGTCAGCAAGGGAGGGGGGCAATTGGAGAGAAAAAGAGAAGGCAACAAATGGGTAAAGCCATAGAAGAGGTTGAAAGAGAATAAATAGGAGGTAGACAATTGAAGCAGTGGTGTGAAGATTGTTGGATTTGTGTCAAATTTCCAATGATCTGTTGCCTACGACTGGGGGAGGAGGAGGAGGATAGAGGGGTGAGGAAAAGAAAAAGATAGAGAGGGGGGAGACGAAAAGAGAGGGCGAGTGAGAAAGACCTCAGCAGGCAACGCTGGACAGAGAGGCTGCAGATTCCTCGCTGGCTCCATTGAGCATACTGAGAGGCAGATCTGCATGTTGAAGCAACCCATTGAAAACACAGAGCAGCTCACAGCACACTGCACATTGCACATTCCCAGCACGTCTCTAGCTCATTTTTTTTTCTTTTTGCCTCAGACTCAGTAGGAGCAGATAGGAAGAGAAAGACAGAGAGGGAGAGCCAGCAATCCTTAAACTCAGCCTTTTTTCCCCGGATGTGCTAAAAATTCTCCAGCAAACTGGTAAGTAAATAATGTCATCCAATCTCTATGTACTTTTAAGGAAACAGATTTGTCAGTGACCTTAGGTTAGATGCAAGTTTAATATATGTATATATATATATATATATATATATATATATATATATATATATATATATATATATATATATATATATATATATTTGCTGCAAATGAGACTACTGCTGCTGATGCTGCTGCTGCAATATAACCTCATCCGTTCTCCCTCCTATCTTTATTCCAAGCAATCTATTTACTGGCATGCAATCCCTTATCCAGAAGCTATCCTGCTTGCATCTAATCTTCCAGGAAACTGTATATTTAGTTATTGTATTAGCTACAGTAGATAATTTCATTTTAAGTTTCATTATAATCATTGCAATCTCTATGCTATAAGCACACAGGAAATGCAGTAAGGTGTAGACGCCTTAGTGATATCCAGAGATTTTACAGGAGTTATATGCAGCAATGTCTTTATGTGTATATATGTGTGTGTGTGTGTGTGTGTGTATATTTTATCACACACAGGAGGAATATAAAGACTGGAGGAACTGAGATGTCTATATCTGGCTTGGTATCATGTAGTTTCAGCAGAGTCTTTTCTCATTTGTATACTCCGTAAATGTATAGGTATTTTTGACTGTGGACACCTATGAGATACGTTCGCCAGTTGGTCTGTGGTACTGAAGCCTAGGTGCCAGTGCAAGGCAGACAGAACATTTAAATCGTGGATCATCCCAGACTAAGCTGCATTTTACTGTCAGCTTCCTCTTAGATAGGAAGATCATATGGGCATGTGGTGTGGGCAGATTAATTATCTCTACATTCTTTTATCTATTTATGGGTTTTTAAGGTATACTATAGCCACAGTATTAATTGCACGCTGTCCCTGGAATTTGCAAATCAGTCACTTGCAGTGTCCGCACTGACATTTTACTGTAAATATCAATGAAGATTTTGTCATTTTCCAAGATAAACTCTTTGGGATGAAATATATGTTTTGGTCTCTTTCTTATATACTCCATTAGTAGCAAGTATGTATGCATATCTATATATCTATATATAGAGAGGGAAAGAGAGAGAGAGAGTGAGAGAGAGAGAGATATAGATATAATAGAGTATGCTGATTTGTGTTGTTATTATAATTGCTGTCAGTGACTTATATGTTCATCAGTAAAAGCTCGCAAAACATACCTAACATAACCAAATAGCATTGCATAATTTACATATTAATAGAGAACATTATGAACATTATGAAAACTACTCTCTATTGCTAATGACCAGCCAAAAATAGAGAATCTGACACTACTTTGCATACAGCCTGTATACATGTTTCTTATTGCTCACTAATATCAAATCTATATTTTATTTCTTTGTCTTGCAGCTTTTTTTATTAATCAAAAATGGAACCGTCTCCAGCAGAAACTCGTCTAAATGTACGGATGTTGTGGATAATTCTTTTAAGCACAATTGCTCTAGCATGGACTACACCAATTCCCTTGATTGAGGATTCAGAGGAAATAGACGAGCCTTGCTTTGATCCTTGTTACTGTGAAGTGAAGGAAAGCCTTTTCCACATTTATTGTGACAATAAAGGATTTACAAATATTAGCCAGATTTCAGAATCCTGGTCTCGACCCTTTAAACTGTATCTTCAGAGAAATTCAATGAGAAAATTGTACACCAACAGTTTTCTTCACTTGAACAATGCTGTGTCTATTAATCTCGGGAATAATGCATTGCAGGACATCCAGGCAGGAGCCTTTAATGGTATGAAAGTTCTGAAGAGGCTTTATTTGCACGAAAACAAACTTGACATTTTTAGAAATGACACTTTTATGGGGCTGGAAAGCTTGGAATATTTGCAAGCAGACTATAATGTAATTAAGAGGATTGAGAGCGGGTCCTTTAGAAATTTAAATAAACTGAGAGTATTAATTCTCAATGATAACCATATCCCCTTGCTTCCAACAAATTTATTCAAGTCTGTGTCTTTAACACACTTGGATTTACGTGGAAACCGATTAAAGATTCTTTCTTACAGAGGTATGTTGGATCATATAGGGAGAAGTATTATGGAGATTCAGCTAGCAGAGAATCCTTGGAACTGTACTTGTGAGATTGTGCAGTTGAAAAGTTGGCTAGAACGTATACCTTATACTGTTCTGGTTGGGGATATTACATGTGAAAGTCCTTTTCACTTTCATGGCAAGGATCTAAGGGATATAAAACGTGGTAAACTTTGTCCCTTGCTTTCTGAAAGTGAGGTTGAAGCAAGTCTGGGTATACCCCAGTTGCATTCGAGCAGAGAAAATACATGGCCTACTAAGCCATCCTCTATGTTGTCCTCTTTTCATGTCACTGCTTCTTCTGTGGAGTACAAGACATCAAATAAGCAACCAACTACCACCAAGCAACCTAGAGCTCCTAAACCCCCACCAACACCCAGAGGACTTTATCCAGGCCCAAACCAACCTCCAATAGCTGGGTACCAGACAAGACCACCCATTCCAATTATCTGCCCCACTGGATGTTCATGCAGTTTGCACATCAATGATTTGGGATTAACTGTAAACTGTAAAGAGAAAGGAATCCATAATATATCAGAACTCCTGCCTAGACCTCTCAATGCTAAGAAACTTTATTTGAGTGGTAACTTAATACAGAAAATCTACAGGTCTGATTTTTGGAATTTCTCTTCTTTGGATTTATTGCACCTTGGAAACAATCGGATATCTTACGTGCAAGAAGGAGCTTTCATCAATCTTCCAAATTTAAAAAGCTTGTATTTGAACGGGAATGACATTGAAAGGCTGACACCTGGCATGTTCAGAGGTTTACAGAGTTTAAATTATTTATATTTTGAGTATAACATGATAAGGGAAATCCAACCTGCTGCTTTCAGTCTAATGCCAAATCTGAAGTTGCTATTTCTCAATGACAATCTGCTAAGAACTGTCCCAACTGATGCTTTTGCAGGCACTTCACTGGCCAGGCTCAATCTTAGAAACAATCATTTTCTTTACCTTCCTGTAGCAGGAGTTCTTGAGCACCTTAATGCCATTGTGCAGATTGATCTCAAACAGAACCCATGGGATTGTTCCTGTGACATTGTCCCTCTGAAACAGTGGATAGACACCATCAGCTCTGTCATTGTGGTTGGGGAGGTGTTGTGCAGGAGCCCTGAAAATCTGACAAACAAAGATCTAAAGTCAATTGAAATGGAAATTTTGTGTCCAGAGCTGCTACATGCTACTGCGTCATCTACTCTGCCTGGAAACATGGTGCCCACAATCTCTTCAGCGTTTGAGTTTACCACACCAGGGGGTGCCATTCCACTGTCTGTCCTCATCCTCAGCCTCCTTATCCTGTTCTTCTCGGCTGTTTTTGTGGCTGCGGGCCTGTTTGCTTTCGTGCTGAGAAGGCGCAAGAAACTGCCTTTCAGAAAAAGACAAGAGGTAGATTTGACTGGCATTCAGATGCAGTGTAGAATCTTTGAGGACAGACCCAACAACTCCCCAGAGAAGGCTCCTGGCCATGTGTACGATTATATCCCACATCCAGTAACACAGATGTGCAACAATCCCATCTATAAACCTAGAGAGGAAGAAATGGGGGAGGAATTTTCAGAAACAAAGGAAAATAACACTAATTATAGGACCTTAATAGAAAAAGAGAAAGAGTGGACCATGGCAGTGTCAAACTCCCAGCTTAATACTATAGTTACAGTTAATCAGAGTGGGGAAGTACCAAATTTTCATGAAAATGGAGTAATCTTTCCTGGTATAATTGACCGAGAACGGTCAGCTCCCACAGTGGGGTTTGTGGACTGCATTTACGGCACAGTGCCCAAATTAAAGGAACTACATGTACACCCACCTGGCATGCAATACCCTGATTTACAACAGGATGCCAGATTAAAAGAAACCCTACTTTTCTCAGCTGGGAAGGGGTTTTCAGACCAAACCCAAAGTGAATACCTCGAATTGAGGGCCAAACTCCAAACCAAGCCGGATTACCTCGAAGTCCTGGAAAAAAATACTTATAGATTCTAATATAGCATAATTTCATAGCGCCCAAAAAACGCATGATTCAAGATGATACCGTTGTGCTCCCCAAATTGTTTTGGAGGAAGGGCCATACTCTAATCATAATTAATTGAAGTGCCTTCGCAGACTTTTGCCAGCAATGTTATCAATCATTATTTTTTATATAGGAATCTAAGAAACTTGACTGTGCCATGTAAGGTATGAGGATATTTGTACTGATCCTGATAAATAATTCCACGTGTCCTTTTTGGCAGTAACTTAAACCTTTTCACTTGAGGGTTTTGGGGGGAGGGGGATAGGATGGCATTGTGGCTTCCTAATACAAAGAAACGCCCATGGCACAGTTCCTGTATATTGATGCAGTTTGCTGCATGCCTAAAAAAAACTGCAGGGGGGTTAATGCTCGAATGTTCTCACCCAAAACACTAATGCTCATTCTTTTTTTTTAACCAACAATTCAACATCCAAAAACCTGGATTCACTGCAAAGCATCATGGTTTAATGTATATTTGATTTATTTCATTTTGCAATGCAGAAAAGCAATGTACACAAGACAGCTAGGGATCAACATCTTTGTGAATTCATGATGATACCAGGATATGTTTCTGCATCTCACTGCAAGTTATTTAGTAATGCTACTGGGTACGTATCACTAACAGCTTTGTAGGAAGCACTTTTAATGTCTTCTCCCCCCTCTTACTCCTCAGCCTACCCCATACACAAAGATTTTGCAAAATGTGCATATATTTATTCTGTAATTTCAGTGAATATTAATTGTAAAGGTAATGTTTAATCAGTGTATAGTGATTATGCGTCTGGTATAGCTTTCCTAATAAAATAATTTTAAACAATACATACATATACAAATATATACAGATTAAAAAAAAGACTCGATGGTCAAATTTAGCTATGCACAGCCTAATCTATGTCCATCTGCTAAAAACGAGTTACCATGCTGACTAACATTGATCGCTATTTCATTGAAATTAGCGGAACATATAAAGGTAAAAGACACAAGGTGAAGACACAGGCTTTGATATAGTTTTACAATTCTAGGAATCAGTAACACTTCTTGTGCAGATTCCTCAATAGCAAAAGAATATATCATGTAATAATCCTCTAGATAACAGATTTAATTCTACAAGAATTGGAAGTAAATTATTATTTACCAAGGTAGAGCCATTTAATTTATTTGTCTAGCTTGAA
This sequence comes from Mixophyes fleayi, assembly GCF_038048845.1. Taxonomy (NCBI): domain Eukaryota; kingdom Metazoa; phylum Chordata; class Amphibia; order Anura; family Limnodynastidae; genus Mixophyes; species Mixophyes fleayi. The sequence continues at coordinate 102,576,089 of NC_134404.1, read as the reverse complement.
AAATGAGAGTCTCACTATATTCCCTTTAGTCAAATATCTAGGGATCACTACAGTGCATTCCGTCCTATTCTAGATGAATAAATTGCACAGCATAACTAAATAAAACATGCATTGGTTGTGTTCTTTACGGCAGATATTTTTATTGCAAATTATATTTCCTAAAATAGAGTAATCTATATAAATATATTCAAAAAGTATATAAAAAGGGGTCATCAAACCCTGAGAGAACCCAAAGAAAATCTAATTTTAAACTGGTTTGTTGTTCAAGCTCATAGCTGATGGTTTAAATGAGGATGTATTCATGTTACTGAACAGCAGGGGGAGCTTAAGTCTAAATATTGTATATTAGGCACAGGCACCTGGTTCTTGGCTTTAGAGCTGTGTATTTTTCGTGTACTGCAGCCATTCCTGGATTTGTTTTCCTTTGTTTCATTTCCTGTCTAATTTAAATCCCTAATCAAATCATTACTGTACATTGAATGTAAAACCGTCAGATGTCACTAATGCCTTACATAAATATGGGGAAAATGAGAATGTGGAGAAAAATAGTTTGTCATGCTTTGGCATTGCTACCCACTCATCTGCCCTAATGATTTACTATACACTCTGCTATATATATATTGTTGTAATGTTGAATTTGCTGCATATATACATACAGATATTTACAGATATCCATATAGATTTGTATTTATATGTATTGTACCTATTTATGTGTATTCGACATTGCGTTCATCATTGTTTTGAGGTTTTTTTTATGCTTTGATCACAATCCCTGGTCCTGATAGTTTGCAAAGTAGCATCCCATTTTTTGTCAAATATATCGCTGACGAGGGTTATGGTACGGTAGATTCATCACTAGCTTGCACAGGGCAAAATGAAAGCCTCTAGCTGACGATTGATTTTATTTGATAAACAAAAGACAAGTGTATCGTAGCAGATCATTATATGGCAGTGTGGTGTAACTGTTAGAACGCTGGAATTTAAGGCTGGTCAACCTTTTACTCTAAACTGCTTTGAACAACATTTTCCCTCGACTCCACTACTGAGCACCACGGGATGATTAGTTTATTGACAGCTGAAGTGCAGAAGATTGCATATCTGTGCTGTAGTATATTTTATTTAGAACACCTCCCCCTTAATTAAAAATGCTCATTTCATTTACTTAGAACGATTCAATTTGATCTACAATCCGTCCAACAGCTGGATTTATTTACTTGGCATCATATTCATTTCTTATGTTATAAAAAAAATCCAGTATTTACTGTATAGTGGTTATGACTGCATTCAACACTACTATGAATAGGCAGCATGCACGTATTTTGAAAATAAAATCAAAATGCAAGGCCAAACACTCCTTATAATGATAGGAATCCATTAACTCCATGCATGCATCACATCATCGTATTTCTTTTACAATAACACTTTTGCGTGCAATCCCTAGTGTTGCTGGTGCTGTAAACATTTTAAACAGAGTGCTCATAATCCATATCAAAGTATAATGCAAATGTTATGTTTATATATTTTATAAAAAAAAACAAAAAACAAATGCAACAAAAACAAGAAAAACTGAAACAAAAAAATATCACAAAAAAAAAGCAAGAAAGCAAGAAAGTCTTTACTCTTATAAAGGGACATTTTCCACCCCTGGATGGTGCGGAATTCTATTTATTCAGTGGAAATAAATTTATTCTTTGAGAATGGAAATTTTATATTAAAGGAGATACTTTTTGGCTTAAAATTTTGTTTTATTTTCTTATGTAGGAAGCTGTTTCTTTGTGCAACAGATTTAAAGCTACATTTGTGGCTTTGGTGTGTGTGCTGGGAGGGGGGTGGTCCGTTCTTTTCTGTTGCTGAGTTAATGTGTAACATTTTGGGATTGCTCTGACAGTGTTGCAGTAGCAGACAAAGGAAACACTGTCTAGTTTATCTCAACTATGAAGAGATCACATTTTCTACTGACAAATAATGAATGCACAAGCCTTATATTATTAACTAATATTACTAGTACCGATCATGGTAAATGACAATATTAGTACTGAATTCTGGCATCTTATTGCACAAATGCTGACATGTATATTGATATGTCAAAGCAGTTATTTCCCAATACACTAGCTAAAAAGGAACTAGCATTGATTTGAATGTTATTACATTTCCCAGGACTCATTTAACCTTATGTGTTCAGATGTTTGGTACCCATCACCATGAACAACTCACAGATGACCTTTCTTCTACCAACAAGTCCTACCTAATAATAAACACAAAGGCGAATAGTCTTTCAATAGTTCAATAACTTGCTGCTTACAATTTATGTATCGCTACTGTTGCAATTGTAACTGCTAAAAATGTGCATAAATCACTACTGTATGTCCTTTATGTACACAAAAAAAATCATTGCTACCTTAAACAGAAAATTATAATAGTAAATTTGAGCTTTTATTATAGTATATATTCAGGAACTTTTTTCCATATGCTTTTTCCTTGCATTTGCATATATGGTGGTAAATGTTTACATTTATCCCATTTATATTAGTGGGATTTCAATGCACTATGCAGTTGCTATACCTTGATTTGTGTTAAGAAACAGATTTAACTGCATGCTTCTTTCATTCTTATCCTCTTGCCTTACATGTTTTGTTTCATCGCTTGTCTATCAAAGTCAATGGTAAAAGTTGGCTGGTACTTGTATTATATTATTTATATATTCCAGATTTTTCTCTGAGCAAGAGTTAACACTGCATTTGTAAATTGCATTTCAGAGAAAGAACTTTGGTATTTTTGACAATTATAAATATTGTTTTAATTAGTCCCCACTGTGTTCAACACTGAACTGAGCAACTTTACTGCGTATCATAAATATTTGGTCAAATGCCTCTTAATGAACTTGTCATACATGTTTTAATGAATCCTTATCTGCAATGAGTCTTTGTTACTGGCATAGAGTGTAAATAATATTTACACAACAAAAGGTTAATGGAAAATCCAGGAAATAAAAACAATAAATAAACAAAACAAAAACAAATAAACATTTTAAACATTTGACGGGTTCATGTTAGTCAATTATATATTTGTAAACTGTTGTACTTACTTCTGTTGCTACGTTTGGCTTATCATAACACAATAAGCATTTGTATGTGTCTAGAATTCTTTCCATCCATCTTCAAAGAATGAGGAAACTACAGTAATGCAAAGTTCAGTTTTTCCTGGTTAAAAGACATTTCTTTCCTTTAATACAGCAATCGATTTATTGGCAACCTTTTCAACCTACAAACGTTTTTTAGACTAGAAACAGTTTATATGGTTGAACAATTCAGCAAGTCAGCATCTATTTTGATTCATTAAGTGGGAGTGAATTTGAGAAATCATATTCTATTTTTTCCTATATTGCTCAGGTACCCCATTGAAATATTATTGAATATAAAGAGCATCATACGATGTAGAAAATCTGTAGTAAATATTGTTTTTTTGAAAGGCTTGCAGACACTAACAGATGGGTTCACCAAATAACAGAACATTGTTATTTATTGAAGTCACCTTAATAATTAGTTGATATTTTCCCATTGAAGAGCTGTACATCTATCTTCTATCTATCTATCTATCTATCAAACTATCTTCTACCTAGTCACAAACCATCACATTGCTTATTAAATATATAATATAGATATTTTCCGTGGTCGGAGTGGGCTGGGATATTTGGGTATGCCACACTGCCACTTCTCCTACTGCCATCATTGCAAGCCTATAAAAATCCATTCACTTACATTTTCCATACTGCCAATTCTATATTTCCACTTGGATCACTGAATATTTTAACATAAATATTACATGTATTATTTTGTAAAAATATCTGTTTACATAGCTGAAAATCATCATCATCATCATCACCATTTATTTATATAGCGCCACTAATTCCGCAGTGCTGTACAAATGACTCATTCACATCAGTTCCTGCACCATTGGGGCTTACAGTCTACATTCCCTAACACACACACACACACACACACACACACACACTCACTCATTAGGGTCAATTTGTTATCAGCCAATTAACCTACCAGTATGAGTTTTGGAGCACATTATTATGGTTGGTGGTCTTTATAGAATGTTAAGCTTTTTATTTCAAATGTATTTTAGAATAGATGTGTAGTTTAAGTTGTTTGGTATTAATTGTGTTTCACATTTGAAAAAAATGATTACAAAATATTTTACATAGTAAATAGTTACAACACTGTAGAATATAATGGTTAATTACTAATTACCATAAGGATTATAGACAAGAAAACTGACAAATAATTGCCATGAGAGGTCGCAATTGTAAACAATAGGGAAATGATCTAGTCAGCATGAATATAATAAGTGGATAAAACCTGATGGCCCACTTGTAGCTATAGTAGAAAAGCAGTGTGTACCAGCTATGGTAAATTTAGTTTCTAAAAAAACTCTGCTGGAATCATTATACTTAACTCCATTCTCATAAATATTGGTTCATCCCTAAAAAAATTCAGTATCAAATGTGAGTTCAGACAAAAACATTTTGGATTGGTTCCTTTTCATAAAGCTAATTATGCTTGAATATATCCTGATCTTAAAGAGTACTTGTCGCCAGGTGGTTGCCATTATATTTATACATGGTATAGTGAGCACTGGGGCTCGTTTAGATATGATGCGTGTGTACATAGGGAAAGACGCGAAAAAGTACATTCACATGGATATGGTGAGTCTGTTGCATCTCAGGTTGCGTTCAGCTCAAAAACAGTAGCATTTGCTCCAGGCATAACAAGTGTGTATATTAACACCCCACGATAGCGTAAAGCATTGAGATAGAGCCGAGATAGAGTTAGACATTGTTAGTTGTAAATGTTTAAGCCACATTATATTATTGGCATACAATAAAATAATGTAATGTTCTATACATGAGAGAGAATAGTGTCTGGACATTGTTATTAAAAAAATGCAAAACAAAAATTTTCAATATAAAATGTAATTAAATACTAACGCAAATACAGAATACTCAAAGTAAATACAAACATTTCTAATTTTTCATTTAAAAACGTGTAAGCAGCTCCACCACCTTTTTCTCACCATGTGTATGAACAATGAAATCACAAGACACCGTCACTTACTACTCTTGAGAAAACTTGAATTTTGGGTTATTTTGGTTTCTGCTAACAGGCCATATTTTAACACTTGCTTTATCTTGCACAATGAATTAACAAAGTGGATGTTTCATTATCTATCATGTATGGTCTCTAAATGCTGTCAATGGATGACAGCAGACGGCTTGTGCGCACAATCGTCTTTCAAACACACAATTGGGCCCCAGTGATGCCAGAAGAGTTCAGCTACTTGGCCCTGCACCAAACGAATGAATCTTGTCCAGTTTAGCCACCTATGTATATGGTCGAATTGGACACTGATCCTGCCACTGTTCACTCAGCCCAAGAGGCAGCATGGATCTATTTGTGTATATTTGGTGTATATTTTCAGTATTATTGTGTTTATTTTATGTAAAGGTTTATTTTATCTAAGCTATGCTATTGGTCATTATGCAATTCATCGTGAAAGCAATTCAATTTCTTATTTTTTGCATTGATTGTATTGTTTTCTTAAAGATATTTAAATATATTACCATTTATACAATAGTAAAGTGTCTTGTAGGATGTTAACACACAAGCCTATAATATAAAGTAAGGCTCATTTAAAGACAAAAGAACAGAGCATGTGGAGGATAGATGTTCATATTCTGTAAAACCAAAACCAGGGACAGGAGATATAAATTTTGCACACAAGAGCAATGAACTACAGAAGACATCTACATCAATTTATTTTACTTTACTTTTCACTAATTTTCAGAAATGTCTGTGCATGTGTACCGTGTTTTAATACCTTCTGTCTGTAGCTATTATATCTGCTATTCTGTGAGACAAGTAGTACACATGTGTATATGTGTTTATCTGTACACAATATTAGATTCCTAGTTCTGGTTGTGAGTACATGGAAAGATTATAGCAGGGATTATTTTGTCCAGGACAGGACAATGTTTCTTGAATATTGATCAATTGTCTAGCACTGCTTAATGTGTTTTGTTTGATCGGTATTTGTTCTTATCTTGAATTTATTATGAACAAAGCGAGTGATGTCATCATGTTGGATATATGGAGTGTCATAGGTGCCAATGTTTGGGCTGAAACCAGTCAAGGCAATGGAGCCCAAAAGTATGTCCTATGACCAACTTGGTCGAGGCATGTGCGAAATTATATGCAACCTCTTTGTCTGTGGCTGGATGTAATATAGGAGTGAGGAGCCGAGGTCTGAAAGGTTATGCTCTGTCTCCCAAATATGTAAGAAACAAACACTAGACACAGCAAATAAGCTATGGAGGATTGTGGCAACTATAGTGTTTTATGGTTAGTAATACTGATATGCTGTAAGACATTTTCTGAAAATAAACACTTACCTAATGGCCACGTGTCTTCACCTGGCCTCTGTGCTAATTTCTGGCATATGACTGATTGTCTCATAACAAAGGACTCATGTGCACTCCCTGGGAATTTGGAAAAGGAATTGGGTTTGGGACTGTAAATTAAACTGGAGTGAAAATGTCTGAAATTCAACAGCACAGTCGTTAGAACTGCTGCATCAATTCTGACCAGGGCCCTATCTGTGTGGAGCTTGTGTGTTGTTCCCATGTTTCCATGGGTTTACTCTGGGTGCTCTGGTTTCCTCCCACAGTGCAATATCAATCTGATAAATTTGCATGAGGCAAAATGAGTGTGTGTTAGGGATTTAGGATGTAAGCTCCAGTGGGGCAAGGCTTGTTATGAATGCTTGCATATCCTCCATACAGTGCTGAGTAATATGATTGACTCAATATTTATAATAATACATATACATATATAATTAACAGCAAAGTATCCCTCATTTTTATGTTACTACTGCATGATCATCAAATATTATGAGCTTTACAATTTAGCTAGATACTGTTTATTGTAGGACAAGTGATCAATATGTTTATTTTTGTTTATTGTATATTTTTTACATTTTGTTCAATTTAAAATCTCAATACAACCTGAAAGACTGTCCTGTGATGAGACCAATCCTGGGGACTACCAGGAAGCAAAAGTCTCAAGGTTCTTACACTTTCCTCAGTGTTCTATTGAATCATTTGAAACAGCGTTAGAGCAGCCAACAACTACATGAAATAACTTAGCTGCCGTGCACATGGCGAATTTGTAAGATAGCATGAAGCAAAATCCAGAGGCTTCCACAGTACATATATATTAATTATATACTATTAGTAATATGTACACTTATTTCAGGTTTTTCTATGAAGTATAGACTGCTTATCAATCTTTTAGCAGATATAATGCTGTGTTTTTTATTAAATATTTCTAATCATAACAAATTCATGATAGAAAGAAAATATATGATTTACAATGTGTCTTGGATGTAGTAAGATGATATAAGAAATTATCTCAATGGTTTTGTCTTGATAAGTACATATGCTTTAATGAAATCCACTAGCATTGTATTATTGAATTGAATGGAGTACATGGAGTAGCCCTCACTATGCGGATCTATGGTAACTGCTTATGAATCTGATTGGTTAAGGATTCTAGTTGCTGTCTGGGTTATTTGCACACGTTCTTAAGTAGTCTGCAAAATGTAACACAAACCAAACCACTTTATTTTGAATGAATAGAAGTTTGGACTATTTAAACAGACAAGGTTTCTATAGGTTTACATTGGACTGCATCAAGCTAGTCTATATTTTTCATATAATAATACAGGGGGCATAGGAGCATTAATATTATTTTCTAGCTTTTTTACGAATAAATTATGCTCTTGCGTACATTATAGCAAAGTGAGACTTTGCTAATATTCTATTTTGGATTTTTGCAGAAGGAGGTCAGTGGATATTTTAATTTGTTTATTGTTTACCTTTTTTTTTATAAAATGTTTTTAGCAACAGGAAACATGAATGGAACACAATAATTCAAAAGGCAAACTTAATGGGCTTTTTTGTGTTGATGATTCAAATGCCACTTTGTACTGTAGTAGTTGTATATTTGTAATTAAGAAAAGTTCATAATAAAAAAATAAATTAAGACAGTCATCATTCATAGCAAATTACATTTTGTTTTTAAGAGTATGTCCATTAGTGAAAAGTTAAAAATAAATGTGCAGATTTAAATATATATATTTTTATATTTTTGTACATAGTGTAGTACCTTCTTAAAGTCTGCAGGTGTCGCTCTTTTACTAATAAATTTGACAGTCCTTCAGAATTGGCATGTTCTACATTGTCAAATGATGCAGAAATGTCATCTGGAAACTGTAATACGTTCCTTCAAAAAGTCAGATTAAAATGTACAGATAAAAATAAAGCTATATTTTTGTAGCAAAATAAATAGTATAGTTCAATTACATTTAATGTTGTGCTTCTACGGTACCTTTAAATGGACAATAATATTGAAAATGAATTTGCTTTTTGTTTTGATTTAATTAACTGATTGATGATATACTTATTATATAAACCCATATACCCATGATATGCCAATCTTTTACAACATATTTTATGTTTAATGTTTTGATTTTATTTTATCATAGTATTTTGCTGATTTGCTTATTATGTTCTGGCTTGCCTGCTTGATTTTATAATGTACACGGATAACATGGATAACTGGTCTAGCCTTTGGCTGATTTTTGTTGCGAAACTGTGCTCTACATCACGTGTTTGGACTCTCCAGAGACTGATTCGTTTTACTGTAGTATAGTTTATGCTATGCAGAAATAAACTATGTCTAAACAGTTGTTTGGTTCTTAGAGTGAGCTACAGTATATGGCAATGGGAATATATAGAGCATTATTAGCGCCTGATTTTGAGTTAGGGGCAAAGCAAAGAAAAGGAGCTAATTTGTACCTTGGCAAAACCATGTTGCATTACAGAGGGACTTAAATTTAAAGTGTAGGGACAGATTTATAGTTGGGATACAGCATGTCATAGATCAACTTTAATTTCAGTGTAAAAATAAAGCTATTAAGTATTTGTGTGCTACTTGAAAAAACAGCCAGTATTTTCCTTGCATGCAAAAAAATAAGTCAATCTGTACCCCTTGCATTGCAGTATGGTTTGTCTAGGTACAAAGTTGCTCCCTTTCTTTGCTCTGCTCCAAACCTAAAATCAGGCCCTTAGCGGGTTTGAAAAAGTGGAGATGTTGCCTATAGCAACCAATCAGATTCTAGCTGTCATTGTGTAGAATGAACTAAATAAATGATAGTTAGAATCTGTTAGGTTGCTATAGGCAACATCTCCACTTTTCAAAACCACAGTTTAGTAAATTTAGCCCTTAGTGTTTAGAGAAGCCATATCAAAATGCTGTGTAATGTAAAAACAGGGTAGATTTATATGTATGTTTTGTCTTTTTTAACATTATTTTCATGTAGGTTTTTTGCAAACTACAAATGAAAGATCTACATTCTATTTATTAAACTTATATGTATAGCACAATAACAATAAAGGGTTGAGTGCTATATGACTGTGGTTATGTTTTTGGATAATAGGATGCTGCTATACATTAGTTAACTTATATCTTGGGGTGTGTAATATATGTAAGAATATGTAAGAAGTTATGTGACTGGTTTTCTGATTACTTTGCATTTTTAGAAAATTATAAGCAGTGAACCTTATGAATATATATATATATATATATATATATATATATATATATATATATGTATGTATATATATATATTGAACAAAATAAAGAATACAGAAATTCTTGTAAATTCTTGTAAATGCTGCGTTCACTCTTTACACAGAAAAACAGGAATTCCTATGCATAATAAATGCTCATATGCTCATTGTGCACAAGTATTAAAGGAAATGATTATCGATTTATTCAATACCTTTGCAATATTGCACACTGTTAATGACCGAAATATGTCTATTGTTGTAAATAACTATTTAAAGTTTTGCTAATACTTTTAACAGTTCTCTATTACTGCATCTGGATAGAGTGTTGCAGATTCTGTATCAACTATGCCTTGATATCTCCAGTTCAGGGGCATAGGGTTTTTTAAGCCCCAAGTATCAGCCCAATATATAGATATTTTCTCCTATGCTCATGTATATGATAAGAGCAGCAAATGACACTAATAAATACAGTTATGCTGGTTTACTTGGAGAGTCAGATAGCAGTTTAAAAAGAAAACTATGACAAAACTGAACAACTAAACAAATGATAGAGTTTATAGAGTAAAATAATAATTTATTTATTATTACTTAGCTGGAAATAAATGTATAAAGGAGGTTTGTAAACTGGTATACTAATTGATCTTATAAAAGAGACCAGCAACTGCTTAAGCTGGGTACACACTACACGGTTTTCATCCAATAATCTGCTCAATCAGCCGACATACGACTGCTCATTCAAAAGTCGGGTCAGTGTGTGTTGTGACACGATGGTCAAAAGTCTGCCCAAATGGACGATTGTCGTTTCATTTGGTTGGTCGTACTGTTAAATATTTTCGTTCCAATCTCGTTTCCATTGTGTAGTGTGTATAAGTTTCTGACTGATCCACAACAGTGAGTACGAAATTACAGTCATTGCCCACGACAACATGACTGTAAAAAGTCGCTAAAGGGACGTCCGCTCTTCCCTTTATTGTCATTAACAAGGCTAGTGTGTATGCAGTCCATGGACCGAGCGATCGGACCATCGGTCGCATGTAAAATCGCTCGGCATAAAAAGTTGTTGGAAATTTCTGTAGTGTGTACCTAGCTTATGTCAGAATTCTAAAACTTGGTATGTTGTTTGTATCACAGTCTGATTTTTATCTTTTTTAATGTGTATTTGTCTAGGGTCTGATAACTTATTGTATTCAGTCTTCATCTCTTCCTCATCTGGTATATCTCCAGTGTTGAAGTGAACACTGATAAAACAACATTTAGTCAACACAATCATAACAAGGATCACTGTGACCCAAATTATTTTAATGAGTGTGGTCCACTTGTGGGAGGTGTTTACCTGTTTGCTATTGTGATTGTCTTAGTGTGGACATGGTTGTATGTAACTGGGACAGTGACATGATATGGACAAGTTAATGAAAGCACACAGGAACCCAGAGACAGGGATAAATGTATCAATCGGCGTTTGTCTAAAACCAGAGATTTTCACAGATTTGCCACCGTATTTTACATAGCAATTATATTTGCCTTTAATAAAATTGCTGTTTTAAATAATACCAGCAAAATGCTGAAAAACAGTAGTTATTGATACATTTACCCCTAAGAGTTAGATAGTAGTTAGATAGTAGAAGGTGAAGGTTGCTCTACAGCACAGAGAAATGATTTAAGATTCCTGATGTGGAAATATTGTTGTGTCAAATGCACTAATATATGAAATAAAGTTCATACATCCTTCCAACATTTTCAAAACTATTCATGTCACAGAAATGGGCGATGTCTGTTTCTTGGCTAGAAATGAATAATCAGTGCATCACCCATCATCATCTTCATCATCATCATCATCATCTATATATATAGCGCCAACATATTCCATAGCGCTTTACAATTGGGAACAAACATAATAAACACCCAGGCATAAAGTTGGCTCTTACTTTTGGCAAAGACTAAATTACAAAAAGTTTTATAGTCAAAATATGACTACTAAAGATAGATGCCATATTTTCACTATATCTTTAGTCTTTAGTTTCAGAAAATGTAGGTTTTTATGGTGCAATAGTGCTGTCTTGAATTGTAAATTTAGTGTTTTCTCATGGCAATTTTTTTAGAGAATATTTTGCATTATTGTGTATGGAAGTTGTGTTGGCAATATTTATTTTAAGAGTAGGACATCAATATACTTTGGATAGTCCAGATTGTTTATTTTAACAATTTGATTTACACGGTTTAATTTACACAGTGGACTTGTCTTGGAAAACAATTTAGATAGGTTGTAGATTGAAATGTGTTTATAGGAATGAGGCCTAAACTAATGTATGTTAAACTCTTGCAAATTGATGAGCGCTTGCAAGTGGTTGTCTAATTTTACTCTTAAGAAATGATGCATACATGACTGACTCTCCTGATGGATTTAATGGTTGAGCAAGAGATTCTCTGTCCTGCTGTGACATGCCTTGATTGGTTTATCAAAGCCTTACTAAAGGGGAAGGGCTATAACAACCAGGGCCACCAAGAGAAATGTTGTGCCCTTGTACAGCAATTTTTTAGGGCCCCTTCCATAGCCACCGCAGTTTGGTGGCTCCTCCCATAACAGGCTATCTCCTGGTACTTTGAAACTGCTCCAAATCCCCCTCTTGGTGCCACAGATGACAACATTGAGCAAGCCTGCCAAGTAAAAGGGAGCATCTCAGGTGACTAAATTTGCAACATTGGATCCGCCTTGGGTCAAAAAGTTAAACTTTGTGGGATTGAGTCACTAAGACATGCAAACTGAGCGCATTGTGCATTTGTTATAAACCACACGTAAATGCGATCAACGTATTCCCGAAGTCAACAAGGAACAAATCTAAAGATACTTGTGGTGTTGGCTACGGGTGTAGTTTTACTAGACCAGACACTGCAGTACACATACAATACCTTTGTGGAATATAAACTCTCAAAAGAACTCACAGCAAAAATATATATTAAGTAATTAATGTTACCTGTCAATAATATAGTAATTTATGATTATAAATGGAAAGAAAAATTTTTTCATTGTATTTTTTTGCCTTGGAAAAACATTTATTGGGCTGTCCTATGCTTACTGTACATAATAGACATTTTTACACTTGCTTCTGATTGCAGACTCATGTTATAGCATGCATACGATATTGACATCACTAGAACACAGGATTTAAACTAGCTCTATAGCTGGTGTAAAAGTTACGGCAAAAAAACAACTAACCGTGATATGGCCAGCACTTGATTTGGACGTGGCTGCATGTGCTGGAGCATGGCACGCCCCCCGTTCGCTCCCTGAAATCATAGACTGTTATAGGCGTCCTTTGCATCCACACGTGCTGCGGACTTGGCTTCGTTGACAGGCATTTGCTACAGTTCTGCGCGTGTGAAGGCAGATTTTGCGTAGATATGTTCTAAACAGCCAGATATGTGCCTTAATGACTCAGACCCTGTATTTTCTTTTAGCAGAGAAAAATGATGGCCAAAACTACAATTCTAACAACAACTGTAGATCATACTTGCCAACTCTCCCATGAATGTCAAGGAGACTCCTGAAATTCGCGTAGGTCTCCCGGACTCTCGGGAGAGCAGGCAAATATCCCGCATATGGCAACAGGCTCCTCAAAAAGATGCGATTCGTGGGGAATCGCATCATTTTGGCCCCAAAAAATGACGCAAATTACCGCGCCCTGCCCCTCCCGCCCTCCAACCATGCCCCCCTGCCTGGGATCTCCCAGAGTTAGCTTGCCAAAGGTTGGCAAGTATGCTGTAGATTACAGGTTAAAAAATAAATAAAATACATTAACCAAGAGATGTGAACAAATTTGAACGGCACAATGAGGTACATGTATGTGTTGCCAGTGGAAAACAAATGGGGTCTAAAATTTGTACAAAATGAAAGCAAACTTCTGATTGGTTGCTCTATGCAAAACTACGATTTTCCATTATGCCTAAACTACCTGGAAACATTTTTATTCTACTGTTTAATGTTGAGATTTTATGAGCAGATAAGAACATAGCATTTCTATAACGTGAAGGGAGCAACTATGGGCTTTGAAATTCAACTGTCAAATTTAAATCTCAAAGGCTGCCAGGGTATGTCATAGGTTGCCAAATTCTGCATTAAAGTAAACATCTGTTCACACAGACATTTTTACACTGTATGAAGGCCTTTCAGCTCCGGTACATTTCCCACAGGATGAACATAAAATCTGAATGGAACATTTTTCTAGATGCGTACATCTTTATTTAGTGATGAGTACAGAATAGTTGCCAACATTTTAAAATCATTTCCAGGGACAATAAGCACATCACACATGGCGCAGTCTAGGCAGAACTTGGTGTACTCCTGCCTCCATCATAATACAATATGTTCACTAAAAAAGATTAGAATGACATTTCTTGCATGGTTACATGCTGATCTATACGACATATTAACATATGAAACAAAAAAAAAATATTAAAATATCAACTTTTTTTTTACACATAATAATAAAATTTATATAATACAGTTGGCGAGTTATGAAAAATAAAAGACAGTGCTAAGGACAAAAGTTCCTTAAAACATAAGACTGTACCTGAACAGTCTTATTAGACTGTACCTGAACAGGGACAGTTGTTAATTATCTCAATAGTAATGGAGTAGAAGACAGAAGCTGGAAATGTAGGAAATTAGCTTAGCGTTATAAAAGTCTATTGACATAAAAAAAATTAAAAATGGTATTAACCATTTCAGTGCAGAACAGCTATTTTGATATTGCCATTCAATACTAAGCCAAACACTTTCTTATTTCAGATGTCAGAAACTTCTGACTTTCAGATTGCAGACTGTGACAGCACAATATACGTTATGCACTGATGAAGCCCTGCAATGCAAATATTGTGTTACACTTTTGTAACATTATGCATCTACCTTTATAGGATTGTACACCTTTTCATTTTAATGTATATGAATCTCCCCGCGGGTGCAAAAAAAAAAATGTTTTGTATAGAGGGGAGGGGGGGGGGGGGGGGGGTAAGTGGCGGGGGCAGGGTAGAGGGGCTTATATTCTTATGAACATAATGGTAGAGGCATTTACAAATGAAAGTAGCGTTGCTAGTTTAGTTGGAAATTACAGACTCTTCCTAACATCTCTGAACTACTTGATTTTTACACATCGTCTGAAATGATGGTAATTGGCAACTGTCTGAATGTTCTTGATCTTAATCTGTACAAATGTAGTGGTACTATAGGGCATATTGTAATTTACACTTATTTGAAATTGTGTTCTAATATTATGCAGTATAAAGGCTTCCTGAGCCCCTTTCTGTGATTAGCATGTAAATATCAACTAGGCTGTTTTTTTAAAGATCATATTTTTAAGACTTATAGGGGTATATTTACTAAACTGTGGGTTTGAAAAAAGTGGAGATGTTGCCGATAGCAACCAATCAGATTCTAGCTGTCATTTTGTAGAATGTACTAAATAAATGATAACTAGAATCTAATTGGTTGCTATAGGCAACATCTCCACTTTTTCAAATCCGCAGTTTAGTAAATATACCCCATAGTGCCTTGAAAGCAGAAAAACTCATGTATTACTAAATAATTTCTCTGTTACATTTCTGACACAAGTAATTTAATTTACAAACCGCAAATGTGGAAAACCAAAGTACAAATGCTCTTTTATCATATCCCGTTTTTTGCTTTTGCACAATTCTGCCTAGTTTTGCAGAAAAGTGCATGGTTCTGTGGGCCAAGATCGTTGTGTTTGTTGGAGCACAGAAGTTTGTTCCAGCCGATGGGTGATCAAGAGATACTGCAGAAATTAGATTTAATTTTTGTCTCAAAAGATTATTTAAATGAGATAAAAGGGTGAGGATTGCACATTTGCATGTTCAAGTAATTTTACCAGTGGCGGATCCAGGTAGGGGGGGGGGCGATCGTAGTACAATACAGCATCGCCGCGGACGCTTCTTAGAAAGTGCCGCGGCTTCTGTACAGTACACTGCTGCAGTGTTTAGCTCCAGTTCGTCTGCGGAGGGGTTTCATGAGAACCAGAAACTCCCCCTGCGTCCGCCCCTGAATAATTGAATGATGAAATGAAAGAATGCTGGACTAAAAGTGAAAGTACTCTGGACTTTGATTTACTGTTCCCATCCAGCAGCTTTTTAGGTTTATCTTCTAACCCAGAAAATTAAGCTTTGATGCAGTGTTTTCAAAAACAGGAAAATGGAGACTTACCTTGAAATGTACTTGGTGGATAAATAGATGCACATGAGCGCGTAAACAAGTATTGTGAATCCACAGTTCATAAATGACCTTTAATGTTATCTCAGAATCTGTATTGTGAATGATTTGAGAAAAGAAGCATCTACCTAATTATCAGCTATAGGAGTAATCAATATAGCGATACATGAGTGATTCTTAAAAAATGAGTTGCAAGTGCCACGTTCTATTGTTTCATGTTTTTAAAGTTTAATTTTAAATTCTACATTATGTCCGAAAAATGGCCAAGCAGACCCCACTCCTCACAACAGTATAATGCTCACAAGCACTTCATAAAATATTAACTTGATTAAAGAAAGTGTCTCTGTTTTTTCTGATTAATTATTTGGATTACAGTATTTAAGCTGTTAATTGTTCCCTTTATCTCAAAGGAGGGCAATATTATGATATTATTTTAACAAGAAAAGAATTCTTTGCAAAATAAGTTTAGCATGTGAGTAGAAGGACAATTAATGCTTTCGTAGTTTTATGATACATGTAACACATGTAGGGCCTTATTTTGAGTTAGGAGCAAATCCAGCTGTGTGGACAGATTTAGAGCTGTGAGGGGACGTGTCCTAGTTCAACTCTAAATTTTAGTGGAAAAATAAAGCTGCTCAGTATTTGTGGGTTACATGCAAAAGCAGACTTAAAGCTTCTTGTTCCCAATTTGAAAGCTTTCTTTGATCTGCATTTTTTCTAAAAAAAAAAAGGTGCAAATTTGCACTCTTTAACTGGATTTGTTTTTAATTGTAACTAAATCACTTATATTGTCATGAATCTAGTATCTCATTATTATAGTCTAATTTGAGATTAGTGATCTCATCATACAAAACGAGGCAGTTATTACATTATAACTTAAGTATTCCTTAGTAACACTTTTGTGTCTTCCGCCCTATAGAAAAAAATATTCCCCTATAGTAGGCAATAAGCATTCGACAATTCACTCATTACATCATGTCGGCAGCTTTAAGATTTTATATGATCATAAATCTCCTTAATGACTTGTAGTATCACTGTAATAACAGTAGGGGGTGTATCTTAACATTTTAAAACTTTGTTATTTCATAGGCTCAATATAACATGTACATATTATTCTTTTATGTAGTTGAGAGTGTATAGCTTTGTTTCCTTGGAAACTAAAAGCACTATTCATTACAGTGCAATGTGCTTTGACCATTACATAAAAAAACAAATAAAAATCTATGAAATATAATTAAAAAACATAAATAAAATTATTACTGAGAACCATCCAGTCAATTGCCACAAACACCTATAGTAACACTGTCACTCCCACTGTCCAAATAACTTTATGGTCTGGAAATATCTTTTGAGATTACTATTTTTGTTGCTTGAAATATTCCTGTATTAATTAAGTAAACTATTGGCCCAATATCACAATTCTTTCTGCAATCTGAACAGAAGAAAATTCAACACACTTCATTTTTCCTTTTGGGTTTCTTCATGTTTATTTCCATAACATGTGCACTATATGGTAAGAAACGTTATAATAGATTTACACTGTTTTCTTTTGAAATGCCTTTAGGTGGATGCTTTGAGAAAAAGCATCAGTTTATTATATAAGTATATTATACATTTGATATATTTACTGCATATATTAGTTACATGTTTTGTTGATTAAAAGAGTTGCATTGCTATTGCTGGAATATTTAACATTGAAAAGCATATGAAAATATAATATCATTTCATCTGGTGCAATGTCTCACATTTGTCAGATGATGTCTTGTGCATACATTTCTAAAACGCGTTGGAATCCTTTTTATAGAACGTGTAGTTCTATTTTAAACAGTTTAAATGATCTATTGATATCTCCCTGTATTCCAAAGCATCCAAATACATGTCATCCTTACACCACTTAAATTCCTGTTTGGGATATACATTGAACCAACATATATTCTAAGATGTTAGACATATAAAGAGATCAAGACATAAAACTTGAACGGCAATTCAATGTTAACAAGGTCATGCTAGAATGAGTGCATTTATTAAACATCCAATAAAATAGATAAATAAATAAAAGACATAGAATTTATCACATTACTGCAATATTTTCATAAATTAGGTACGGCAATACTGAGCTTAATCTGTCAAATGTACACACTAGAGATTTTGGCATAGTAGGTGATTTTATGGTTACCCACACAATAGTCTATTTACTACAACAAAAGTGAACACATTGTTACACTTTCTCATGTACTAAGTTGCAAAGAGATATGAAATCTATTATCACAAGCACTCCAGACCCTTTACATGGATGAGAATTATACATCAGGATGACTCTCTTAACGACATAACACATGACTACAAAATATTGCAGTGGTTGCTCAAATGATTTGTTTTCTGCAGGGGATTTTTTTCCGTTGCAATTAAAGCTTCTAGTTCCCAGTTTGAAAGCTTTCATTGATCTTCAAGTTCCAGTTTTAAATCTTTCTTTGCAACTTAATGAGCAATATAAGCATTTTTTTCTAAATTAGGTCTAAAAACTGCCGGTATTTGACATTTTCACTTTGACGTGTAAAGCATTTTAGCATTGCCATTCAAAGACCTTGTACATCAATATTTGCCTCCAGTCAAATCATTTCATTGCACATTTCTGTGTTAAAATATTAAATATGCATATAACATACATTGTTATTATTCTTTATTTATGCTGCACCAGTATATTATGGAGCACTGTACATTAAGGTGCTTTTGATACAAATAAATAACAAACAATGACTTGAAATAGAAGGTAAAGATTGCCCTGCCCAAATTAGCTTACAATAAAAGAGGCATGGGGAACAATGGATGCATAAGGTAGTGGAATACAATTGTAGCTAGTATAGGGGAAAGTGTTTGTGGTTACAGCAGGGCCAGATTAACTCGGGGGCTTTCTGGACTAGAGCCCAGGGGCCATGGGGCATCTGGGGGGCCCGCCGGCTCTGACTGTCAGGTTATGGCGAATGGCAGGCAACTAACAGCAAATGTTATGCTGTTAGCTGCTTGCTGCAACTGTAGTGCTTCCACTGTGTGCAGTTGGCTCCTTACTGAGGAGATCTCGTGAGAGTGAGACTATGACTCATAGTCTCACTTTCACGAGATCTCAGTAAGGAGATTACTGCGAACCACAAAAGCACTACAGGGAGTGACCAAAGAACGTCTGTTGCAGCCTGCAGTGAAAAAAGGATGAATCAGGAAGGGGGGGGGGGGGGGTACAGGAGGAACGGAGCAGAGCTCTTATATTATGCTGTATTATATATATGGCGGGGCTCACAAAACCCTTAGCTCGGGGCTTCCATTCCCTTAATCCGGCCCTGGGCTACAGTAAGGGAGGAGTATTATCAGCCACCAATATTAAAGCAGCGAATTGTATTTCTGTGCAGCAAACAGTGATGTGATATGGTTGAAATGAGGAGAGACAGTAAAAAGTGGAGACATGAAAAATGAACCAGTCACTATAGAAATGTCAAGAGAGTCAGCTGCTGGCAAACATGACTGTCCTTTACTATTTATCTCAACTGAACTATCTTCCTTTCTTTGGTTTTGGAAAAGACCATTGCTTTTGTACTGGAAGGGCACTACAATGGTCATTGGATGGATAGGAGTAGCCGTGTGTCTAGTATTTTTCTTTGGCATCATGCTCACTGCTAGACACAGAGCCATTACACTTGTTTCCAATGGACGCAGAATTTGTGGCCGTAGCTGCTGCAAATAAGAAGGCCAAAAAGATCATCAAAGGAAGAGCAGAGTTGGGAACATCAATGGTATTTGTACTCTCTGGGTCCAGCAGCTGAACTAATATGGTAATTCAGTATATATTCAAAACAACCTTGTCCTTGGTGTGATGACACTTCACCTTGTCATTTCCCACTGCCTCCGAAATATTAAACTGTTCTATATTTGTGAGATGATGATTATGTGGGTTATAGGGTTCAGAGTTGATTTACACTGCAGTCATCTCTAAGTACTATCCACATGATATTAACTTTGTTTTCTGGCTAACTATATTTTACATTTTAGAATGGGACATTTCAATTGCATCCAACACACAAAACAAAACAAGTGATTTGTATTTAGAGATGCTCACTGACCCCCGTGTTTTGGTTTTGGTTTTGGATCTGGATTACCTTCGGGTTTTGGTTTTGCCAAAACCGCCCTTGCGTGTTTTGATTTTGGTTTTGGATTTGGATTTTATTAGAAAAATTGTTAAACTATGCTAATTTTGCTCTTTTTTTGATCCTACATTATTATTAACCTCACTAACACTAATTTCAAGACATTTGCAGTCAATTTTGACCACCTCACAGGTCACAATATTATTTTCATACACTTTCAAACAAAGATTGCAGCAGTTTTGCCAGTGATAAGAAAAAGGCCATTGTCATGCCTGGGCATAAGACCAAAAATCCACCTCTTATGTGTGGAATTATTTTGACACAAATCCTGACAACAGTTTTCTAGCCAATTGTAGCATTTTTAAAGCCACACTCAGTAGAGGTAGGGACCTTAACCATCTAGGATCCTCATCCATGTTACGGCATTTGAAGCGAGTTCATGGAAAGCTGTTGGGAAAATCAGAAATTTAGGTTAAAAAAATAGCAACAAGCAGTCCAGCATCATCTACCTCCCTTCTCTCATCTAGATCTCAGCACCTGCAATCTACACCCCCAACACATTCATTATCAATATTCTCACAAGTGATGGGAGTTAGTCCTGCATCCAAGATGCTAAGGCTAGATGGCTCATCCACTATCCATGATTCCTCTGAAGAATTATTGAGCGTTAGTCCCGTTGCTGCTGCTGCTGGGGGTGGATCTTCAACCCAGAAAAATACTACTAGTAGTTTACAAAAATTGACTGTTAAACAATCCTTTGCTAGAGTAAGAAAGTAAGAAAGCTGTCACTCAGTCACAAAGTGGATCACAGACGCCATGGGGACTATGCTAGTATTAGATATGCGTCCAATGTCCACTATTAATGCAGCTGGTTTTAGACAGTTACTTGAGGTCTTCTGTCCCTATTCAAAATAGCACAATGGCTTTGCATATTTTTGTATTTCTTCTGTCCCTATTACCAAATTCCATCACGACACCATTTCACTATAAAAGCTATTCCTCACCTTTATAAGAAAGTTCATAAAAATTTAATTATTGGGCTACAAAATGCCATTCTACCCACTGTGCACTTAACCACAGATATGTGGACAAGCTGAACTGGGCAAACTAAAGATTATATGACTGTGACAGCCCACTGGATTGGTGATTCGCCTTCACCAGCAGGAACAGCAGCAGCATATTCCCAAGTACGTCATATTTTTCAGAAGTAGGCTACTCTGTGTATCAGCGGCTTCATACAGCTGACAATCTGTTACAAAAAGTAAGGGATGTCATTGCAACATGGCTAATTCTGCTGGGACTCTCCTGAGGATATGTGATTTCTGATAACCACACCAATATTGTTAGAGCATTACAGCAGGGGGGGGGGGAATTCCATCACATTTCTTGTTTTACAAACACAATCATCTTGGTGTTACAGAACTTTTAAAAAATGACAATGACATGGAGGAGATGCTGTTTGTGTCCCGAAAAATTTAGGGTCATTTTTGGGATTCTGCAACAGCATGTAGGAGAATGCAGCAGCTGCAAGATGACTAGAATTTGAGGGGAATGTACTTTAGTCCAGCAAAGTAGTCACCTGTGAAGAGAGTGCAGACACGATTAGCTTGAGTCAAGTGATTGCCTTGATTATACTTTTTGAGAAGCAGCTAGATAAATTGAAGGATGAAATAAAACTAAGCAAATCTGCTAACTATATTGCAATTGTAGATCTAGGACTTAATTTGCTTCGCCAGGATCCAAGAGCTATCAACATCTTGTAATGACGTCTTCTCCTTCAGTTTCTCTGGCAACTGCTTCTTAGAAAAAACTTAGCTTTCTCAGTGGAAATGCAAATGAGTCAGCACAACATTTTGACCTTTGCTCTGCTGTAAAAGAATTGCCCAAAAATCGTGACAGCTCTGCCATAAAATGAACTACAAATTCCATGAGGAAGGCCATTATCGGCATTTACATCAAAGTACACAGACTTCTGTGATGGTGGATTCCAGCGGGGATGAATTTGTATTGTTTGAGGAAGATGTACACAATGATGAGGGTAAATATGATGACAGTGTAGATTGCAGGTGCTGAAATCTAGCTAAGAGAAGGGAGCTACCTGATGCTGGTATGCTTGATAATATTTTGGGTAGAATGGTATCTTGGCAATTTTATGTTTTTGTACACTAAACTTTCTGCCATTTTTAGAGAGGTTTTTTTTTCTTTAAAAAGGTACAAGCTTTTTATTTACATTTTTGTTTCCCTGACTTAAAACCACTATGCACTCGAACATAAGCTTCAGCACATGAAGTAGATGGATAAAGTATCATCATGACTGAGACTGGAGAGTGACAACAACAATGTCACCCCTCTTGTTTCTGTATGAGCTATGGCACAATACAATGTCACTGGAGACTTTGAAGAACACTGACAGTCCTATTATTACAATTTCTGTTTCAGCACTGAACCCTGCCACCTCTCCTGTTTCTGAGTGAGCTATTGTACAGTAAAATGTAACTGCAGATTTAGACCAAGACTGTCAGCCCTCTTATTTCTATTCCAGCAATGACTCTTAGCAATGGAGCACTTCTCTTTGTCTGTTACCTATATAACGCAGTAGAATTTGCCTGCAAATTCAGAAGACAAGCCTGCTAGCTCTCCTATTTGTATTTCAAAAATTACTCTTAGCAATGGAGCACTGCTCTTTGTCTGTTACCTATATAACACTTCTGAAATTGCCTGCAAATTCAGAAAAAAGTCTGCAAGGACTTGTATATTTGGATTTCAGCAATGACTGTTAGCAATGGAGCACTGATCTGTGTCTGTTACCTATTTAACACTTCTGAATTTGCCTGGAGGGCATAGAGTGTGGATGAAAGAAGGCGCAGAGTGTGTGGATGAAGGGGCACAGAGTGTGGATGAAGGAGGGCACAGAGTGTGGTGAAGGAGGGCGCAAAGTGTGTGGATGAAGGGGCACAGAGAGTGTGGATGCCGGAGGGCACAGAGTGTGGATGAAAGAGGTCACAGAGTGTTTGGATGAAGGAAGGCACAGAGTGTGGATGCAGGAGGGCACAGAGTGTGTGGATGCAGGAGAGCACAGAGTGTGTGGATGAAAGAGGGCACAGAGTGTGGATGCAGGAGGGCACAGAGTGTGGATGAAAGAAAGTGCAGATTGTGTGGGTGAAGGGGCACAGAGTGTGTGGATGAAGGAGGGCACAGTGTGTGGATGAAGGAGGGCACAATGTGGATGAAGGAGGGCACAGAGTGTGTGGATGAAGGAGGGCACAGAGTGTGGATGAAGGAGGGCACAGAGTGTGGATGCAGGAGGGCACATGGTGTGCATGAAAGAGGGCACAGAGTGTTTGGATGAAAGAGGGCACAGAGTGTTTGGATGAAAGAGGGCACAGAGTGTTTGGATGAAGGAAGGCACAGAGTATGGATGCAAGAGGACACAGAGTGTGTGGATGAAGGAGGGCACAGAGTGTGGATGAAGGAGGGCACAGAGTGTGGATAAAAGAGGGCGCAGAGTGTGTGGATGAATGAGGGCACAGAGTGTGGATGAAGGAGGGCAAGAGTGTGTGGATGAAGGGGCACAGAGAGTGTGAATGAAGGGGACACAGAGTGTGTGGGTGAAGGGGGCATATAGTGTGTGGATGAAGGGGCACACAGTGTGAGGATGAAGGAGCACAGTGTGATGATTTCTGTACATGTTGTTGTTTTATTTTGTTTGATCTTATTTCATCATCATCATCATCATCACCATTTATTTTTATAGCGCCATTGATTCCGCAGCGCTGTACAGAGAACTCATTCACATTAGTCCCTGCCCCCATTGGAGCTTACAGTCTAAATTCCCTAACATATACACACAGACAGACAGAGAGATTAGGGTCAATTTTGATAGCAGCCAATTAACCTACTAGTATGTTTTTGGAGTGTGGGAGGAAACCGGAGCACCCGGAGGAAACCCACGCAAACACAGGGAGAATATACAAACTCCACACAGATAAGGCCACGATCGGGAATTGAACTCATGAACCCAGCGCTGTAAGGCAGAAGTGCTAACCACTTAGCCACCGTGCTGCCCATATTAGAATATTAGCTGTAAATTATTCTTTGACAGAAATATAATGGAAAATATATATATATATATATATATATATATATATATATATATATATATATTATTTTCCCTGGGATTTGTGTGTATTATTTTAGCAAACAATGTACTAAGTATTTCTGTCATGACCTAAATACTTATTACGTTATTTTGACCCAACTACTTATAAAAAGGGTCTGCTCGGTAATTATTTTGGAGGGGTGCCTTGAAAATATTATGAGACTCTAAGGGTGCCGTGAACTGAAAAAGTTTGGGACCAATGGTTTGTAGTGTAATGAGAAGTGGATTGGGTTAAGTGTACCAGGGTTTTATTGTGTACCTGTGGATTTGGGTTCAGGGAGGGAGGGCATGAGGTAACGTGAGGCTTAAGGAAATGAGGTTGCGGTGGGAGTGGGAAGGCTAAATTGGAGAAACTAGAGATGAAGCAGTAGCGGGTGAAGACAAGGTCAAGGAAGTGTCCATGGAGATGGGGTCCATTGGGAGAGACCAAAGGAGGAAGTAAGTAAAAGAAGTTTAGTGGCAGAAGAGACAGTGGCTTAAAAGCAGAATGAGACTGTCATAATATTGCTGATATTAGACCAGTTTAAGGGTAAATATTCACTGGCTTTAGACTGCTCTGCACCTGGCAAAAGTCCCACATTAAGTAGTTTTGTGAAAAATATAAGAAATGAGCATAGTGACGTCACATCATAGGTATCACTGTCAATCTAATCTGGAAGCTGCCTTTAGTCAGGATAGAGATGTAGAACTTTCCAGTAATGGGAGTCATTTATGCAAAAAAAACCTGCACAGTGAAGATGACTATTTTAATGCTCTGCTGTGCTTATATTCACCCCCAGAGTATATGTATATTCATGATGATTCATCATCTTTTCCTTTCTGTCAAGTGTGCATGGTTTTCATAAAGGAAAAAGCCAACATAAAATGACACCTGCTAGCAAATTTGGACATCCCATCTCATTAACTTTCATATTTCCTTTTGTCTCTTACTGTACTATTTTATTGACTATAATTTAGCTATCATACAGCTAAAATGTAAAAAGAGAAAGAGTCAACTTTTATTTCAAGTGTAATTTCTTTAAAAAAATGTAAATACGTTCTACTAGTAGTGCACGATCATGGATATATAGTATAACCTAGTTATTGTATGTGAATAAGTAGCTTATGACGTATCCACAAATTTGAACCTGGCTTTAATACTCTGGTCCTGAACCCCATCAGTGCTAAGGTTGAGTATGACTCTTCCTCCACATGTACCTTTAGAGCACTAAGAATGAGTACTACTCATGGGGGTAAATGTATTACGTGCCAATTTCTGCAAAATCGGCGAGTTTGCAGTGAAAATTTAAAGCGGCAATGGCTTTAAAGACAAAACAATGCCTTGACGACACTGCAAATGTCTTAACTCCCACACCTTGGCACCTACAGGCTCAAGGGCATTCTCGTTTGAAAAAGGGAAGTACCCACTTTTAAACATTGTGGCCACTTAGAGATTATTGTCTGGTGATCATGTGTGACCACCAGGCAATAACACTTTGCACTACAGAAAATTAAGTAGGCCAGACATGGGGATAGGAGAGCACTGCTAGGAAGGCCAGCTTTACCCCAATAAATAAACAGGGATACCCTTTTCCCTTCAATAAACTCAGGGTCACTCTCATTTGAAAGAGGGGAGTCACTTCTTTCAAATAATATGACAGCTTAGTAGTTATTGTTTGGTGATCATATAAGAAAAACCAGGGTTGGATTGACCATACAACATACCAGGATTTTTTCCGGTAGGCAGCTGGTCTCAGGAGACCGACGAATATATTTATTGTTTTAAAAAAAATAAATTGTGAGTCCTCGCCCCCGGAACGGGTGCTAGCGGAGGGGGTCAGTGTGGTAGTGGGTGGCTGGCCCCTCCTTCAGGACCATCCACCTTCATTAATGTGGCCCTGGTGCGGATACCTGAATCTGACTGCTTCCTCCTATCAGAGCTATTGACAGGAGTCACATGGGATGGTACCTGTCACGTGATGTGCATCCCATGTGACTCCTATCTAAAGCACCGATAGGAGGAAGCAACCACACATGCAGAGCGGGAGGAGGGGAGGAGAGGCTGTCTGCATCTCTGACAGCGGATGTTACAAGGTAAGTGTAAGTGTGGAGAGGGTGGCGGTATGTTAATACAATGTGTGATTGGGGGGCTTTTAATATGTAGATACTGTATGAGGGAAGGAGGGGTATGTTAATATAGTGTGTGAGTGTGATGGGGGGCTTTTAAAATATATATATATATATATATATATATATTGTGTGGGGGACCTAATATTAAGTGCAAGGGATGGAAGGGGGGGTTTCTTACTATTAAGTGCGAGGGATGGTAGGGAGGGAGTGTTCTTAATACTAAGTGCGGGGGATGGAAGGGAGGGGGGTTGTTAATATTAAGTGCGAGGGATGGAAGGGAGGAGGTTCTTAAAAAAGATTGTGAGTCAGGGGAGGGCTGGCAAAGTTTAGCCCGGGGGCAAGACTCGACTTAGCAGCCTATTTTAAAAGAAAAAAAATACAGGTGGCCCAGTGACCCAGCTCCAGATAGCCCACTAAGGGACTGGCCTGGGGGGCAGATACACCCCTGCCCTTCAGCCCAGCCTGTCCCTGCTGTGAGGGGGGGGTTCTTAATATAATGATTGTTTGAGGTAGGCTATTAAATTAATGTTGGTGTTTAGGTGGGGGCTATCTATCTAATGGGTAATATTTTATTTGTGGGGTGATGGTGGGGCAATTTAATTTATTGGTGGGGCCTATTAATTAAGATGGGGTAGCTTGGGGTCTAATAATTTAATTTGGTGCTGAGTTTGGGGAGAGGATGGCTATTTAGTAAATGTATATGCTATTGATTTAATGCCGGGAATGGTTGGAGTTTTCGAAATTTCATGTACCCATTTTTTTCCAAATAGGGCCTCCAACATTCCAGGATCCAGACAAGCAGCAACTCAGCCAAATACACCAGCAGCCACAGGAGCTGAAAGTGACAAGAACAGAACAAATGTATTCAGGTACACACACTGGGCACACACACAGGAAAAGACACACTGGGTGCACACACATACTGGGCCCCGCCTACCATTTATTTGGCCCCGCCTACATGAGGCTACTTTCAGACTTTTTTCCAGGGCCACTTTAAGTTCCCAATCCGCCCCTGAGAACACGAGACAATATCACCTACAATTTAGAAAACGTTAAGAAATCCAGAGATCATGGGGGGGCTAATATGCCTAGTTCCCCCCATCCTGGCTTCATTAAACTCTGAAGTACCCTCATTTGGTATGGTAGGTTTTCTAGGTTTTCAAAATGTTTTGTCTTGCTGGGCTACTCATATAATTCCTGCACATTTTTTGCATTTTACTCAAGACCCAACTGCAAACAAACAAAATAAATGCATTATCATGTTATAAAGCAGATTTTATTATAAAAACCTGTTTATAGAATTCTGTTTCGGAAAGGTAAATTGATGCCAAAGCAAAAGCCACAAAGTATTTCTTGGTAGTGTTTTTAGCCATTTTGGGTATATTTTATTTGCCGTATCAGGATGTTTAAGCAAGCTAACTATTTTCTGAAAAAGCCCCAGCAAAAAAGGGGTTAATCAAGTACATAATTGCAATTATTTTGAATACTCCTCCCTGCCCACATCTCCCCATCACCCATGGCAAAAGAGACACTTCTGCAAAAGACATCATATTGCTACACAAATTCACCTGCATCACCATAAAACAGGTGCAAAAGTAGATACATAACATTGAAAATATCTTTTTTTGTGATGTTCGCCCTGCGCAATTATTTCCTTAATGGCTCCAATGTCATTATTTGACATAAGAAAGCAGATCTAACAGTTGAGTTATATTTGTTTCATAATTATACCTATTTTTTCCTTTAAAACTTTATAAAATGTAAGAAAATAACATTTCCACATGTACTTTGTATTCATGTTTATCAAGCCAAACAAAATGAAGCCGCACAATGTGACCTTCAACCCTCCTATCTCTATGACTGCATTCTGCTATCATTATCCATTGCTTGGGAAGGCATCAATAATTCCAAGATTATTTGAGATCAGTCTTGTTTGCTTTTTGGCAATAATAAATAAAATAAGCAATTAACCAAGTTATATAAGAAGTAGAACATATCAATACATAACTATCATGTCTTATGAGAGACAGAGAGACAGGGCCCGATGCAGAGTTGCATGTACTCCCATTTGTGTATTGTAAATTGCATATTTTTGCTCTGATCATGCACACAAAAAAAAAGCTGCAACATCAAAGCAAAGAATAGACATAAACAAATTGTCAGCAGACACTCTGCAGATCACATACCAATGTCATACACCTGATCCACGCTAACATGCTCCCCTGCGCACCAGATATTCTCTCATGCTCAACTTCCCGCCATCTAATGAAAATGTACATTTTTGTGTTCTATTCCTAGTTGCACATATGTTAAGGTAGGTGAGGCTTGGATTACTGAGTAAACTATGGGATGCAATTTATGCTTACATTGTAAGCGTAAATTGTGTTGTAAATTAAAAAGTTGAAAGTATAAGTTGACTCGTCCTTCCCACTTTCACGCAGAATGTGGACAAATAAATGCTTTTGCTCATAGAAAATGCTCTGCAGCCCCATGCTAAACAGGAAACAATCATGGCTTGTCAATCCATAAAAGCACCTTCTTTTACACTTTATTCTTGTTTATATACTTGTTCTTCAAAATAAAATCTTGTTTTTAGTATTTGGGTTCACGCACCTTGTCATCATCCAACCAGGCCTTGCTCTGCAACCACACCCTCACCACCGTTTTTGACTCTGTTGCTCCCATCTCTTCTGTCCTATTCTACATTCTAAACCCCAACCTTGGCACTTCAAATTTACCAGGTTCCTTCAAAAGTGCACATGAAATGCCAAACACCACTGGAGGAAATCTCCTTCCTTGGCAGACTTCTTTCATTTCCTGTTTAGCCTCTCATCCTACAATTCCTCCCTCTCCCTCAATAAACAATCCTTCTTCAAGTCTCTCATTTCTTCACAGTCATCCAGTCCCTGTCCCTTTTGCAAATTGCAACACACTCCTTTGCCCCCCCCTCATCCACTCCCTTTATCTCTTACTGCCACAGATTTTGCCTCTGTTTTCACTTTCAAAATTGAGGCTATCAGACATGAAACCTCCTTTCCCATCACTCTTCTGCCAACCCTACCACTCCATCTTTCTCTCCCTCCAGCCACCACCTCTTGTGCTCTTTCCGCCCCACTACAGGTGACGATGTCCATTCTCTTATATCATCCTCTGCCCCCTCTACCTGTCTCCTGGATCCCATTCCCTCTCATCTCCTTTGCCACTCTCCTCCACTGCCTGCTCCCACCTTGCTCACCTCTTAATTTTATCCCTCTCCACTGGCATCTGCCCGTCATCCTTTAGAAATGCTCTTGTCTCTTCTTCTCATTCTTAAAAAAGCCAATCTTGACCCCGCCTTACTCTCTAACTATGGCCCCATTTTTCTTCTCCCCTTTGCCTCCAAAATACTTGAGCAGCTTGTCTACAACTGTCTCACCTCTCCCTCCTTAATCCTCTCCAATCTGGCTACCGTCCCTTTCATTCTAAAGAAATTGTCTTGACCAAGGTCATCAAATGATCTTTTCTGGGTCAACTTCAGGGCCCCTTTCTCCCTGCTTACTCCCCTGCTTACTCTATGGTCTTTGACACCGCTGATTACCCTTTCCTTCTGCACACCCTGCATACCATTGGCCTTTCTGACACAGTTCTTTCGTGGTTCACCTCATACCTTGCCAAATGCTCCTTCTCTGTTTCTACCTCTGATTCGTCCTCTCTAAATCCATCCCTACACTAGGAGTCCCAGAGGGTTCTGTCCTTGCCCCTCTTTTCCTCTCTCTGTACACATCCTCCCTTGGTGAACTCATCAGTTCCTTCGGCCTCCAGTATCATCTCTCTCTATACAAACAATACTCAACACTACCTCTCATCTCTTGATCGCTAACTTTCCCTCCTCTTGGGTGCCAGTTGCCTCTTCACTATCTCCTCCTGGATGTCTTCACACTCTCTCTAAATTAATGGCCAAAACTGAACTCATTGTCTTCCCTCCATCAAGAGTCTCCTTCCTCCCAAACTCTCTATCACTGTTGACAACACCACTATCTCATCTGTTTCCCAACTGAGTGTCATTCTTGACTCCTCCCTTTTCCCCTCAAATCTCTTGCCCAATCCTGGAGCATCCAGCTTCGCAAAACATTGCTCATATCAGACCGTTCATCTCTCAGGATGTCCCCAAAACTCTTATCCACTCACTGATCATTTCTCATCTCAACTATTGCAGCATCCTTCCTACTGGCCTACCCTGCTTCCATCTTGCCCCTCTTCGATTACTTAAAGCTGCAGCCAGACTTATCTTCTTCTCACCACTCAACATCTGCCTTCTCTGACAAGTGTTATACTAGCTCCTCTTCCCCATCAGAATATTCTTTAAACTCCTCACACTCACATACAAGGCCCTCTCCAACTCCACTGCTCCCTACACCTCCAACCTCATATGCATACATACTCCCTCCCGCCCTCTCCGGATATCCAATGGCCATCGCCTTTCCACCCCTCTGGCCACCACATCTCACAGTCACATCTCTCGTGCTGCACCACTGCAAAGATCTTCCTTGTTCTATCAGATTATCCCCTAGCCTGTATAGCTTCAAACGGTCATTGAAAACCCACCTGTTCTTAAAAGCTTACCAGTGTTCCACTTAATCATTTCACCATGTAGAATACCTCACCCATTTTCATCCTACATCTATTCCACTCTTGCTTCTTGCTCTCAGGTCCCCTTACACTGGCCCTCCCCCATTTGTCAACCATTTGTCTGCCACATTCCCATTAGATTGTAAGATAGTGTGGGCAGGGCACTCTTCCCTTCAGTTTTCATTGCCTATAACTTTTGCTCAGCAGCTACACTGCACACCTCCTCCTTTGGCTATTTGCTCTTTGATTCCACTCCTCCATTGTCTTTGCACCTTTTTCAGTGACTTTAAACCTGTTAGTTGTGCCCACACTAATGGACACAGGTTCCAGCTTATGTTGAATATACTCCTTGCACCCCATTGCCCAACCTGGCTATCAGTAGCTGTGTTGAGAGTTGTAGTGTTATTTGTTTACTGTATTGTACTGTTATACCATGTATTGTCTTGTTGTTTTCCCTCTGTATGGTGCAGATGATCGCATGTAATGCCCTATAAATAAAGGTTAAAAATAATAATCACTGAACAAGGAATATCTCAACCTGCCCAGCTCGTAGCATCAGGACAAGCAAAAATGTGTACCTGCTGCCAGAAACTGTCATGTTCATTTGCAAAAGCTTTGCATATTGGAAAAAAATGTACACATTTGCGCTAATGGATCTGTGTGAACCACATTTTGTCACTTTCCTTTAATGATGCAAGTCCTGAATGACTATCCCCACCTTTTTAAAGTGGCTGGACAAAGACTTTAAGCCACATACATGAAGCTTCAAAGACAAGTATTGATGATCATGTGTGCACTGTGCTCTAAAATAATGTTTATTTATATTCTTATTGCAAAATGTATCTACTATACTATATGCATTTTTTATGTTATTAATATAGTGTTTAGTTAATAATATGAATAATAATAATAATACAAATAATAATAGGAATAATAACAATAAATAGCACAAGCTTCTTTAACTCTAACACAACTGAAGAATATAATGAATTGTAAACTCCTAACAGGATATGGACCAAGAAAAGCAGTAAAAGTCAGAAGTAAAACAAAAATGGCTGCTAGTAGTAAATCACTGAAGTTCACATTGCCAATCTGATTACCACTCATGGAAGTTTAAAGTGAAGATGCTGCTAGTGAGGGAAAATATGTGATAATCCCATGCCCAGAGGATTGGATAGAGAAAGATAAAAAAACTCAAAGTAAGGTCTGTCAGCATAGAAAAGTATGGCTTCCCTGGTGCAGTAATAGTGTGTAGTGTAAATGTCAAAATACAACAACTTTTGTTAAAGAATTGCATGAAAAATATATTTATGGTCCGGAGCACAGTAACTTGGTATGTGTATAGACATACAACAATACAAGTTTTCTAGCAACAGAGATGGCTAAATGCCCAAAAAAGTTCAAAATAGAACTGAGCAAATGTGTTGTAATAATTCATTAGGCACATCCAAAGTGCCATAAACAGTTTGTTATAGCAAAATTCAAAAGTTCATTCGATGATTTAGAGAAAGTCACTAGTAGAAAGGTTCATCAAACATTTTCCATAGATAATATGCTGTGTAAATATCACTCATCGTTGTTGGTTCCCAGTGTTCCCACTATATTTTGACATTTGGACCCAGGTACCCAAGGAACAGGGATACAAGGAGGGGCTAGATAGCATTTGGCCAGTAATCTCAAGGTGATAAAGCCCAATTATTTTTACAGGCAGCCCCCTACAGGACAGAGTCAAATGTTGAAAAAACTTGGCTGACTACCTATCTTAAAAGCAGTGGTAGTCACTTAAACGATTACATAAACGCCAACACCAATTAGGCCTACATGACAACACCGATGGAGGGCTTACCGATATTGTTAAACAACGATGGAGGGCTTACCGATACTCTGTTCCCCCGACAGCTTGGAAAAGAAACTTGAGGGAAATGTGGCGCATCAAGAGGCCGTACGCCCGAAATGACGTCAGTGCAGAGGCCGAGTATTGGTAAGCCCTCCATTGTGTTGTCATGTAGGCCTAATTGGTGTCAGTGTTTGGCTACTCGAAATTTATTACGCAACCCCTTAAAAGAGGGGACACAATCATTTTTTAAATATTTATTTTTCAGTCTACCTGCAGGGTGAGCTACTTGTGAAACTTCATGAAATTAGAATGACACAGAGGAAGAGATTTACTAAACTGTGAGTTGACGTGCGGTGTGTAAACCTTGCAACTAAAAAAGACAAAACCACACATCAAAACACATGAAGCAAAAGGTTCCATTTATTCAAGCTGTGGTTTGCTAAACTTCATGACAATCCACCATGAAATGGTAAAAAAAAGACATGGTTATGGCAGACAAGAGAGCTCAAACCGCATTGTTGTTTCAGCATTACTTTGAGGAGATCCAGAGTATATGGAGGTCTGGCTCTCCCCAACCTTAATTAAATTAAATAACTATTTTATATTATAATATGCTTCACAGATGGTACACTTTTAGGAAAGGATGGGTGGACTCTAGGATAATGTCTTACATATTCTGCTTGAATGGTCCAGACCAGAGAGGACCATTAGAGTCTTTACCAGGGGTGGGGGTGGTGGGGGTACAATAAAGAAAAGCACTGTACCTCTTATTTACACAAACTCTCCAAATTTGGAATACAACACACCTGCCTATTTCAAGGAATGGGTGTAGGCCTCAAAACTCTATTGTGGCATAATGAAAAACTTGTGGAATTCTCCTAAATTGGTGGGGGGAAATTTTAAACGTGAATCAAAGTAAGTCCTTTGATCAAATCCCTAGAGATTTTAAAATACCATGAGTTGCTTTTTTCAGATATTCTACTGAATGAAGATAAATTTAAAGCGCATCATATCATCATCATTATGAGTTATTTATAAAGTGCCACTTAATCTGCAGCGCTGTACAGAGAATTCACTCACATCAGCCCCTGCCCCATAGGAGCTTACAGTCAAAATTCCCTAACATACACACACACACACACACACACACAGAAACGGACCGCATGAGACTAAGGTCAATTTAATAGCAGCCAGTTAACCTACTAGCATGCTTTTATTTTTGGAGTGTGGGAGGAAAACGGAGCATGCATAGGAAACCCACACAAACACACAAACATGGGGAGAACATATAATTTCGACAAATATAAGGCCATAATTTGGCTTTGAACTCATGACCCCAATGCTGTGAGACAGAAGTACTAACCACAAAGCCACCGTGCCAGATATGCTTAAATATATCATCATGCAGTAGAGACACTAGTCATCATCATCATCATCATCAATTTGATGAGATTGACGTTTAAATGTGTTTAAAAGTGCAACCAACACCAGCACTCATAGCCCGGGGTGGTGGTGGCAAAATCGGGGATACAGTGTGGGTTATCTCTTAAAAAGGTGGTACCAGCACTAGGCTAACACTCACAGAGTGGGGTCCCCCCTACTTTCAACCAGCCTTAGTCCATTCAGTACAGGCATGAATACCTAGGGTGATGGGGTCTGTAAAAAAATGTGGAGCCCTCCCTAGGAAAACCAGTACCAAGCTGAAAG
The DNA here is from genome assembly GCF_038048845.1 of Mixophyes fleayi. Lineage (NCBI taxonomy): Eukaryota > Metazoa > Chordata > Amphibia > Anura > Limnodynastidae > Mixophyes > Mixophyes fleayi. The sequence goes on along the minus strand of NC_134404.1, from coordinate 102,541,622 downwards.
CACTAGGGCTCTTCCCACAATCCTATTGTGTTTGTGGGGCAATGTAATGTGTACTAATAATATATTGGGGATGCTGTCCTCTGGGGTGGACGGTTGCTTTTCAGCCAGAAAATAGGTTAATATCCTCAGCCAGTTTTATTCACCAGCTTGCAAACAGAACAAAAACATAACCAAAAATCATAGCCGTCTGGCTACTAATACAGTAGAATATCCTCTCTAGAGTGAGAGGCCTAGTGTCTGTCACCAAAACCAAGTAAGTGGAACTCACAGGCCAAATTGCACTTTCTCTCAGGAGACATCTGGGGTAAATGTATCAAGCTGAGAGTTTTTCGTTGGGTTTGAAAAACCAATCAAAGTATAGATATCATTTATTTAGTACATTCTACAAAATGATAGCTAGAATCAGATTGGTTGCCATAAGCAACATCTCCATTTTTCAATCCCGCCGGAAGACTCTCAGCTTGATACATTTACCCTCTGATCTCCTCCCCAGAAAATGAGAGACCCAATGCTCAAAGCTGCAGCCCTTTACAGGCAGCCCACAGGTACAACTCCTAATGATACTGCTCTGAAACCTGCACTGGGAAGCTTTTCTCACACCTAAACAATCTCACTGATGCCAGTACTCACAAGGCAGAAGGACTGGGACAAACATCTCTGCCATTCCACACCAATTCAGTGACTTTGTCACAAATAGTTAAAAAAATAATAATTAAAAGGTTTTGTTTTGCTGGAGAAGTACTGGTCCCTGCAAGACCTATCGAGTGTTGGCACTTTAGAACTCCAGGCGACAGCATGCTGGCATCCAGAGCCTGCTGGAACCTTTAGTTCTCCAGTAAAATAAAAAAATACTGAAAAATAACAACCACACTGTAAAAAGTAATTTATTGTAATAAATCTAGACTTGCACTCCAAAGGGATAAATTAAATAAAAAATTAAGAACACCACAAGGATTGCTCCGTACAGGAGCCAAATTTCAAATGGCAAGCATAGAGCCAATAGTTCTATCAAACAGAATGCATACAATTTGCAATGAGGCTCTTGACAACAGAAGTGACAGCTGCTAAGAGCTTATATGCCTGAAATTGACAAATTCTCCTAGTGACTTCACATATTGTCCAGGGTCATACAGGCCCAAATAGCCCTTGCTCAGTTCAGAATGACCCCTAAAAATTTACAGAGTAATGCGGAGGTACTGGGAGATTCAGAAGAAGATGGATAATTTGCTGGTAATTGATGGGATCTATTCTGTTGAACTTTTGCTGTGCAATAGAATGCACTCATTGTTAGATATAACATGCTATTATTATCATTTTCCATGCATGTATGGTCTTTTGAAACGATGTTTAGAAAACCCACAAATGATTTGGCACCCCAATCTATTACCTCCTCACCCCATTATCTGAAGTCAAACATTTTTATTGAGCTCTATGGGTAAGGGATGTATAGACTCAGGATTCAACCAAATCCTTTATGGGGATTTGGGATCCAGTCAATCCTAAAATAGTAGATTCAGTGCATCCTAATTTCCATATGTTTAAATACTGCATACTGGTCTCACACGGTGGAGTCAGTGAGTCATCATCATGTGTTTAAAAGTGCAACCAACACAAGCACTCATAGCCCTGGGTGGTGGCGGCATTGTTTATTTGAAAGGTTCCATGAAGTTCTGCAGCATCAGAATGACAAATAATACAACATACAAACCACTCATAAAAGCATAACAAGCTTATACGAGTTTGACAAGGGATAAGCCATCTTGCAATGACATTCCTTAATTTTTCTAATAGGTTGTCAGTGGTATGCCTCATATTAAAGCCGGTGATACACAGAGTAGCCGGCCTCTGAAAGATATGGCATTGTTTGTTAGATGCTGCTTCTCTTTCTGCTGCTGAAGGTGATTCGCCAACCCATTGGGCTGTCACAGTCACATGATCTTTAGTTTGCCCAGTTCCACTTGTCCACATATCTATGGTTAAGTGTACAGTGGGTAGAATCATATTGTGTAGCCCAATAATTATTATTTTTTTCTAACCCCTGGTACAGGTGAGGATTTGCTTGCCTAGTAAAATGGTGTTGTGATGTAATTTGGTAATGGGGACACAGAACCTCAATTAACTGTCTTAAACTTGCTGCATTAATGGTGGATATTGGACACGGATCTAATACTAGCATAGTCGCCATGGAGCCTGAGATCCGCTGTGCGACTGGGTGAAAGCTGTCATACTTGCTTCCTCTTGCAAAGGATTGTTTAACAGTCAATTGCTTTTTTAAACTACTAGTAGTCTTCTTCTTGGTCTGTATCTGGGATCAAGATCCACCCCCTGCAGCAGCAGCAGCAGCTGGCCTAACACTCAAGGATTCTTCTGAGGAATCCTGGATAGAGGAGGAGTCATCTAGCCTTAGCAGCTTGGATGCAGGACTAACTCCAATCGCTAGTGAGAATATTGATGATGAAGGTGTTGGCGGGGTAGATTGCAGGTGCTGCCATTTACCCTGTATCTTGTGAACATGGTGTTGTGCTGTCGTAATAAAGCCTTATTTTGGATATATGGAATCCCACAGAGGGTAACTGCCATCCCAGCTTAGGGTGGTATACTCACATTATTTTAAGTTTCTGATTTCACAAAAGCTTGCCATGAACTCGCTTCAAATGGCGTAACATGGATGAGGTTCCTAGATGGTTAAGTTCCCTACCTCTACTGACTGTGGCTTTATAAATGCTACAAATGGCTAGACAACTGTTGTCAGGATTTTGTTAAAAATAATTCCACACATAAGAGGTGGATATTTTTGGTCTTATGCACAGGTATGACAATGTAATTCTTCTTATCACTGACAAGAACTGGTGGATGACTTACATAAACAACATCCTCATCATCAACATCCTCATTAGCACCATCTTCATCTTCATCCTGTTGCAAATCCTAAGTGGCATCCTCAATTTCTATATCACCAGCTATACTTGTGCTGCTCATCCACACATTTGCAGAAATGGTGAAAGGAAGCTTCTTTATGAGTACGGTATCAGAAAGGTTGGGCTCTCACACAGCACTTGTGGACAGACTCTCCTCAGGTATTTGTGAGGTTTCCAAACACACAGTTTGTTCTAATGACTTACTGTTTTTTTCAGCACTGATTTTACGAATTTAGATTTTTTGGCACCTCTACTAGACTCTGAGGGGGGTATTCAATTGTTCCTAGGGCCGCCGGAAAAACAAGCGCGTTAACACTATTCTGCTCTTCTGTCGACTTATCATGATCCATATTGATGAACACACACAATTTGTCCAAAAATTCAAAACATTTTTAAACTTTTTCTGCAAATGACAAATGAGTACACAACTGAGTAGATACACACACTAGAACAGCGTGCAAGTTGAATTAAATACAAAATAATTGCTTTTTTTCAGCAAATGACTACTGAGTTGAGTACACAATGAAAGTCAGTGACTTTGAACAAAGCAGTCAGACACACACACTAGAACAGCGTGCAATTTGAATAAAATAGAAAATAATTGCTTTTTTCAGCATATGACAACTGAGTTGAGTACAGACCATGGGTCAGTGATTATGTGAGCAACGCTGTCAGATACACACACTAGAACAGTGTGCAATTTGAATAAAATAAAAAATAATTGCTGAGTTACTGAGTTGAGTACACTGCGAGTCAATGTGTTTAGTGAACAACGCTGTCAAATAATATACACACACTAGAACAGTGTGCAATTTGAATAAAATGGGAAAAATTGCTTTTTTAAGCAAATGACAACTGAGTAGAGTACACACTGTGAGTCAGTGCTTTAGGTATGGTATTGCAGGATAGAAATAATGAGATTTGAGAGAGTGACAAGAACGTGTCTGTCTGAGCAATGGCGCCGGATCTTGCGGGGAGGTTGGGATTTATATGTAATCCGATGACGCGATGATGAAGTTTTTCCTGATTGTCAGATCCGAGTAAGTGGGAGAGTACCAAGCAGGCTCGGCTTTGTACTCGGATTTACGAGATTTAGGAGGGAGGGGGGTTTGGTTTTCTAGAAACCAAGCCTGAGCATCTCTTATTATCATCAACTTAATAGTGCTACTGATAGCAATCATTATCTCTGTGTATCTTGGGGAAAAGAAATACTTACCGTAAGTACATCTGTAAATGAGACCTTTAGCCTGTAGCAATTCGTGTTTTCTGTAGCACATTCAAATGTTATGATGTTAATGTTAATTATTTGTAAATATTTAATATCTATTCTATTAGACCCAATATAGCTTATCCTGAAGTAAGTTTTTCTACCATTTCGGAAAGGCAGTTAAAATAGATAAAAACAATCAATCAATTTGCTAAACATGTGATCAAAACTTGTATGACTCAGAGACTATAAAATTTAAAATACGCATTCTAATTTCACAACAGTTATCAGTTGCAAGTTTTATTAGCTGCTCAATAAATGTATTGAAGAGTAGATGAAATAAAGTTTGACATGCTACATTGTTAGATTTTTTATTTAAGGAAAAGTACTCAATTTGTTTAACTGTTTCTCTAGATTTAACTATTTTGGAGAATAACTTGGTTTGTCTGTGTTAAGCAGTATTTCTATGCCAGTAGATACCTTTTGTTGGTAGAAAGACACCAAGATCATTATAAAAGGAATACTTTTGATGCCATAAATAAAAAAGGTAAATTAAACTTTCAGGGCACTGAGGTCCCTTAATCATGCAATTTATCAAATGAAAGATGAACTTGCAGTACATAATGTTTATACATATGGAACAAGGTCATTGTATATAAAAGACCACATGCGTTGGGTGATACAGAGTGATAAAATATAAATGAGATTGCTACAGAGAGACATCAAAGATAATGACTGTTAATAGGATGGTGTGAAGAGTACAGAGGTCATTTCTCAGTCAGTCTATGTTTCATACTGGAACTTGAGACTGAAATAATGTCTTAATGTGTTACACCTTAAACCTTTTAAATTAGTTGTACAATAGTGGCACATGTCATAGGGATGTCACTTTATTATAATGACTTATTGAAGATATAAATGAGGCTTTTATTAGCAGTATTTTACAAGATCAGTGGAAAAGTCAAAATTGACTACTGGATTGTTCCAAAGTTGATACATATTGGAGGTTTTTTTACTGACTGGATTTACAGACATTTTCGGTAATGATCCAATGCTATGTAATTTGGGCATCACATTTGTTTTGGCAAGATTGGGACAGTTGGCCGATATTACCTGTGATTTTGCAGTATGTTTGGCCAACCCAAGGTGGATGAAAATATATTTTGTGATGAATTGTGAGTTTGACAGGAGCCAGTAATGCTCTCTAGGCTATAGTCTGGCATCATTATCCACTTTACACAGCACTAGAGGTTGTGTATAGGTCTTCTAGCACAAAGCTTGAAGTAAGTATTGTCATACCACTACTCTCCAGAGCACAAGAGAGGCACTAGACTTGGGGACATAATGTAACTTCATATCCAGCCTGCTCCAGGTGGCTGTGTACAACTGCAATTACAGGGTTTAATGATATTATGTTTTCCTGGCCCCACACTTCTCCAGTTTGGGCCACTAAAATGCCTATTAACATGGGCATGGTGGGGTATTTAGCTCTCTTTCGACTCCAAAGCCATATAAATATGCAGAGGCAAATGCAGGATTTCTAGAAGGGGGATTCCATGCCACGCCACCAGAGTAGGCATTGCATGTGGCATGGCTATCATTTAAGACAGCGCTAGGCTAGTGCTCCCCAACCCCTTACATACTCCAACCTCTTAAATAGACAGAAAAAGCTGTAAGTCCTTCCTTCACGAGCAGTGCAGTGTGAAAAGGGAAATACCTCCTAACTGTCCTTGCAGTGGGGACAAGCCCTGACTGAGCTGGACATCACCCAAAATCAGGACTGCTGCACCAGAATCAGTACAGTCGCAGACTGTTTTTCTATCTCCTAACTGTTCTTACAGTCTTCACTGTTTGCCACTGTTGTTCATGTCTTAAGCTCAGTTGCAATTTGTCTGGTTCCTGGAATGTTAGTGCCTGTTTGGTAAAAATATAGGTATTTGAATTATGGAAAACAAGCAATGAGTAAACACTATAAGACTTTGTATCATCAGGATCAAATATTGTGGTACTTATGCTTTGGATTTCTATGGGTATACAAATATGTTTTGTGTTTCAGAGTATCATTAACAACTGCTCTCCATTTTTGGAAATCAGAGAGATCTGTAATAAGCCACATTCTTTCATTGATAACCTTTGTCAAGGTTGCAAGGTTGTGAGGCTAAGTACACATTTGTAGGTTGCATTATTAGCAATATCCTCTAAGACACATTTGGCCTCATAATGCATTCAAAAAAACCTCTGTCTAGAAACCGCTCACAAGG